>NW_012267219.1:18011707-18122496 GCF_000151885.1 Dipodomys ordii | reverse complement strand
TGAGGGAGTCGGGATCGCCCGGCGCCCCGGGGGTCGCTCCCTTCGCATCTCGTCGGCGGCGGCCGCGGCCCGAGCCGGGTGGGCGGCCCGAGGTGAGGACCCGGCCGGTCCCTCTGGGAACATGGCGACCGGTGGCTACCGGACCGGCGGCGGCCTCGGTGGCAGCACCACAGACTTCCTGGAGGAATGGAAGGCGAAGCGCGAGAAGATGCGCGCCAAGCAGAACCCTGCGGGCTCGGCCGGGGCGCCCGGGGGCGGCGGCGACCCGGCCGGGAAGCCCTCCGTCGGGGCGCAGGCTGCCTCGGCGGTGGCCGCGGCGGCCAACGAACTGAACAACAACCTCCCAGGTGGTTCGGCCGCACCTGCCGGCCCCGGCCCTGGGGGCGTGAACTGCGCGGTGGCCTCCGCCGCCGCCTTGGCCCGGGCGGGTCCTCCGGGCCTGCGGAGACCCGAGGACGACCCCCCTGCCGTCGCTGCCTCCGCCTCCTCGGGGATCCCGACACCCCGGGGCGACGAGGAAGACCCTGACGGCGCCCCGGAGAAGGGCCGGAGCTCGGGCCCCAGTGCCAGGAAAGGCAAGGGGCAGATCGAGAAGAGGAAGCTGCGGGAGAAGCGGCGCTCCACCGGCGTGGTCAACATCCCCGCCGCCGAGGTGAGCCGGGCGGGGCCGAGCTTGGGCCCGGGCTCGGCGGGGCGCGGGCGGGTGTGAGTGGGGGCGGCCTCCTGCTGCGTCTCCCGGCTCCGTGCTCACTCCCTCTCCCGCTCGCTCTCTAGCTCGAGTCCGGCCGGGGAAGGACGCTTCCTGGGAAGTTCCCCAAACCCCAAGGGCGACACGTGCTCTTTTCTTTTCTTCCCTTTTCTTTCCAGCCTAAGTTCTCACAGCTTCAGAATACTAGAAAAGACTGCTTTAGAATACTGGGAAAAAAACAAACTTGTGGCTCCAGGGCTAGCCGACCGGACGGATCTGTGTACGTTTGATCAGTTAGGAAAATTGATTCATGGCTGTGATGATGGAGTTTCCCACGTGCCCCTGTCAAGTTATCAGATTGTTTATCTCTTCCCTCTTAGCAGTGTTTACCAGCACCTGTAAAGAAAATGTAGCTTTGGGAATCTCCAAGACAGCTTTATCTGCAAGGAACTCGGGATGAATGTATCCCATCCGCACCGGATCCTGTATAAATCAGCTCTTTATAAATAGAGTTCTCCAACAGACTTCTTTTTTTCTTTGAGTGATAGTTAGGTCAAGAGGGATGCTGTAACTCACGCTTAGAGATCTCATCTTGTATTTAAGTATCTGAAAAACATTTGTGATAGCTGTGCTTTTTGTGTGCATGTTTCTGGGATTTTTGATGAGTCTAAAAACATTTCTGCAGGCAGCTGCTGCAGCATCCCATTAGATACAACCCCCCCCCCCACACACACAATTGTATGTAGTGTATAATCTACATAATCAATTTGAATCAACACAGAACAATCCCAGACAAGTTTAGGCAACTTTATAGCTCCTGTGTTTGGAACTAACTACCTTATTTCAATCAAGTACCACAATTTTTTCTGAATGACTTTTTGTGTTTCACATTTCCCTCCTTTTCCTGGCCTAATTTACTCAACTTTGCTATCTACTAAGTAATTATTTTACTGACTGAGTCAGTGATGGGGTGTTTGCCAAACATGCACAGAGTCCCAGGTTTCATCCCTAACTTTGGAGGGGCCTGGTGTGATTTCACAAGCCTGTACAGCAGCACTTGGGAGGCTGAGATGGAGAGTCATGAGTTCAAGGCCACACTGGACTCATAGCAAGACCTTGTCTTGAGGAAAAATTAACTTTGTGATTTAAGTGAAAGTATTTGCAGTAATACACATCATTTTTAAGTATTAATATGATTTCTGTACCTAATGTGTGTCAGTAGGGTGAGTTCATGTGAATAATTTTAGAGAATTTTTTTAATCAGCCAGCAGAACTGTCCTCTGTGTTTTGCTACTTGAACCAAATATCTGTTATTCATTAAATTGCTTTCAAAGGAATTTATAAGAGGTAATCAAATTTCCAGTTTTTTTAAATGTAAAAATATGAAGATTAAGGGGAAATTGAAGACAAGACTTGGAAAAAGCTACATTCCTCAACTCTAAAAGTAGCTTATGGGCCAAATAAAAGAATTTGTCATTTTTAATGTTTTCTCATTGTTCATCTGACAGGGGTCTTATTTTGGGAAATATCTTGGCAGATGTTAAACTTCACTTTCTGTCTGGCTGCCTGCTAAAATTATTTTTTTGAGTACTTTAAAAAACCAAGTGATGTTCACTAGGGGAAATCTTTAGGGTATATATTGGGAGATCTGAAGAGGCACCCTTTGTTAACGCAACAGGAACCTAGTGCTGAGAATGTAGATGACTCTCCACTACAATTGAGTCTAATGCTCTGGAATGTTTTTCGTTTGGGTGTTGGCAACTCCTAAATTTAATCTTCCTTAAAAACAAACAACCCAGGGTACCATTTTTTTTTTCTTGTCTGTGGAATTTGAACCTTTTTTATTGACTAGGGAATTGAGGACTGCTTTCTCTAGTGGTAACTAGGGCTCTCTGTGTTTCAAGCAGTAGGAACAAACAAAACAAAGTAATATTTTACCACAGTATCTAATTAGCAGGCATATTTCTTGAATGCCTCCTTTCTAGGTTTTTCAGGCTTTTACTGCAAAACATAGAAGCTAGTCCTTTCCCATGTCTTCATATGGTTGCATATTTAGAATTACATACCATTCTAGTTTTCAACAGTGAGAAGGGGTTTCTTGTGTAAAACTGGTTTTAAAAAGTTATATTTTACAAAACTTCCAGGTATTAAAAATATTGTGAAAGGACTGTCAGTAGTTAAAAGTAGGTATATTTCATCTGATGTTGAGTAAGACTTTTCTGACTTCAATACAATATTCTCAACCAAGTTTATATTAGACTACCATACGGTTAGTTTGCAGAGGACTTATTGGTGGTTAAGAGTTCTTTCAAGAGGTACATATTGAACATCTATCTGCCTGCCGCCTTCATTGTGGCTTTCACTAACTCATGTTATTAGTGACAGGATTATTTAATATCGTAAAGGTAATATTGTTAATGGCAGCTAAAGATACTAAAATCAAGTAGCAGATAGTTTTATTAAGGAAAGCAGGTTAAAAGCTGAAACTGACTGATTAGGAGATAGGGAATAAGGTGGGTATTGTCTGATGACTGTAATAGTCCTAACACCCAGATGCTCCTTAATGAGAAAACTTTACTGGTTCTCATTATTAAGTTAAAAAAAATACCCACCTTTTCCCTAGATTTTTACTTTGTCTGTTTTTATTTTACTTTACTTTTTTGGTAGTGATTAGTCTGAAGTAGATAATTTGGCTGTGGCAACATACTTCCTACTAGTAATTTTCATGTGTGTGTGTTAGATCAGACAAATGTTTACTGACATGTCTATTCCAGACACTATCTTATGCAAACTGGAGAAAACAAGAAAAATAAGGCAGCCTGTATTCTCAGTGAGTAAGGCTGTAATCTAGAAAGAAGGATAACACATAATTATATGGAAAAGCTAAAGTGCTATGTAACAGTTTAAAAGCATGGTAATGAAGCATATAATTGATTATATTCGACTACTGTGTGTTCAGAATCTTGGCTTGAGTTATACATGTTTCTATACCTGTGTATTTATGCATATATCCTCACATGCATCTATACACAGATACAGTACTTTAAATATCAGAGTGTAGTAGTTAACTTTGGCACCACAATGAAACCACGTGCTGATCTTAAAATAAATGCTCCCCATACTGATTCCTTGCCCTCTCTGCCCTCCACTCCCACTCCCTTATGATTTAATGGGTCTGGGATGGATCCCAGGCATTAATGTTTTTATAAGTTCCCCATGTAATTCTAATATGAGTCCGGGTTAAGTTAGGCTGCAATCTGGGGATACAGGAATGAGTAGAAAACAGGCCCACAAAGTGCTCTCAAGTAAAATACGGAAATATGGCAAACACACTTCGTCTCTGAGTAGCATACCTAATTCACAGAGAAGTTGAAGATAACTTCCCAGACAATTGTGAATGCATTCTTATGGTGTCTGTGAAGTTACTGCCATTGTGTAGATTTACATGAATAATAGAGGTAGTTCCACAGAGAATAGAAGCTTTCCATAGGTAATGATGACACTAAAATTTTGGTTTAAGTCTAAAAAGTAAACCTACATTGAAAGCTTGCATTTGTGTAGTGGTGTAGTATTCAGAATACCAAGCTCATCATACCAATCTCGTGGTGCTGATTTTTATTTTTTGGTGTGTCAGTCCTGAGGCCTGAACTCAGGGCCTACGCGCTGTCCTTCAGCTTTTGTGCTCAAGACTAGTGCTCTACCACTTGAGCCACAACTCCACTTCTGGCTTTTTGGGTAGTCAGTGTTTAAGACTAAGTCATCTGATAGTTTGGGTAGTTTAGTAGGTAAGAGTCTTACAGACTTTCCTGCCTGGGCTGACTTCCAACTGCAGTCCTCAGATCTCAGCCTCCATTTAGGAGGCTAGGATTATAGGCATGAGCCACCAGCACCAGCTCCTATTCTTTTATCGCTTATTTCCAGAGGGGGGAATGAAGGCATAGAGAGTAAATGCCTCAAAATTCAGACGTGCAGTTATTTGTCACCTCATAAAGATTGCATAGGAAGAAAATGTGGTTTGTGTAAGTGCACATCTGAAGGAATTTTTAGAAAATTAATCTGCCTTCCATTATTTAGCATTTTCCTTAGATTTTTTTTCCCTTAACTTTTTTTAAATCACAGTCATCTTAAATAATATAAACATCTAAATGAAGGAAAAAGTGAAAGTGTGGAATTGAATAGAAATTAAGGTCAAATGTGAAGTCTTAGATATTGCTTTCTGGTCTTTTACCCTTGAATCTAAGTTTACTTGGCTAGATTTTAGGCCATCAGCAGAGTATAAAATTATTTTTGGCTAGCAATTAAAGAATGTGAATTTTTATATTATTTAAACGATACATTTTTCTGTCAGGATTGACTGTCTACTCCATAATTTAAACTAGAATAGCAAAACAGAAAATAAAAGAGCATTTATTATGCCGAACACCCTTCCACAGAAACACAGTGTAGGACATGATTATTCAGTGTATTTATTGAGTATTTCTGGGACATGTTCTACTTGGTAAGCTGTAAATCCAGGTAATTTAAGAAATAACTTTTGGTAATCCCATTATGTTCCAGATTGTCCACCTTGCTATGTGATGAGTCACGAGATAAATTAAAGATGACTCAGAGTTGGAGAAAATTTGACTTTTGAATGGGGTCAATATAGGATAGTAAGATGCTAAGTTTGACTGTTGTAAATGTTTGGGCTCATTGGTAAAGCAAATTGAAATTTCAACATTATCAGGATTTGTAGTGTTTTGTTTGAATTGGGATGCTATTTCTTATAAAAATAATGATTATTAACACAGATGACTTTGATAGTATGATTATTGTCAGTCTCTGTTCTAAGCATTTTGCACATAATGGTGCATTTAATTGTCACTACAGCCCCAAAAGGAGGTAGGGCAGAGACTGCAGGTTACTAACTTTCCTTAGCTTATTTGTGTAGTGACAAGTAGAGGTAGTTTGCATTCTCAGTCTTGTCTTTACTAATTGCTTTATTATACTTGACTGTATTGTATACACACCATGTACATAGTTTAAGAAATACAAAGATATTGTGCTAAAATTTAAGATACTTATATAATTACTATAAAAGATAAAGTAGGATTTTGTGGAAAAAATTGAGAACTAAATGTTAAATATTAGCTTTAAAATTCTGACTTAAAATTACTATCAAGCTTATGGCTTGTTTATGTTCTTCATTGTTTTGATGTTGGTATTTTGCAGGTATGATATAAGCAGAAAGTAGTTATGTTTTTAATAGTACTGCTGATAGTGTCTTAGAGTTTAAAGTTATAGCATTTGCCTATATATAAAGCTCTGAATTCCCCAGCATAGAAAAAAAATGTATACAGTTTTATTATTTTTTATACAAAATTGGGCAGAAAGTGCTTTTATACTTTCATCTTAATTTTTTTATTATCTCTTCAGAACTTGTGGTATGTAAGTTTTAGTTCTCTATTTAGTAAAGTGTAGTATGCAAGCCATGAGAAGAGAATAAGTTAAAATATTTATTACTCTTAAATTTCATAGAGGAAAGAAATGATAATGGACTGTTCTCAACTTAGTATTCTCAAAATGTGGGCATTAGTTAGTTTTGACTTGATATAAAGGATATTTAACTGATTAGAATTTCTTAAGTTTATGTCAGTGTTTACATATCTTTTATGGAGATTGCAGAGTTCTATCATCTTACTATTTGAGAATTGATTTATAGTTTTAAATATGCAGTTTTAGTCTGCTTACAGGTTTACTAATAAAAATTAAAACAATGTCTTAAAAGATGTGGCTGGGGTTAGGTTATGGACCACTTGTGTTAGTGTCACCTGTTTTATTTATTTATTTATTCCACCACTGCTATGGCAGTGGTGGAAATGAAGAGATTGACATGAGAGGTATTTTCATTAGAATTAAAAGTCACAAAACTGGATGCTTTGAGCTGAGAAAGTCTTTAGAAATTATCTAGTCAGAAAAACTGTAATCTGAACATTGGGAGGCTGAAGTATTACAGGTTCAAAGTCCAGCCTGGCTATATAACAAGATCATGTCTTTAACCTGAAATGTTGCATTGAATTCCTTTGACCTACTATTGAAGATAATTTCTTTTTGAAATTGAGATTTTTTAAAAAAGGACCATGACCTTTAAAAAAAAGGAAGAAAGGAACTAGCTTATTTATTTGTTCATCTATTTGTGTTTATTTATTTGCTTATTTTTTTTTTTTTTGTGCCAGTACTTGTGTTTGAATTCAGGGCCTTGAACTCTCACTTGACCTTTTTGCTCATGGCTGGTATTTCTTCTTTTCTTTTTGGTTGTGGGGCTTGAACTCCGGGTCTGGGCAATGTCCCTGAGCTCTTCAGCTCAAGGCTAGTGCTTTACCACTTTGAGCCACAGCGCCAGTTCCAGTTTTCTGGTAGTTAACTGGAGATAAGACTCTCACATACTTTCCTGCCGGGGCTGGCTTTGAACTGAGATCTTCATATCTCAGCCTCCTGAGTAGCTAGGATTACAGGCATGAACCACCGGTGCCTAGCTCATGGCTGCTACTCTTTACCACTTGAGCTATACCTCCAATCTGGCTCTTATTTTCTGGTTAATTGGAGATAACAATCTTGCAGATTTTTTTTCCCCAGATTGGCTCAAATCATAATCTTCAGATCTCAACATCCTGAATAGCTAGGATTACAAGTGGAAGCCACCTTTGGTTCATCACTATTTTTTATTTTTTATTTTTTTGGGTCCGGTCGTGGGGCCTGAACTCTGGGCCTGGGCACTGTCCCTCAGCTCTTCAGCCCAGGGCTAGTGCTCTACCGCTTGAGCCACAGCACCACTTCCGGCTTTTTTTCTTTTTGCTTATGTGGTGCTGAGGAATCGAACCCAGGGCTTCAGGCATGCAAGGCAAGCGCTCTACCACTGAGCCACCTTCCCAGCCCCATCATTATTTTTTAAGCAGCAGCATTAAGTAGTCTTCACAGAATGTTTTTACTTCAAAACTTAGATATTTTAACCTCATCTTTATCATTTATAGCAGATCTTACCTCTAGAAGATCTTCCCACTGCACCCACTGTCATTTTAAAATTACTTCCCACTCATTGGAGATCACAGATCTGTCATTTTATTCCTTTCTCAAATATTCAGCCCTGCTTATTAAAGTTCATCATACCATGTATGGATATTCTAGGGGGCCCGGCTCTATAGCCTTTTTTTATTGATTCTCTTTTAGTTGGTTTATTCGGAAGCATTTGTCTGCTGTGTGCCTCAGTGTTCCTATAATTGTATTCACTAAGGAACTGTTGGAAAGAAAAAAAAAGGAACTTTTGTATTCTCTCAAGGGGGACAAAACAACCACCCAACCAAAACAATTAAAATTAGGTGTGATAAGAACAGTGATGGAGGAAAGGGCTAATAGTGAACTAGCAAAGAAGAGGGGGTCACTACTTAAAGGAAGCCTTTACACAAAATGAGCCCTGACTCTTTCTTGCTAGAAGGGTTTTTCCAAGTAAAGAAGGGACCAGTACATTGTATTTAGGTAGAGCAAATAGCATGTGCAGAGGTTCAGCTGTAGAATTACAGCTTTGTAGTGAATGTCTTCTGTGTACCCACCACTGAGTAGAGGGCTTTCCATGTGTTATTTCTCATCTTCACATTAATTCACAAGACAGCTTTTTTTTCACTTTACACGATCAGGAAGTTGAGCCTGACTGAAGTGTTGTGACTTGTCTAAAGACTGTGCTGGCAAAACTTGGCTTTGACTCCAAATCTGTTTGGATGCCAGTGCACACATACTGGTTATCATTGTTGAAAATAAGAGTGATATGTTCTAACAAAGGAAACCTTAGTGTGCAGAGAGTTGGTGGTGAGAGTGAATGGAGAAGAGTTAAAGAGGATTGACTTGTTATGGGGATCCCAATGATATGCTAAGGAATTCAGAATGTATTCTGCTGTTCTTTGTGAGTATTATTGACTGGACATTTCCTCCCCCTGTACACACCTGTTTATACAATAACTCTCAGAGCTTCTGGAAAGGAAAAAGTTTGCCTTCCTAATATGAAATAATTGTCCAGTAAGAGACATATCTATTCAAGAGTATTGAACGACATAAAGTGGTGTAAAAATAATGGACAGGTAGGAAAATAAATTGTGAATTAGAAAGAAAGTGTGGGATAGGATGTGGCAAAGTGATACTAAGTGATTCTTCTGACTATAGAAATAAATGTGCTGATTTAAATAGGTGAATAATCCAAATTCATTGGAGAGGACAGAATGCAGTGGAATTGAAGGACTCTAGTGATGGTAAGTTGCTAGTCTGCTGTGATTGTACCCAACCATGGAGAAGTGTATTAGTTTAGAAGTTTATTAGTTTGTCCTGCATGAATATCAAAGCAGGCATTTATTGAACATTTAGGTTCTTCCTGTATTTTTGAATGTCTTTAAAGGGTGAGATCATTGTCTTTGAATTTTTTCCTAAAAATTATTTGTTTGGTTTATATAAATATTCCTTTCCTTCCTTCCTTTCTTTTTCCTTTTATATATTTGGGGAACTAAGATTCTTTTCTAAGTCACATTTTAAGAATGTATTAATGATAAAAAAAATGCCTTCTTGGTGTAGAAGATTTATAATAAGACCACATAATCAGGATTGTGCAAGATGAAATGTAGACTACCATTTAACTCTGACACATTTCTTATCTTTATTTATTGGGATTAAACTATATGTACATATTTAAAACCTTTTCTAAAACTTGTTTTGAAAGTAGAACTGTTAATCATTTCTCTTTTAGTTTATTATATAAATGTGATTCCCATAATGATGACTGGAATTTGTAGTTTTGAGATCTAATTTCTGTAATTATTTTTTATACATATAACATGAATATTTAGATATGTAGAGATTTAATCATTTTGCAAATAGTTACAACATTTTTTTTGGGGGGTCCGGTCATGGGGCCTGAACTCTGGGCCTGGGCGCTATCCCTCAGCTCTTCAGCTCAAAGCTAGCACTGTACCACTAGAGCCACAGCGCCACTACGGGTTTTTTTTCGTTTTGCTTATGTGGTGCTGAGGAATTGAACCCAGGGCCTCAGGTATGCAAGGCAAGCTCTCTACCACTGAGCCATCTCCCTAGCCCTAGTTACAACATTTTTGTTATCAGTATGCTATGAACATTTTTGTATATCTATAAAAACGTGGCTGTCTTGTTATTCTTAGTGACTATAGAATATGCTATAATTTGGATTTTCCAGTATGTTGCCTTGTTAGTGTATGTTATATGTTAGACATTGTACTAGCCCTTTTGAATTGCTGCTTATAATTTCTTACTATTAGTGTCAGGATTTGGACAAATTCAAAGTTCGAGTAATTTATAACTTGATTTTGTTACTATTCCAAGTTTGTGTGAATGATAATTGTTTCTCGTTATCGTCATACTGACTTTTTTCTGTGTCAGTGGGTTAGGAAAGTTCATTCTCAATCAGTACTTAGTATCTATGAGACGAAACCACACCAAATTTTAACAGATAATTTAATAAAATTGTTAACTAGGGAACAGAGATGTAGATGGGAATACTAAGATATCATGGAAGTACCAACTAGAGGAAACATTTTTTTACTTTTCAAAAATTAAGAAAATTAAATTTTAAAAGTTGTAAAAGTTTACTGAGAAGAAAAGTGATGAGAAAAAAATCTAGAAGCTTGTTGAGCTTGTGGGGCTGAGACTCAGACATCTGAGAAGGAGGCATTGTTTGCCTGGTCCTGGGTTACTGAGTTTGAAAGAGGGGCTCAGACTCAGATCTGTGAACAGGGGCCTCCAACTCCCTGTTCTGTAGACTCTGGAAGGCTGGCTCAGCTGCTGCTACTTGAATGAGTGCTGTCAGAATGAAAAAGTGAGGCTTAGGTGAAAGGGACAGGGACAGGAACCAGGGAGAAAGGAAGTCCCCAGACGCAGAATTGAAGGAGCAGATCCTCTCTCCCTTCAGCTTCCCTCTAGCTTTTTATAACACAAAGATGATTAAAGTGGCTCACTTAATAATTGTGGTGATTGAGAAAGTTGACTTCCAACTGCCTATTTGATAATATTGAGAAATAAAGTGTTCATTATTTCAGTTGTTGTCATTATATAGAGGGTGTTTTAAAGGGATCCTTTTAGAGATTACACATGAGTAGTATATTTAGAGATGAGATATATTGGAATTTTGCTTCCAGGTAATACAGGAGGAAGCAGTAAATAGAAGTGTCAGTGAAACTGGAGATTGTTGAAACTGGTGATGCACAAATGAGTACACGTTTTATTGTTTTCTGTTTTGCTGTGTATGTGTGAAATTTTCTAGAAAAATAAGTCTTGGAGATGCATGCACGTTGAGTTGTGTGTGTGTGGCTGATGCAGACAGTATGTCTAATGATAAGGACTATGGAAAGGAGTAAATGGGGACATAGGCTGGACAGTGGGGACTACAGGGCGGTGATGGAGAGCAGTCACGGACAGAACCTCAGGAACAAAGCTTTTGAATTGAGATCTGAGTTTTAGGAGGGAGCCATTCATGTAAAAATCAGGATAAGGAGTTAAGGTAGAGGTGGAGGGTACAGAAATTGAACAGGCTGTGAGGCAGGAGTTGTCTTGCAGCTTATACTGAAAAGGTGTACTTACCTAGAGTGATGTATGTGAGACAAGGAAGACCGATACCTAATACAGGCCAAGTGTTTTTAAAAAGAAGCAAATCAAGTCTACCGTTGACTTTCCGAAGTCTTAAACTTTCCGGAGGTACTTAGAAATGTTTATTTCTTATTGATTGATTGATTGATTCAATGTAATTTCAGAATGCCAAATTGTCTAGAAGTGATTATGTGCTTTTTGCCTGGATTCATTTCTAGATGACAGATAAGTTAATTTGGAGAAGCTGCTTTTACCTTAAATGCACAGAGCATAACACCAGTGTTTAAACCTTTCTTGTATAGTTGAATTGAGGTTCAGTAGCCCACATAAGTGGCCTACTTAAGATGGCAAACTGATCAGGGAAAAGAAAAGTTACAGTAGTGAAATGTAACATGTAGCATAGTCATCGAACATTTAATTTGTAGAATAATCTGACAGTGACACCACCTCATCAAGCAACCTAATGAGGCTTACTAGTAAATGATTCATATATTACCAAGGGAAATAAATTTCCTTCTAGCTTAAAACATTAAGAACATTCTAAAAATTTTTATAGAAAATTATTGTAGAAAAAAACAAGTAGAAGAAAAAAAGGTAGTGAAAAGAGTCTTATGGATGATTGTAGCACCCACTTTCAACAGTTATGAATTCAATAATTATCAGTTTACGGCCAATTGTATTTTATCTGGCTTTATAAATTCTCATTTTTAGGAAATCCTAGATAACTATTTATTTGTAATCAGCATGAATTTATGAATGATAAGGACTCCTGTTTTTTTTATTACCACAGTGCACCTAATATGTAAAATATATACTTGGTTTATTTTTCAAATATTTATTTTTCAAAAATTTTTTATGCTTTTGCACTCTACTGCTGTGATCCTATCGCTGCCTCCCAGATAGTAATTTTTTTAATGTCAAATATCCACTGTTCAAATTTTTATGATTATCTCATATGTCTGCTATATTTTGTCCAAAGTCTCTATGCTGCAGTTGGTTGCTGTATCTCATATTTCATATTTCTTTCAGTTATTAATGTTCTTTCTCTCACTCTCGCTCTTTGCAATTCATTTGTTGAATAAAGCTGGCATTTGGCCTTTGTGTTTCATACAATCTGGATTTTGCTGCATTCCTATGTGGTGTTCAATGTAATCCTTGGAACCTTTTATATCCTATAAATTGGTAGCTTTAAACTAGAGGTTTGATCAGATTTGCCTTTTTTTTTAAATGCAAGAATACATCATAGCTACTCTTCTTTTATCAGAGAGCATTTAAAATCTGGTCCATGCTCTTTCTATGGTGTTAGAGTAATTAACCAATTGTCAGATGAGCTGTAACCAAATTTTTTAGTCTAGATACCTTTAGATACCTGATGATTAATACTGTTAAATGAATTTTAGTTTATGTTTAAATATCACTTGTTTACTAGTTTTTGCCTTATTAGATATTTAAAACTGATGGAAATGCCTTATTTACTTAAAAATAATAAGAAACCTTTTGCAAGTTGGGTGCTGGTGGTTCACACCTATAATCTTAGCTACTCAGAAGCCTGAGATATGAGGATCACAATTCAGAGCCTGTCTGAGCAGGAAAATCCATGAGACTCTTATCTCTAGTTAGCCAAGCAAAAAGACAGTAGTGGGACTGTGGCTCAATGGTAGATCACCAGCTTTGAGAGAAAAAGCTGTAAGGGTCAGCATTCAGGTTTGGAGTTCAAGCCCCAGTATCAGCACACACAAATATCATGACACCAACAAATAATCCATTGCATATTTACATGAATAATAGTTTTTGAAACTATTTGCTAAAATAAAAACCTAAAAGATTGACATTGTTTTATAATTTTGTAGCTCTCTTAATTGTCCTGCTGAACAGAAGATAGCTGGATTCTCCTATCTGCTTCATTATTCCATTTGTTGTGAATCACCTATCGTGTAACCTTTGTAGAGAATAAGATAGGGTGGAAAGGTCAGGTAACAGATTAGTATTGTGAAAATGATTTTGACATGTAGACCTGGTAAAAGGATCTTAGGGGTCTTCAGAAGTACCTGGACTATGTTTTGATAGATGTTGGCCTAAGTCCAATTTTACTAGTGGTTGCAAGATCGGATATTCTGATTTTATATTTTTTCCTTTATAATTTATAAATTTCCTTTCATTAGCAGCTTAATTACCTTGAGACACAATTTTGTACAAATAAGGAAAGCTAAGAGCTAGAACCTTTATTACATTGTTTCAGCACACGAGAAAGGTAAGAGAGGACTGAACCCCATTTGTACTAATTGAAGGCACTTCCACTTAGAGAGTGATACAAGTAAAGTAAGGCCTCTGCTCATACATTTGAGTTGCCCTCTTAAATTATTAACATGTAGTTTGTGTCTTAACAGGTTGCTTATTTAGTACTATATCAAATAACATAATCTAAGAAACTTGCTTGAGGAGTCTAACCGATAGGAATCTTTCAGTTTATCAGATGCTGTCACCTGTTTGCTTCCTTTATAGAAACATTGTAAAGATTAAGAAGATAATGTTTTTGAATGGCTTAAAGTGCTCTTTTATTGTGAACTTTTATTGTTAACTGCATGGGAGGAAAAAAATATGGGCTGTTAGGGTTTGTAGAGTTTGGCTGAAGTTTTTTTTTTGCCTGTCTCTAATTTGCTTCCAGAATTGCTTCCAAATTTTGATCAATCTTGAAGCAAGATTAGGAGTTGTAAATTGTCACAAATGATAAAAGCCAGAGAATGGAACTTGGAATGGAATGAAGTTGAGAGAGAGGAGATGTATGTCAGAGGAGCATGAGCAATAGATTAATTAGGCATAATAAATTTTTAATTTTTGCCCTTAAACAAAAATGAAAGGGGAAGGTCATCTTAATTCCTTACTTGTATATACTTGAGATGAAATGTGAAGTCTGTTTCCTTGTATTTTAATTGACTTCTGGAATTTTTATGATACGATAGAAATATGTTGAGATGAGTTTATTGAGCCAACTATCTATAGATCTTAAATATTTGGCAGTGTAAATAGTTATTTAATGTGGGTTAGTAGTAGGAACGATGTGAGTTGAAGGATGGAAGGAAGCTGACCCAAGTGGAATAATCTGTCAGCATAATAAATTTTTTCCAGTTAAACTTATTCTGTTGTTTTGGACTTGAAAATTGTTTTAGAGATAAGAACTTAATATCATGGTTATGGGCTGGGAAGGTGGCTCAGTGGTAGAGCTCTTGCCTTGCATGCCTGAGGCCCTGGGTTCAATTCCTCAGTACCACATAAGCAAAAAGAAAAAGGCCAGAAGTGGCGCTGTGGCTCAAGAGGTAGAGCGCTAGCCTTGAGCTGAAGAGCTGAGGGACAGCGCCCAGGCCTAAGTTCAGGCCCCACGACCAGACCAAAAAAAAAAAAAAAATTGTGGGGCACCAGCGGCTCATACCTGCCAACCTACCTACTCAGGAAGCAAAGATCTGAGGATCATGATTTGACTAGCTGGAATAGGAAAGTCTGTAAGACTCTTACCTCCATTTAGTCACCAAAAAGCCAGAAGTGGAGCTATGGAGTTATGGTTCAAGGTGTAGAGCACCAACTTTGAATGAAACAACTAAAGGACAGTATTAGGCTCTGAGTTCAAGCCCTAGTATCAACACATACACACACACATACACACACACCCACACACATACACAACACAAATTAAAAAAAATAATTTTTGTATTTATACAATATTTTTGAAGAAAATTGATTGAGAATCCTATGAGCAATATTATCATTCCATTTAAGCATCTCAGAGAAAAAAATTAAATATTGTTTTACCTGTATCATACTTATTATAATATACATAGCAAGCCTCCTTACAATTGAATCATAAAATAGAAGTTTTGGTGATTTTTGGTAAAAAGATTTATTGGACACCTATTTTCAAATTAGAAATTGAAGGATGTAGTCTTTTGTAAATAATGAATAATGGCGTAGCTGAATGTTTACTACAAAGTTCTAAAGGTTTGGATTTACATAAATAGGATAAATATTAACAGTACCAATACAATTATAAAATTATCAATAGCCAGGCATTGTGGCTCATGCCTGTAATCCTAGCTACTCAGGAGGCTGAGATCTGAGGATCACAGTTCAAAGCCAGCCCAGGCAGGAAAGTCCGTGAGTCTCTTATCTCTAATAAACCACCTGAAAACTGGAAGTGGTGCTGTGGCTCAAGTGGTAAAATGCTAGCCTTGAGCTAAAGAGCTGAGGAACAGTGCCCAGGCCCAGGGTTCAAGCCCCATGACTGACAAAAATTTTTTTAAAAAAAATCAGTTTTGTGTTTCTTTTTCATTTTAAAATAAACATATCAGAGCTTTAAAAAAGTCTACCCTGACCTTAAAATAATTTGATGATCACATTTAGGACTTTAATTTTAAACTTAATGAAAAATACTGAGATATTTGTCTGTTCTACCACTTGAGCCATAGTTCATTTCATTTGGTTCAGCTTCCTTACATCCTTCCAGTTGTTAACACACATTAAATAAATTGTGTTTTCATGCTGTCATTACAAATAAACATAGCTGCTCCTCTTTTCAGAGCTCTTACCTGCTTTTATTTAATCCTAACTTTAAAGGTAAACAAGCAAATTTCCATTTTACTAATGAGAAACCTTGTCTACCTGCCTAACTTTACATAGCACATAACTGATGTTTCTGAGATTGAATTTACATTATTCTTATTCTACAAATCATCAGTGTCAAGTGTTGTATAATCAGAAAACAATGAGTGGGTAGTAGTTTTAGTTGTGTGAGTGAAGCTTGCTTCCTGTTGTGCTGTGGAATCTCAGTCACCTGCTTTGTGTTTAAAAGATTTTTTTCGGGCTGGGAAGGTGGCTCAGTGGTAAAGCGCTTGCATTGCATGCATGAGGCCCTGGGTTCGATTCCTCAGCACCACATAAGCAAAAAAGAAAAAAGCCGGAAGTGGCACTGTGGCTCAAGTGGTAGAGTGCTAGCCTTGAGCTGAAGAGCTGAGGGACAGTGCCCAGGCCCAGAGTTCAGGCCCCATGACCGGACCCCCCCCCAAAAAAAGATTTTTTTCCCATGAGGTAAAGTCATCATCTGAGGTTGTTTCTCTGTCTCTCCTATGCACTTAAATATTAGTTCATAAATTTTATTTTATTTTTGGGTCCGGTCGTGGGGCCTGAACTCTGGGCCTGGGCGCTGTCCCTCAGCTCTTCAGCTCAAGACTAGCGCTCTACCACTTGAGCCACAGCGCCCACTTCCGGCTTTTTTCTTTTTGTTTATGTGGTACTGAGGAATCCAACCCAGGGCCTTGAGCATGCAAGGCAAACGCTCTACCACTGAGCCACCTTCCCAGCCCAGTTCATAAATTTTAGAACTAGATCTGTATTTATCTTCTTTGTCCCTTAGGAATAGGCCTAATGGAGAATGAGTGCCATTTTGTGGCTTGAAGTTTGAAGATATATATGATACATATGCATAGAAGGGATAGAGGGAAACAAACTGATCTCATTTCTAGTTCAAGTTTGAATTGCAGTCTGTTAGTGAAGGGTCCAGAACTAGAATGTTAGTTTGAGGCAAGAAATTAGTAATTGCAAGATAATCAGTTCATATAATAGATACAGTTCTTCGGACCCAGGACTAAAAGATCTTGGATTTAACTGCTATGATTCTGAGCAAAATTCTCTGGTTGGTCGGTCCTTGATTTTTGTTGTTACAGTATATGATAGCCTCTTCTCAGGATGGTTTGGAGGTTCAAATGAAAATAAATAGTTCTCTGTAAGAACCATTTTGTCACATGTAAAGTCCCTCCCCCCCTCCTGTTAGCAAGTTGTGTTAGTTTCTATTTTGTATCTTATATATCTTCTGAGCACTAACTAGTACACTTACATTGAGATTTTTCTGTTAATTCTGGTAATATGCTCTGAATTCCATGTTAACTAGGGCTTTTTGAAATGTTTTAGTTTGAGAATCTTAACATTTTTCAGTGGCAATATTTCAATTATTATTTAAGGGATTGTTTCTCTTTTACTTCTTGAATATGATCAAGCAGCATCCTAGCTTCTATATTTATTTCCTTAGCTTTAGTTAAACCTTACTTAGAGTATGGTGCATTTTAGAGATAACCATAGTCACTATGGCCATGGTTCTCTTAACACCAGGGCATGTCATTATCTCTTGGAAGAGGGTCGTAATATTCAGCATTGGGTCCCACCCAAACAGTGGTTTCTGATTTGGTAAACCTGTGTGGGTGTCTGAGATCTGCATTTCTGGTATGTTCTTAAGTGATGCTGTTACTATAATAGGCACCACTCTTTGAGAACTAATAATTTGTTACTTAAAACCAGTTGAAAATAGGCAGATCACCTAGAGGACTAGTTTAGATATGAAAGACTTGGGTATAAGTGGATTTAGGTGGGGTTTGGGGTTGGGGGAAAGATAAGAGGAAAGTTTAGAGAGTCTGACATGCAGGAGAAAAGTTCAGCTATTAGGTAAACATGGAAAATTCTGTATGTCAACCTGTTGAAAGTTCAGAATTCACATAAATACACTGAAGGATTTGAGAGATTCCTGAAGAAGGAAAACCAACGTTTTAAAGTGCATATGCTTGTGTAGAGGGCTGATGGAAGGGATTGCCATACATTGTGCCCTTGTAAGGCTAGCCAGAGGCAGTGGAGATAGTGTGGTTGAGGATGAGTGAATGGTATTAGCAATGGATTTGTGACCCAAAGAGCATGTTTCTGGCAAAAAGGGTCTAGCAGTTTCCCCAGGAATCTGACTGATGTAGGTATTCCTGTATTTTTATAGGTATATGTCAGATACAAGATTTCCATTTTCACTTTCATCAGGTGATCTTTTCTAGTATCTGGGGATGATGATGTGCCAATGAGTTTTTGCCATTTTGCCATTGTGGAAGTCCCTGGTTTTATGCATTAATATCACAATTTAACTCTGGTAAATGGGGAGATGAATAAAGGGGGCTTCTTCTTTAAACCCTATAGCAGATTTGTAACAGATTGGGTGAGCATTAGTTTGGAATTTGTGACCTTCCCCTCAGTGAACCTTTGTTTGTATTAGCCAAATAGCAACATGTGGCTTTTGAGCCCTGAAATTAGAAGAGCCTTGAGATGTACCTGCAGGACAAAGTACACAGTAAAATTCTAAGACTTCCAATGAAAAAGTAGTAATATTAAATTATTAAAATAATTTTAAGGTTTTAAACCCCTCCCATTAATACTTGATTTAAGTTACATGTTAAAATGATATTTTTGGTATATAATATCTTGTTAAAAGTAATTTTACTTAGTTCTTCATGTTTTCTTCATATAGCTATTAGAACACTGAAAGTGACATATGTGTCTTAAAGTTTCATTCTTTAACACTTATTATTTTTTTTTTTTGGGTCAGTTATGGGGCTTGAACTCTGGGCTTGGGCACTGTCCCTCAGCTCTTTAGCTCAAGGCTCGCACTCTACCACTTGAGCCACAGCACCACTTCTGGTTTTCTGGTGGTTTATTGGAGATAAGAGTCTTACGAACTTTCCTGCCTAGGTTGGCTTTGAACCACATCCTTAGATTTCAGCTTCTTGAGTAGCTAGGATTGCAGGCATGAGCCACCACTGCCCAGCAATCTTTTACCCTTCTTAAACGTGGCCTTTCTCATACTAAGCACACCCTGTACAACTGAGTTCATTAGAGTTTTACTTCTCAGATTTAGATAGGGAGAGCAGAGTGGGATGAGAATCATAATAGAAACATCCGCCTTTTAATGTTTATATTTATCAGTGGATGAAAAAATCTTTATAAATTTTGAAAAATCTGTTATTTTTAAATAGTTTGACAAGCAACTTGCATAGGTATTTTAAAGATACAGTGGTAGAAAATTTTCTATAAATATTAGTTATAAAAGTGATTTTCTTTTTAAATATAGAGAGACAACCATTTGTTAGTGAACCACTTTCTCAGGAGGTAAGTCATAGTTGTTTTTATTTTTTTAAAGCAGTCATCAATGCTAATTTGTGTAAATAGACTTTGACAGCTTAAATAACATGCATGTGCATTTTATAATTTGATCATATCAGCCTCATTTCTACTAACTAGAAAAAGACTTGCTGCTGGTATGTCACTTTCAGGTTTATTATACAAATCATTGCTTCTTTTTTTTGGGGGGGGGGTCCGGTCGTGGGGCCTGAACTCTGGGCCCAGGCGCTGTCCCTCAGCTCTTCAGCTCAAGGCTAGCACTCTACTATTGAGCCATAGAACCACTTCCGGCTTTTTTCTTTTTGCTTATGTGGTGCTGAGGAATTGAACCCAGGGCCTTAGGCATGCAAGGCAAGCGCTCTACCACTGAGCCACCTTCCCAGCCCAAATCATTGCTTCTTAAAATGTCAATAAGTCACTTCTGGACAGTAAACGTTTCATATCCTAAGGAGTTATACTATCATAGTACAGTATTTTGAAGTCTTCTATCACTCTAGTCTATGAGCACTTTTAGTGCTCTAGGAATGTGTCACATATGTTGTAACTCTATAAACCAGGTTGTTATAGTGTATTTCCAAGAAGGGTATATGTAACCTAACCCTAAAATAAGAACTAAGAAATGCAACTTCTGAGAAAGAAGTCTGTCAGATCAAGCATGGCTGGCATATTTCAGAGACTACTTTATGAGTTCTGAACATACTAGGAGAGTGTAATGTTGCCCCTGCTTTTTTTTTCCCTTGGTACTTTACCTCCCCGACCACTATTATTTGTGGGTCATCTGTCTTCACGTAAATTGTACCCCAATCTTTATCAGATACAACTCTTCCTGTATATGAAAATACCCAATACTTTAAGGTCTCTAAATTGTAACTGTCTTTAACCCTCTCTTCCTTTTTTGGGTTGGTACAGGGACTTGATTCAAGGACTTGTTGCTTACTAGACAGATGCTCTATTATTTGAGCTATGTCCCCAGCCTATTTTTGTGTTTTATTTAATTTTCAAGTAGGGTCTCACATTTTGCCTGGGGAAGGCTGCAGATCACAATGCTACTACCTATGGCTTCCTATGTAGATGGGATCATGAATGTGTGCTATCATGTCTAGTTTATTGGTTTAGGGTGGGTCTTGCCAACATTTTTGAAATGGGTCTTTATCTGTGAGTTCATATATGTGATAATATTAAGGATGGTGATGACGGCAATAATAAAAGTTATATTTACTTATATTCTTCTAAGCCTTATCTGGTATCTTTCATAAATGAAGACCCATCAATTTATACCCTAACATTCTTGGCCATCATATTGTTTAGCGCACAAAGATACTCACTAGGTAATAAAACGAACACAAATGAACCATAGCAACAACACTAATTTAAAGGAAAGAACATCAGTAAAATAAGTGAAAAGAGTAAACAATTTGCCTAAGTCTATTCTACTAAAATGAGATAGAAAAACTACGATTCAAGTTTTGGTACTTTTGACTAGACCATTACCATGAATTGGTTGTTTACACGAAGCATAAGTGGAGACCAATGTTTTTAATGTGCTTCAGGGGTCTAACCATATCATCACCTAGGAACTTGTTAGAAATGCTAATTCTCTGTCTTCAGCCTAACCTAGTGTTTTAACAAACTATCCTGTGTTGATGCACACTAGAGTTTAAGAACTTCTGGTGTCTACTGTTGGGAAAGAATTTAACAGAAGAAGGTATTTTAGTCTTGTGAGGAGGAGGTGCTGCTGGTAGTGATCACTGTGGGGTGTGCATAAACCTTATCTCTTGAAAGTGACTTTTTTGGGGGGTGGGTGTTGGTTGTAGGGCTTGCACTCGCTGCCTGAATGCCGTACCTGAGCTCTTTTGCTCAAGGCTAGTACTCTACCACTTTGAGCCATGGCACCACTTCTGGTTTTCTGGTAGTTATTTGGAGATAAGAGTCTCATAGACTTTCTTGCCTGGGCTGGCTTTGAACTGAGATCCTCAGATCTCAGCCTCTTGAGTAGCTCGGATTACAGATGTAAGCCACCAGCACCCAGCTGAAAGTAGATTTTAAGCTTTGCTTTCTTTCATAGTCTCTCCCCACTCCCCCAACAATTCATCGTGTTGTCCTATCTGGATACATCTTCAACATGTTGGCTGTTTGCTTCCATTTCTATCATTTGAATTGTTATGTCTAACTTAATAATTTCTTTCTGGGTTAGGGTTAGGGTTAACAAAAAACAAAAAAATAAAAATAAAAAAAATAATTTCTTTCTCTGTTACTGATTCTCAGGTTTACCCATAGGAAAGAATTTTATCTGTGCTGTTTTCTGTATCCTTCATTTCATTTCCCAGGTTAGTCTAACTGTGATAATTTGTCAGTCTTCAGACAGCTGTCTGCAGATGATTTCAGACTTCCTAGTATTAACATTCACAGCAACCCTGTTGTCTGTGATACCTTCATTTAATGCCTTTCAGTGGCTAGTATGTTTCCCAAAGTACTAACATATGGCCTAGCATTAAATATTATGAGAAATTTTTAGCATTTTCTGTTTGTTATTATTTCTTGTTGCTTTGTTTAATAAAATAGTTGATTACAGAGGGTGAATCTTTTTTTTTCCATGTCTTTCCTCTGCCCCCCTTGATTTCTTTTCTTTTGGACAATTTGTAAAAGTACTTTGGAGGAGTATGTAGTCTTTCAAACCCAAATATTTTCTTTTGTCAAATATCAGAAAAGAAAAAATGTAAACAGGGTGGACTGCAGACAAAATATTTTCTCAATATCACAAAATAATTTCATAAAACTTGATTAATTTTTTAGAGAATTTATAATTAATATGAATGCTCAAGTGACTAAATTGTTTTCCTCTTTAGTTGCATAAGAATGCAATAAATATTCTGAATGATTACAGATAAAATGTGCATAGTTGTAAATAGGTTTATTGTAAAAAATAGCTGAGTTTTTTAGTCTTTAGGTATTAGTTGGTTTGGACAGTATGTGGATTATTATATTTTCTCTAGTGTTTCTTCTGTACAAAAGGAGATTAGGCTGATGACATGAGGTAGAGGACTGAGCAGTGTTTTTACTATCTTTACCAAATAAAGCCAGTCCATTTGTAAAAGAGTATGCTTATATTTGGGCTTTTAGACTTATTTTAGCTAGTCTAGTATGCCCCTGCTGTATTACATTACTTGAGGTGAAATACTAAAAATCAAAAAAGACAACTAAATGCCAAGAGTCAAGAGACAAACTCTTCTTCATTTTGAGATATTTAATAAATTGGATATAAGCACTTAACATAAGCAATTAAACATGGCTCTTTTTCATATTTATCTTTTTAAAAAGTTTATTATGTAAAGGTAATGTACGGAGGGGTTACAGTTACATGTACATGTTAGATAGAGTACTTTTCTTTTTGAACAGTGTTATTACGCCTTTCCTCCCTCTCCCCAGTTTTTCCCTTCCTTCTCCACCCACATGTTGTATAGTTCATTTTCAGCGGTGTCTAGTATCACTGCATTTTTCACTCTTTTAAAAAAATTTTTTTTGTAAAGATACTGTAGAAAGGGGTTACAGTTCATGATTAAGGTAATGAGTACATTTTGTCCCAGTATTTCTGTGCTCCTCCTTTCCCTCCCAAAGACAGAAGAGGAATCACAAAGGCACAATAGCTATGTGTAGCTGATCATTAACTTCAGGAAATGGAAACAAGAGGTTTTATTTTTCTTTGGTGCTATTTTTTTTTTTTTTTGTTGGCGCTGGGGCTTGAACTCAGGGTCTGGGTGCTGTCCCTCGGCTCCTTTTGCTCAAGGCTAGTACTCTTTATCACTTGAGCCACAGCACCACTTCCGGCTTTTTCTGGTTATGTGGTACTGAGGAATTGAACCCAGGGCTAGGCAAGCACTGGGCAAGCATACAAGGCAAGCACTCTACCACTAAGCCACATTCTCAGCCATGTTACTATTTTTGTTTTCTTTTGTCTTGTTTGTTTTATACTTATCTTGAAGGATGACTATGCTCTTAAATCATTTAAAAGAAAGACTAAGAATTCAAGTATTTAGTTTTTTTTATTAAACTTGGGAAGATAGGTCTTCAAGTTGACCTTTGTGTTTACTGTGTATGTGAATTAATAATTCTTAGCATAATTGTGATTTAATTTCTTTTAAATATCCAATTAAGGACAATTATTATTGTTTATACTGAATGTAGCATAATAAGAGGCTTCCAATGCCAGATTCAAGAATCCAGGATTCATGGTTTTTCTTAAGTGTCAAATCTGAAATAAAAATTCTAAGAACTGGAAATATAATTCAGTGGTAGACCCCCTGATTAGCATGTCTATCATGGATAATGAACTTTTTTTCTGCCAAGGGCCATTTGGGTATTTATGACATCATCATGAGCCATACAAAATTATCAATATAGGTAGACAAGCTATAAGCAGCTGATGAGAAGCATTACATGTCTCTCCTGACATGTACCAAATGATTTAGTGGCCCTCTGCCTGGACTGATCCTCTTGCATTAAAACAAAAGAATTCATCTGGATTTCTTGATCGTTCTATACGAATGACATGTTTCATTGGACAACTGATCAGTATTGTTTGCCTTGGTGCTCTTTCTCCTACATCATGATGCTTACATGATATCTTTCTCCTTTGTACTTTGTATTTAGCTTTATCTTCTATTTGACATTATTTCTATTTCTCTACCTGGGACAAATTCTCCTAACTTTGCTTTAATTATCACACTCAATCGACTTTCTCTTCTAAGTTTTTTGGGCATTCTTTTCCAATCTCTCGCTTTACTGTATTCTTAATATAGGTTTAGTTATTGTCCTATTCTAGTCCCTCTTTTAAATCTATATAGGATTTCTTAGCAGTCTTAACCACCTGAATAACTGTATGTTACTGATAGGTTTCTTAAAAATTTTATTGAATAATAATTGGCATTTATTTGATGTAGACAGGCAAGGTATTGAAGGAACAATACAACAACCCCCAAAAGTTTACTTGTCTAAACACACACACACACACAGCCTCTCAACATAAACACACACACACATACACACAGCCTCTCAACACAGTTACTTTGAAATTCACAAGACTTACAATCAACTTTCTTGAGATGTGTTTCCTCTGATCCTTACAGGTGTACTTCTCTATCTTGACTTGAGTATTTCCTCCTTGTGCACATGCTACTTAGTGTTTAAATTTAGTCTAAGGAGAAACCTATGGGCTACTCCGTTTTCTTTGGAGTTCGGCCCGTATCTAAGCTAGCTACCCTAGCCCTCCTAGATCCTTACTTCTACCTTGAGGAGATAGTAGATTGGCTGCAGGTTCATTGTCCTGTAATCCACAAACTGCAGAAATTGATGAACTCACAGTATTTCTTCTTTTTTTAAAAAAATCTCTTATGGGTCCCTAACCATTTGCTCTCCTATGTTTGGTGTCTGAAAACCATAATTTTATGCATTTGATCTTTTTTTTTCTCTGTTGTTTAATCTCGCTCATATTCCAACTTAATTAGAAGTGGAGGTACTTACTGAGTTTACTACAATGCATTTACAGCCTAGATTTTCCTCATGATTTTGAGACCTGTTTGCCAGTCTGCCTATTGGACATACTTGCTCTTTTCCCCACGGGAGAAAAAAATATTTTTCTTGCTAAACTTTATTGTTCTTTTATCCCCTAACTTGGAAGTTGTATTGTAAGTGGCACCACCATTACATAGTTTATCCAAGTCCCTGCAGGAATGTTCTGAAGTAACATGTCTTCCTGACTCCCTGCCCCACCCCATGTAATATACATTCATTCACCACATGTGGTCATAACTATTTTACTTTTTAGATATTGTTCACATTAGTCTTCTTATTTCCATCCTTACCACTAGTTTAGGCCACCATTATGAGTCACTTGAGTCCCTTGTAGCAGCCCCTAATTCATTTATCTGCTCCAGATCCTTCCTCAATCTAGCTTTCAAGGCACAACTATATGCTTGTATTTTTCCAAAATACTTAAGTTGCAAAATATTTAAGATTCTTCATGTTTTGGCCTTTTGTTTTTCCCTTTCAGTCTTTAGATGTTTTGTCTTTCACAATCTTAACTTTAGCAATAGTTCGTTCTGCTTACCTCAAATGTGACACCTTCAGATCTTATATGTGCCACCTTTTTCCTGGAGGAATTCCATTCCAAATGTGCATTTCTCTCTCAGATACCATTGTAGAAATCTCCTTGATCCCTGATCTGGGCTCTATATGTTACATATGGTATGTGCTCCATGAACATGACACTTTTGTATCTTGTTAATTTTGTTAGTGATTTTTACTTAGAACAACATTTGGCATGTTGTGAATATTTTGAATTGGAGACTATATATTCACACTTGACTCTCATACATTTGAGAGCAAGAAATGTTTTTGCCCTCTGTTCTTGAGTTTGTGGACTAAAAAGGCAGTGGTTGAGCAGTTCTTCCTGACGTTGTTAGAAATGCAGTATGTCAAGCCTCACCAGACTTACAGAATCAGAATTTGCTTTAGAAGATCCACAGGTGATGTGTGCTTCCTAGTTTGAGAAGCTGTGTTGTTTACTGATTGATAACCTTTTGTAGGTAATCAGTGTAAATTGCTATAATTTGGGGAATTAATGCCTGGTAATTTAATCCTTCAGTATATAGGTTTTGGGCACCATTATTTTTGTTAAGCTGGCCTGTGCTGTTGTTCAAATACCTGCCATTCTAGTTTTTAATTTGAAAGTGTTACTTTATGTTTAAGGATTTGGGGCTGATCTTACCTTTATCCTAAAGCTTAAATGGTTGGCTTGAGGTGTTAACTAATGAGGCCTAGGGCTAATAGGGGATACCTAGTTGGTAGATGTGACTACTGGAGCCCAGTATGTCAGGCTCCTGTTAAAATTCAGATTTTGTTTTAAGAAACTAGATTTGTTTAAAAGTGTTTGTGTGTGTGTGTGTGTGTCCTGTGCTTGAACTCAGAGCCTGGGAAATGGGAAATATGGCTAGTGTTCTACCACTCAAACCAAGCTCCATTTCTGATTTTTTGTTTTGTTTTGTTTTTGGTAGTTATTTAGAGGTAAGAGTCTCAAGGTCTTTGTTGTCCTGGCTGGCTCTGAACTGCGATCTTAGATCTCAGCCTCCTGAGTAGTTAGGATTACAGGTATGAGCTACCAGCACCAGACAGATAATGCATTTGTACCAAGCTTCCAAGTATTCATTAGAAAGGTAATCCAGTTGCTTTGTGACTTTAAGGAAAACAAATTTGCACTTCTATCTCTGTAACTATTCCTAAGTGCTAGTTTCACCACACGTTTTAGCAAGATGGAAAAAAAAATTCTGAACTGAATAAAGAACATTTAAATTCTACCAGTTTCCCCCTCCCCCATTTTTAAGGTTTTTCAAACAGTACCAGAACCAGGCTTTTTGAGCAGCTTTCAGTGTTAAGGGAATCTAAACCTTACTAGAGCTTTGTTTAGTTGGTTCTTGGAAGAAGTAACACATTGCTTTTGCATAGGGGACAAAAGCACTCTTTTGAGTGTTAGAATTGATGCAAAGCTTTGTTATATAAAATACATTCCTTTAAAATTTATCCTTAGCTTGCCTTAGTTATGCGGGGTTCATTGTTACATTTCCACACATGCTTACCATATATCCCAATTACCCCCTCTTCCATCATTCTCCCTCCCCCTAGAAGCACACCCCTTTAAAAAAAGCATTGATCCCATGCGCTGCCTTTTGGTTATTTTTGTTCACATTATGGCCACTGAATTGACCTTGCCTCCCTTCTTTTCTTTGCTTATTCTTTGGTTTAGTATTTGTACTTAAGATGCATTTTAAATGCAGTCATATTTAACCAAACATACTTATGTTAATTGAATGGTGGCTGCCAACATTGTGGGTAGATTTTCATCCATTATTCTAATTACTGTTACTCTGCCAGTATGGATGCTGTTTCCCTGAGTCATAGACCTGTTGTACTATTTACAAGAATCTTGGTTTTCCCCTGCCCTTTTAAGGACTGTCAAGTCACTTTTGTTAATCTTTTCATCTTGCTTACTTAGGTTTGCAGCAGTTGTTTAAACATGTTTCACTACATAAATTAAGCTGATCTGACAATGTGGCAATTATTAGGGAGATTTCATATCATTCAGGTATACCTCCATTATTGTTTCTGATTGTGTTTGTGTGTGTGTGTGTGTTGTGTGTGTGTGTGTGAGTGTGTGAGTGATTTATCACAGTACACATGGTATTTTCTATTTGTTTTCAGGCATAAATCAAAAGTTGCAGAATCGAATGAATCTGTAGCCTATAATTGATTTGCAAAATAACCTTTTAAAAAGAGACAAGAATTTTAATGTGGAACAAAAAAGGACCAAGAGGGTGATTTTTTAAAGAGTAAGCATGGAAAATATTCAAGTGAAAAATATTTAAGGTGACTGGAATTGTATCAATTAAAAACAAAGCAAAACTCCTGCTTGCTAGTAGAAAACTCCCTTTCCTCTGAAATATATCAGTGAAGAGATTTATAAATGCATTGAAATAGGATTTCCTGTGGTTGGAATATTTAATTTAGTTTTTTGTCTATTTTACTTTCTCTTTTACTAAAAGTAGAGATGTGATTTTTGAATGCTGTATTGTGGTAGACAAAGCTAACACAGTAAGTGTCTGAGACTACCTCTAGGTAATTTTAATTTGGGTTTTATATTCTCATATTCCTTAACTGATGGTGGAGAATATAAATATGAAAAGTCATATGAGACTAGAACAGTTTAAATTGTTCAGAAATGAAACTCTTTGTCAAATCCTAAATCCAGTTTGTAGAAGCCAGGTTTTAGTCACTCACAAACTTAATTTAAATCCTCCTAGGAATGCACAGTATCCCTGCCAAAGGTTTTCACAGGGCCATTGATGAAAAGATTCGTTGCAGAATATGCATTCTTTGTAAATACATTTCAGGAAGAGGTTAATATAGAGGTTGGAAAATGTTAGGGCTTGATGTTTTTATCTTATTTTATGATTAAACTCTTTCCAAAGATCTTTTGAAAGGACACATTCTCTTCAGACTCACAAATCTTTAAAGCTTTTTCCACATAAAAGCTTTAAAGTGATTGAAAGCCTTTCCTTAATCAGCTCAAATCCTCACATCCATCAGGTTGTAGTCTGTATTGCAAGGTACATTTAGCCAGAGAATATTTTTGTGTTACTTAGTAAATTAAATATTTAACTGCTATTAATGCTTTTGAAAGTGTTTCAGAGTATTTGCAGTTTGTTAGCTTGATTACTTTCCTTTTTAAGATTTAAATAAACTGCATAATACAAAATTTACCATTTTAATGTATAGTTTAGTGACATTAGGTATGCCTCTGTCACCACTGTCTGTCTCCATACTTCCCATCTTTTCAAACTGGAGCTCTGCTGCCTTCAATTAAACAACTCTCTATCTTCCCCTATACCTCTGTTCCACTTTCTGGCAACCACCATTCTACTTACTATGAATTTGATTTTTCTAGGTATGTCATAGAAGTGGAGTTGCACAGTATTTGCCCTTTTGTGACTGGTTTATTTAATTTAGCATAGTGTCACCTAAGGTTTATCCGTATTGTAGCATGTGTAACAGTCTTCTACTTAATCTACTCAATATATATAACAGTTTATCTTTTCATCAGTAGATGGACACTGGGTTGCTTCTTTTTCTTCCCTTTTATAGTGCATGTATAAAACACTCATTATATTACCATTTTAAATTTCTCCTATGGAAAGGACCAATGAATTTAAGCTTTGGGATTACTTCTTTCTTCTTTGATTTTTTTCCATTGTCACTCAAGATTTTGCTGGCCCAGCTTGAATATGAGAATAGCTAATCCCTAGCCTGATCCAGAACTGCAGCACTTGATGAGGCAGCTCTATTTGGAGGGATGGAGCTGAGATACTGAAGCTGATCTGGGCCCTGGGATTTAGAAATATGGAGGAAATGCTTTAAATGCAAATTACTTGCCAAAATTTCTTTCATTGATTTTCTTTTTTGTGATAATTTGCTTTTCTTTGGGACTATAAACATTATACACTTATTTTGGGATGTTTGTATGTGTGTGTGTGTGCGTGCATGTGTATGTGTGTGTGTGTGTGTGTGCGCGGGCGTGCGTGCTTGTGCACTAGTCAAGGGCTTGTACTCAGAGCCTAGGCATTATCCTTGAGCTTTTTTGCTCAAGGCTAGTAGCTTGAGGCACAGGTCCATGTTTCAGCATTTTAGTTGTTAAGTGGAAATTAGTCTCATACTTTCCTGCCCAGGCTGGCTTTGAAAAAGCATCCCTAGGTCTCAGCCTCCTGAATAGCTAGAATTACTATTGTGAGCCACTGGCAGTGTGGGTGTTTGTGCCCTTTGTCTGTTGATCTTCACAGTATATTCAGTCTTCAGTCACTTAGTCTTTAAATGTGAAGAAACACATTTTGCATTTTAGAAGCATAACATTTACTTCATTTAAAGTGTTCTTATTTTTATTTTGGTTTATGCATTTCTCAAGTATTATTTTTTTCTTTTTCTTTTTTTTTGTACATTTTTAATTGTAAAAATGCTGTGCAGAGGGGTTACAGTTACATGAGCAAGGTAATGAGTACATTTCCTATTGAGCATTGTTGCCTCCTCCTTTGTTTTCCCCCTACCATCCCTTCTCTCTCACCTCCACACAACTTCCCCCCCCTCCCGAAGTTATAAAGTTCATTTTCTGCATAGTGTTCAAGTATTATTTTTTCTTATCAAGGTTATAAACCTTGATACCAAACTATATTGCAACTTTATAACAATAGGATGCATATCTTATTATCATATCCTAATTCACCCTGTTGGCCTATACTACAGTGAAGGATTTCCTTGACACTAAAGTTTTGTATTGGATGCCCCTAGCTGTTATCCTTTTAGAGTGCTTGTATGTTTGCATAATCAAAATGAATGCACACAGCTTAATGTTGACCTTTTGTATTACAAGAAGTAGAGAAGTAACTTATGAACCTGTTGTCTAGATTAGTTCAGTGAAGTCAGACCTCTTGAGTCCTCTTGCTATAGATTCTATTGTGGAAACAGCATAAAAAGGAATAGATGTTTATAATGTTTAAGCTCTTGAGTTTTATTTCAAGGAACAGTATATTAAATTGGGACAAGTATGGCCTCTTGTTGCTGTATGTAGCAAGAAGATTTTTAAAGTTGAATTGTGATTGGCTTCCAGTTAAGGAAGAATGTTCAGCTAGAGCTGGTGGTATTTACCAACTGCGCCTGTGAAAACATTCCTCTTTACCCTCAGATGCTCACTCAGCCTTCTTCTGTTTTCCTAGTGACATTATTATAGCCTTTAGTCATCAGAGAAATTAAAAGCACATTTGCAAAACATGAATATCAGAATTTCCCTTCAGCTTTTCAGCATTACTACTTTTTATGATAAAGGCAAGTGTGGGGGATTTTTGAAAACTTAAGAGAATTTAGTGTTGTTAAATGTCCTTTGGATTTGTAAGACACAAACCATATCATTGTAATACATATAGCCAAAAGGTTTGTTTTTATTTTGGGGAATTGCGTTGCTCAATACCTTCAGATTTTGCTTAATTGAAAAACAGATCTGTGGTCATTTAAAAAAAATTGGGGCATTCTTTTGGCAGTGACTCTTCATTGATACCACCAGCAACGTAATTAAGCCTCAGTTAGGATAAAATGAGCAGGATGTATCTGACCTATCAAATTTAAGGGTTTGTTTTGCTCTGTTTTTCTGGGTACAGAAAAAAAAGGAATACTAAATGCAGCAAATCTAATTTATTGGCCATGTTTTACCTACTAGTCTTTAGTAATTTTATTTACTTCAGGGATTTTTGTAAGATTGTTAGATTAGGAATGTTAGCCATATAGGAATGTTAACCAGTTTAGTTGTAGTTACCAAAGTTTCTTCCCTTGTATGATGTGCATTTTCTCCTTTCAACTTTTTCTCCCCCTCAACTAAGACTACAAGTAAATTATTTAACTTCTGGGACTTTGGGAATCCCATAAAGATAGCTTTCTTCTTCCCTCATATAGTCTATTATGCCATTTTTAGAACTTTTAATGACCATATTTCAAATAATTAATTTTACTAAACGTTGTCACTGATTTGGATAAAATTATCTCTGAGGAAGAATGTCTAGTCAGTTTACATTATGCCATTATAACTTCAAAAGCATTTGGTTCCTAAAGTGTGTGTATTAAAGAAAGTTTCTAGAATTACATTTGAAGGGATCGTTGAAGGTTGTGAGAATTTTAGTTTATTTGGCTTTAACCTTGCCAACTCAGTTTAGTAACCATCTCTTCAGTAATATGCTCATAACTTTTTATATTGCTGTTATTTCTACAAAGCACCTTGGTTGATAATTATTTACTATTTTTTAAGCTTAGTCTTGATTGAGCAATACTATCTGTGCAGTTTCTGACTCAATACTAGATATGTATTTTTTTTCTTTTTTGATGATTCTGGGGTTTAAATTAAGTGCCTAGTGGTTGCTTGACAGGGGCTCTGCTCTGAGCCATACTCCAACCTTACTTTTTCTAATATATTTTAAAATGCAAAACTATTTTGTTAGTTGAATGCTGGTGTCTCAGTCTATAATCTAGCTACTCTGGAGGCTGAGATCTGAGGATCTACCTTCAAAGACAGCTTGGGCAGACAAATCTGAGAGCCTCTTATCTCCAATTAATTAGCAAAAGTCCACAAGTGGGAGGTATAGCCCAATTAGTAGAGTGCCAGCCCTGAGCAAGAAAGCTGAGCAAGAATGAATAGGCCCTGAGTTCAAACCCCTGTTTAAAATAAAACCATTTTATTTATGTAGTAGCCTTATTTCCTTATTCATTAGATAAAGCATGACAGATTGGATGGTTTTCTAATCACTGGAATTCCTTTTTTCTCTATTTTCTGTTGTGGACTGTTTTTATTATATGCTAATGTCATTAAAATGTCTTCATGTTATTTAAGTGGAAGTTATTAACATACTTATATTAATTAAATACAATTATTAATTGTTTTGCTTAACTTTAGCCTTAAATTCCACATGGAGAACTACATGTCTTCATTGACTAATACAATACCTTATATAAAAATATTGACCACTTCCTTCCTGGTAGGATGGAGTCTGCAAGTTCTTCACTGTACTGTGCTCTTAGACTTCCTAGCCTTATGAGCCATGGGTCAATATTCTATTATTTATAAATTACCAATTGGTGGCATTCTATTGTAGCATCAGAGGACCCAGATGAAGACAATTCCTACACAGTGGCAATGTATAATGTCTTAAAGACATATAAAGCTATCTGCTGTTAATACACAGAGCCCTCCTTTCTTAGGTCTCAGGCACTGCTTGTTTGATTCTTTTGGAAACAAAATAGCAAATATCACTGTTTGCTTTCTAATATATTCCATGCAAATAAATTTTCTAAAAGTGTAAAGAAATATCAGAAGGATGATATAGCTATTAGGTTGGTTGTTTAACAAGTAAGATGTTATAAATGTTTATTTTTTTTTAACTATAGAGACTCAGTTTAGTTAAAATATGGTGACCTGGGAAGGAATATAACATCATCTAATTTTTTTTAAAACCAAATTAGCTTGAGCTAGTGGTTAAAGTATTCCAGATAGCTAGTTGTTTTGTTTCCTCAAATATTTAAACTGTCTTTTGAGGAGTCTGTGAGCTTATCACCCTTTGGTGCACTGTTTGGAAACTGCCATTCTTATTTAAGAATTATTAACACTATGATGTGTAGCCTCAAGTCTGTTTGGAATCCAAGGGAATTTTAAACCTAGTTTAGACCTTAAGTTATCTTTACCTTGGACTTTTAGTCTTTAAAGTAAAAGTATTTTTGCAAAGCAAAAGTAAACTAAGTACAAATGTTCCTGTCTGCCCTCAACAGATTTGTTTTAAGGGAATCATTGACAAGAATAATGGTTTTTGTTTTTTAAAATTCTTTGAAGAAAATTATTATTTAACCACTGGTTATTTGATATAGGGAATATAAAAACAATTGAGGTATGAAAAAATGCTTTTTGTTACCTAGTGTTACCTACTTCTTAAGTCTTCCAATGTGGTGAACAGTAAAGGTATTCTGAACACTGAAGGAAAGTATGTAAATGAGTACCTCACAGTTGTTGTAATTGTTAGGCATATAATTTGATCTGAACTGTGTAATGGGAAAGGCATATTATTATCATTTTTTAAATGACTTGGAAAAGAATGTGCTCAAGAGCATTTTTTCATACAAGTCCAAATTAAGACAAAATTAACTTATTTTCTGCAGACATTTTCTCATTATAAAAGTCTTGTCTGTCCTGACATGAGATCAAGAACTTTGGATAGTTTTAAGACAAACTAAAACGCAATGGTACGGGATTTTGGCAATTTTAACAAATCTTAAATTACAATTATAAGGAAGAAAAACTACATAATAAGCACATTTGTACCGCAGGAATGTTTTCCCTTCTAAATGCTGTTGTGTTTTAATGTTTGACACATATGAGACTGTAGTGTTAGTGCCTTAGCATTGCTTTGTTTTAAATGACTGGAATTTCTGGAGCGGTATGGACCAAAATGATCTGGTTGCTATGGTAACTCATAATCCTGTGTCATTCCAGTAGTTTTTGTACAATGAAAGATTTCACCACCCACCCCACTTCACAATGTTTGAGATACCACTTTATTTTTGCTTTGTGAAAGTTCAGTAGGATTTTTTCCACAGTTGATAGCAGGTAACCAGTTAAGCTATGTCTTTAATTTACTCTGCTTCCATTTGTAGACTTAAGCCACAAATGTAAATAAACTATGTGGACTGACCATATACAGTGAATAATTTCTGAATATCTAGGGTTTGGAGTAACTTTGTATTTAGAGGCTGTGTTTCATAAGGGCTGTGTGTGTGTGTGTGTGTGTGTGTGTGTGTGTGTGTGATGTAAAAAATTCTTGTTGAAACAGCAGAATTAGTTAGATGCAAACAATAGTCTAGGGTTGAGATGTAGCTCAGTGGTAGAGCACATGCAAAAGTCTGGGTTCAGTCCCCAACACCACCAAAACAAAATTATTCTAGAGGACTTTGTTTCAATTCTATTCACCCTAATAATTTTGAAAAGTTTCTGAAGTTGTTGTGTCACTCATTTTCTCTTACCAAATTAACATTTACATGTTCACAGAGGGGAGCTAGATAATTTATTCTGAAGATTTCTTGCTTTGTAAGACCTGTGAAATAGAAGTTTGTAAGTAGCAAAGTTGGTTACCCTTTACACTGTGCATTTTCATATGTTCATTGAGCGTTCAGATTCAGAGTACCAAACTAAAGCAGATATCAGTAATGAGTGCTACTGTCTAAATTGATGAACATTTTTCTCCCCTTATAACTCTCCCCCATATATATATATTTATTTATTTATTTATTTTTATTTTTTGTGGGGAGGAGTCCGGTCATGGGGCCTGAACTCTGGGCCTGGGCGCTGTCCCTCAGCTCTTCAGCTCAAGGCTAGCGCTCTACCACTTGAGCCACAGCGCCACTTCCGGCTTTTTTCTTTCTTTTTTTTTTTGTCGGTCGTGCGGCTTGAACTCTGGGCCTGGGCGCTGTCCCTCAGCTCTTCAGCTCAAGGCAAGCGCTCTACCACTTGAGCCACAGCACCACTTCCGGTTTTCTGGTGGTTTATTGGAGATAAGAGTCTCATGGTCTTTCCTGCCGGGGCTGGCTTTGAACCGCGATCCTCAGATCTCAGCCTCCTGAGTAGCTAGGATTACAGGCGTCGGCCCGGCTTTTTTCTTTTTGCTTATGTGGTGCTGAGGAATTGAACCCAGGGCCTCAGGCATGCAAGGCAAGTGCTCTACCACTGAGCCACCTTCCTAGCCCTCCCCCGTATATTTATTAATTGAGCAAATACTATAGGCTAATCACATTGTAAGGTGGTAATGAGTCAGGGAAAAATAGTTTTATCTTACATATTCTATAAAAGTGTGAAAACTGTTTGAAAGTAACTCTCCCATTCCTAATGGAAAATTCTTTAAGTCATTCCTATATTCCTAGCTACTCAGGAGGCTGATATCTGAGCATTAAGGTTTAAAACTAGCCCAGGCAGGAAAGTCCATGAGGCTCTTACCTCCAATTAACTAATCAGTTAGAAATCTGGAAGTAAGTAGAGCTGTGGTGACTCAAATGGTAGAATGCTAGTGTTGAGCAAAATAAAGCTCATGGGTAGCACCCAGCCATGAGTTCAAGCCCCAGGGTCGACACACATACATACACACACACACACACACACACACAGCCATGAGTTCAAGTCCCAGGGTCGACACACACACACACACCCAGCCATGAGTTCAAGCCCCAGGGTCTACACACACACACACCACACACACACACACTCTTAAGGTAAAGTAACTTAAAATCCCATGTAGTTCTTTTATTTTAGCCTCAAATGTAGAACTAAACTTTTTTCCTTGTTTTGAGGTATAGTCACAAAACAAAAAATTATATGCTACATAGAATCTGAGCACAGCTCTTTCAAAGTATGCTTAATAATAATAATAACCTGTTGCCATTCTTTTTCTTAAGTATGAACCTGGTGACCTTATACTTGCCAGGCAGGTGCTAGCCCCTAGCTCATTCTTCTTTTAGGATCCCTTTTCCCATAATCTTTTGCTTAGTAACTTTGTTTTAGTAGTATTTATCACAAGTTAAATTCTGAGAATTCTGACTAAAGGAGACAGAAAGTACTTGATTTTGTTTCTCAAAGCATAAAATGATTCCAGGATCACTAAGCTTTGTCCAAAGGATTCTTCAGTGTTCTCATTCTTTTTGTCGAAGTATGTATACAAATTACTCTGTCAGTGTGTTTATCCAAATACTTTTAAATTCTCAGCAAATACCTTCTGGGTTGGAGAAATCTCAGGACTTGATACATTGCCTTCAGTTCTATAGTCTTCATTGAACCTTCTGTATGAAGACATATCAATGGGTGATTTAGCTATGAGAAATTCTGAATGTTTTCATAAGTAAACATTCCCACAAATGCAAAACTTAAAGTTTTAGGGGCTACTGTTTGCAATTGTTTTAGCCCAGATTAATTTCAGATCCTTGCCTAGTTTAAAAAAAAAAAAAAGAAAAGAAAAAATAAACCCTCAGTACTGGGATGTGAACTCAGGGCTTTACATTTGCTAAGCAGATACTTTACCTGCTTGGACCATACCACCCACCCTTTGTATAGTTTATGTGTTTATTTCCTTTGCCAGTCATGAGCCTTCAACTCTGGGCTTGGGTGCTGTCCCTGTGCTCTTCAGCTCAAGGCTAGTGTTCTACCACTTGAGCCACAGCGACACTTCCAGTTTTCTGGTGGTTTATTGGAGATGAGAGTCTCATGGACTTTCCTGCCTGGGCTGGCTTTGAACCATGATCCTCAGATCTCAGCCTCCTGAGTAGCTAGGATTACAGGTTTGAGCCACCAGTGCCCGGCTTGTATAGTTTATTTTTAAGTAAGGTCGTATTTTACCCAAGATCATGTGAGACCTTTATCTCCAGATAGCTGGGATTATAGGCATAACCCACCATACCTAGCTTCTTGGTTGAGGTATGAGGGACTTGTTAACATTTTTCTCTGGGCTAACCTTAAACCATGATTTTCCCATCTCCTACCTCCTTTGTAGCTGGAGTTCTAGGTTTGTACCAGCATGTATTTCATGTGAAAGACTAGCTCTTATGTCTCATAACACAACACAAGTAAATCACACTGTAGTGACAACTGTGGCCACTAGCAGTTTTGTTTCAGATGATGAGGTGATGCATTTACATCTCAAAACAAGATGCTCACAGCTCTCCAAATAAAAAAAGATACCAATAAAGAGATTTATCACACTGGTAACAGTTTAAGATTGGGAAATTATTTTTTTCTTTTCTGTTTGTAGTTTACATTAATTTTGCAGTCAGGAAAAATGCCATTGTTTGTTTAAAATAAAAAGAAACTAGTTCTAGTTTATTCTTGTTGAAACAAATGACAGAGTGAAAGTCGTCTTTCTGATCATGAATATTTAGAGAACTTGATATGGTTTAGCCCTGAGATCTGATGAGATCCCAGTAGTGTGGTTGAATACTGACTGTGCCTGGATTACATCTGATGTGAACATAAGGAATGGTAATGGAAGGTTTCTGGTTTTGAAGGATCAAATTTGTTGCAATAAAGAGATGGGGTTTTTTTTGGTATACATAATAAATTTAAATTTAAATATTTTAAATCCATAAAATCAGATCCTCTGAATTTTGTTGCTCTAAAATGTATACTAATTAAATGTGATGAATCAAATTGGTAACAAGCATTTTGCAAGGTAAACCAGAGTATGTGATAATATTCAGATAATTTAATTCTACTCCATTTTTGTACTTTCTGTCTTAAGGGTATAACAGGCTTTAATTGTCACAGCATGGATATTCACTATAGCTTTTCTTTTCTGCTGCCTAATGAGAGATTACTTGTTTAATTTTGCCAACAGTATTCACAGAGGTGCTGATTAACTTGGTCTTATTTCAACTTTCTCTGTTATTTTGAAAAATTGTTTTTGTTCAGTTATCTGGCAATCCCTGTTGTCTTTGGAGCAGAGATAGAAGGTAAAGAAAAGCAGGGCAGGAACTTGAGTGATAACAGAGCAGTGTGTGCTAGATAAAGGTCCACTGAAAGATGAAAGGGAGGCAGATCAGGCACCAGCTGGATGGATAGGTCTAAAGCGTTCTTGAAGGAAACAAGTGGAATCTTTCCTAATACTGCTAATACCTGTCATGGGTGTAGCAGCTTTTGTTTTGGAAAGCACACTTAATTCACATTCATGGTTTGAACTTACATGATCACAAAAACAGAGACTTACTTCTTCATGATAATTGCCCCTCTTTCCTTAAAAAGTTTTGAATAACATCATTTGCCAGTGTCTAAAATTCAGTTGACAGTCATCATGCTTTTAGGGACACATTTATATGACTTATTATACAAAATACAGTTGAACTTGTTTTAGTTTTGTTGTGATTCTGTTCATTTTAATTCATTAAAAAACTTGTGCTAGTACCCATAGTGCTAGAGCTTCATAGACAATAGATTTTGTAAAAACTAATGGAAAGTTATAAAACATCTAATAAACTTATACGGATTCTTCTTAGTAACATCAACGATGTATATGGTACATAGATTGAGGCATTTGGATAGAAGAAAATAAACTTACTTTGTCAGTCTTCCAAAACCAGTGTCCTAGTTTCTTTATGTTTTGAACTTCAAGTAATACTTTCTGCTTAGCCTTAATTGATTTTTGGTAATCTGATCTAATCAGTCTGATCTCTACACCACACACTTCAGTATTCCAGTTCAATGTATATTTATTGTATATGTCATGTTTTATAATAAGAGTATGAAACACTGTAATGATGCTGAAATTACATTTGTGTGTCTCTCACCCCCAAACAAGGTCCTATAACTTTCAAACTTTTTAGACAGATAAATATGTGATACAAGTAGCATAAGTAGATTTGCTGTTAATGAATTTCCAAGTTTTCCACAATGACAATGTTTAAAAATCTTACACACTAACAACAACAACAACAAAAGACAAGAATGCAAAACAAAGGCCTGTTTGGCATGGGGGGACTATTAAGAGAGGAGATAAGGAGAAGGAGGGTGAAAATGGTCCAGATCTTTATGTACATGTGTGAAAATGGAACAATGGAACCTTAGATTGGTTTGGGAAGTCAGGAAGAGGATTGAGAGAGAGTGAAGGAGGAAGGGAGTCTGGTCAGGGTACATTGTATAGACATGTCTAGGCAAAAATCTACTTTTTCAGGATTGGTATTAATAAAAGTTGTAAATATATATGTATATATGTTCATAGATCAGTGATTGAGTTTCTTTTCCTTTTTCCACCTTCCATAATAGAACTCATGCTAGGCAAGTGTTCTTGTAGTAAGCTGAGAGATTCCCCTAGCCTTTTACTAGGTTTTTTTTTTTTTTTTGTCAGCCGTGGGGCCTGAACTCTGGGCCTGGGCGCTGTCCCTCAGCTTTTCAGCTTGAGGCTAGCGCTCTACCACTTGAGCCCCAGCACCACTTCTGGTTTTCTGAGTGATTTATTGGAGATAAGAGTCTCACGGAGTTTCTTGCCAAGACTGGCTATGAACCTTGATCCTCAGATCTCAGCCTCCTGAGTAGCTAGGATTACAGGCGTGAGCCACTGGCGCCTGGCTTTACTCGTTTGTTTTTTGTTATTGTTTATTTGTTATTGTTTTTTGTTATTATTTGTTATTTTTGTTATTGAGTTCAAGTCCTAGGGCTTGAACTCGGGGACTGGGTACTATCCCTGAGTTTCTTTAGCTCAGGACTTAGTGCTCTACCACTTGAGCTACAGGGCCACTTTCAGCATTTTTCTGTGTATATGATACTGAGGACTCAAACCCAGTGCTTCATGCATGCTGGGCAAGCACTCTGCCACTAAGCCACAATCTCAGCCCCCTTTTACTTGTTATTAACAGAACTAATTTTCCAAATTATGATATAGTATTCCAAGCTTCAGTTCCATAACCCAGTAGCATCCCTTCTGACATCAAGATGAACAAAAGTTTGCCTCCAAAAAATTCTATTACTGAGTCAATAAGAATTGCTCAGATCTGGCATTGTAAGCAAAAGTGACCTGCTGCAGAGACTTGTTTCAAAGGGTAGAGAAGACACTAACTCTGTCAGGAATGGAGGAAATGAAAACAAGCAGTTTCCTGTTGAAGTACTACAGGGAGCCAGCTAGGTTTCATTTTGCCTCTGAGGTTAACAAGGTTTATCATAAAAATTTAGAGGACACAATGGAATAATTTGAAGGAGAGCAAAGGGTTACAAGGCTTGGATCAGAGTAGGATGGTAGGTACATGAGAAATAGGGAAACAAGTGTCCATCAAGTGATGATGAAACTTGGGTTAATGTGGCCTGTTGTCAGTAACTGAGATTGATGTGGAAAGGATCCTGAAAGAATTCTTTTATTTGGTAGTCTCAAAAAAGAAACAAACAAGAGTGAACACAGAAAAACATAGAACACATGATCTCTTATGTAACTGTCATCTCTCTCCAATAATCATCAGCCTGTAGGCACTGGACTGTACCTCTCAGTGCTTCTGCATTCAATACAGTGACCTGGTAGACTCACAGGTAAGCCAAACAAAAGATTTAAAAATACTGACTGATAATTTCTATTTTTTCCTGTTTCTTTTTCTTCATGAAAACCCTCCATTGCAATGCACATCAAGGTCATAACTGACAAACATGTTACATTTGACCATTAGAAAATTCAGGGTTTGGTATTGGATGGTTTTGGGTTGGAGTTTTATCTGTATCACTCAACCATTTGATGTCCTTGCTAAACCTGTTGGTTAAACTTAGTTCTTGGATTCTTCTTTACAGTTACTTCTTAAGGATTTGTGGGAATTATATGACATACTACAACTTAGTGCTTTACACTGACCTACATCTAAAAAAATAGTCAAATAGTAATATACTATTACTACTGCTATTTTAGGTGTCAGACTTGGGATTTGGATCTAGGCTCTGATTCCAAAATCTGAGATCTTGTAACTTTGTAATTTAACACACATTTCAGATGATTATAAGGAAAACAAAGAAATCATCATACAGATAGTGTATTCATTCTGTCTATTATTCATTCAGAGATTCCTTTACAATAAATTTCCAAGTGTATACTATTTTTTAAAAGTTTTCAAATGATATTCCACTATTTTATTTTCAAGAGGCAAAAGTGCTTTTCTATTTAGAATAGTTTAGTCAGACTAAAATGAAGCTACATTTTGATGGATGTTTTCACAACTTTTTAAGCAGAATTTCAGAATATGCACAGTATGGAGGGTAGGAAGAAGTCCCCTATGCCCATTCTTCACCAGTTTTCGACTCATGGCCAGTTTCATATGTCCTTTGAGTTTCTAGCCTAAGTTTATAGATCTCTTCTCCTTTACCTCTTGTTGATGTTTATAGTGGAAGAATCTGGACCATTTGTTTTTTGCAGTAAGGATCAGCAGAGCCTTAGTTTTGTATGACAGAGAAGTGGTTTTTATACTTTTTTGTTGTTGTTGTTGGTTGTGGGACTTGAACGCTAGGCCTGGGCTTTGTCTCTGAGTTGTTTTGCCCAAGGCTAAAGTTTTACCACTTAGTGCTACAGGGCCACTTTTGGTTTTGGTTTTCTAGTGGTTAACTGGAGGTAAAAATCTCACAGACTTTCCTGTCTGGGCTGGCTTTGAACCTTGGTAGTTAAGATTATATGCATGAGTCACCGGCGCCTGGTGGTTTTTTTTACTTTGAATAGTTATTATTTCTTAAAGAAAAGCAGCACACTTTATTGGCTCAGGTAGAAGTAATGCAGATGTTCACCAACTGGTGAATACATAACCTAATAGTAGTACATCCATCTAGTACTGGGACTCTTCTTTAGTAACTCATTTAATTAACAAACATATAATGAATTTCTCTCTCTTCATGTATTGGAAAGGGAGTCCTTTTTGTGTCAGTCCTGGGGCATGAATTCCATTTGTTATGGATGTAACTTTAAGAATATGTTTATTTTCATACTTATTGTTGAAAAGGCACCTTATGTAACTCATAATCCTAAAGTACTTTTTAAATAAAAATTATATCTAAATGACAGTTTTGAGTCCCTCATAATGCTAAAACTTCTCATTTTTCTTGCTTGATTTTATCAGTACTTCCAGAAGTCATGACAGCAGACATCCATATCTTGAGTTTGATTTTATTAACATTTTGTTAATACTTTGTCATTACATGCACTAATCTAAGAATTTCTTTATTGGCTTAAATTAATTATACAAAGGGTGGGGATTTCATTGTTACATCTGTACACATGTTTACACTGTATTCTATTTCCTTGTTCTAGTTTCATAGTTGCAAATAGTCTATTTTGACAGTATTCAATCTTCTTTATATCCTCACTCTAGGCACACCCCCTTCCTACAAGTCCACCTACCTATAGAGACTATCTTCCCTCCCCTGCTCCCTGAGAATGTTATTTTAAAATATCCTGAGCGATTTCTTTTTTTTTTTTTTTTTTGTTCCAGGCTCTGGGCCTGGGCACTGTCCCTCAGCTCTTCAGCTCAAGGCTAGTGCTCTATCACTTGAGCCACAGTGCCACTTCCAGGTTTTTCTGCTTATGTGGTGCTGAGGAATCGAACCCAGGGCCTCATGCATGCAAGGCAAGCGCTCTACCACTGAGCCACCTTCCCATCCCTCCTGAGCGATTTCTAATTAGGACTAATTAACATATTTGTAGCACATAATCAGATTTCTTTTACTAATTGCTATTTTTGACCTAGGATTTATAATTTTTCACAGGATCAAATTACTTTTGTAGTTTAACTCTATTAATCTATACTCTTAATAGCCAATAGCTATACGTAGGTTCTTTCCTGAAAAGTAGTTTTGATCCTATTATGCTTATATTCCAAGGAACTGCAACATTAACATCCTTGGTGCTATGTAAGGAAATGTATAAATGTCTCAGGTTATCTATTATTCATGTTTCTTGGAGATCAGGATATGTCTTTCCAGTCTTGACCTCAGGAATTATGAGGCCCTGAAATTATGAGGCTAGAATGTTATCCTGTGAATCCTGGCAGAAGCTCTTAGTCTCCTGGCAGAAGTCAGGAAATGAGTACATTTCTTTTCTGACAGTGTCACTTCTTCCCGTGTTCTCTCTCACTTTTCCCCTTCTGTCCCTACTAACAAGTTGTATAGTTTATATTCCACATAGTGTCTAGTGAGTACCACTGCTGCATTCCAAATTGCTTCATAGCAAGCTAGCACCCCTTCTTTTCAGTTTTTGCTGTCTACAGATCCTCCAGTGACCCCTCTTGGTTTATACAGTGGCCTTTGTTTTGTTCTCTTATGCACTGTTTATAAACCTTGTTGTCTTCCCTGCTTACTGTGCTTTGGTCAGCGTCTTAATGCCTTTGTAAACAAGGCTTGCAAAGAAGTTTTCTGTTTTGTGTCTCTCACTGAGCTCTTTAGATCAGTATATTAGTTACAAATATGTTGTAAAGAACAGATAACCTACATAATGAGGACACTAGAGAGATGTGTGTGAAGTCTGGTGATAGATAATGGTGGTAGACAATTGTTGGCTCCAAATTATACCCATCCTTTAAATTACATCGTGCTTACCTAACTCCCCCAGTGAAAATATTCTTTATATTATTATAGGAATAGTAAGTTAGAACGTAACTTTTATCACTAGGTTATTTCTCCTTCATATTCATATATACACTGACCTATTTATCTTCTTTACTAAACTATAAATTAAATGTTATGATAGATCATTTACGCTGCAGAGTGCCTTGTATAAAGTAGACACAATGAATTTAATTGTTGAAGGAATAATAAAGAATGAATTTTTTTAAAGAAATTGGTCCCTGCTAATTAGAGCTAAGAGGGAAGACATGTTGCCAGAGATATGAATGTGTATGGAGGTATCAGTTTGAAGTAGAGAATTTCCTGGAATAAAATGTACATCTTGCTGAAAAGAACTTATTTATTGTGTAATTCCTAAATGTACAAACGTTTCTTTAATTCCATCAAAATTGTTTTTACAATATACCATTGAAACACTCTTAATATATGTGAAGATGAATTGGAAACTCTTCTTTCTTTCAGTGCTTAGATGAATATGAAGATGATGAAGCAGGACAGAAAGAGCGGAAACGAGAGGATGCAATTACACAGCAGAACACATTGCAGAATGAAGCTGCAAGCTTATTAGATCCTGGCAGCTCCTATTTGCCACAGGTGAGTGAGTATTTAAAACTACAAGGAAGCCACTAGCTACTTTAATAAGTATTTAAGTTGCTGTTAATAATTATTCCAGTCTAATTTTTGTAGCATCAGCTTCTTAAAAGTGTTTTCTATTGTTTTAGCCACTAATTTTCTTTTTTATTCAGATACTTGTTCACTTAAGCAATGTTTAGCTCATAGTTCCTGAGCAATGAATATTTGATGACTGACTGACAAGCTGGTTTAAGCATCAAGTTTAAAAATAACCAAGGAAAATAAGGACAATTAACAGGTTGAATTAATCAGTTCAACTGTTCTAGGTTGATTTTTGAATTAGAATTACATAACAAAGTCAAGTTGAACAGAAAGATCCGTCAGAATCAAATGTTTAAAGTAACAAACAATAAGAAATGTACTCATTATCTTGCCCATGTAATTGTAACCACTTTGTACAGTATTTTCACAAAAAAAGTAACAAACACAATATATAGTATTGTTAATTGCTAAAACATCTATACCATATTAATTAATTAACTGTCATTTTAAATACATAGCAACTTCACTCTACTTTTTGGTGGTACTGGGGAGAAAATCCAAGTCTTTGCTTACACCAGACACATGTTTGAGCTACCACAGAGTTATATTGTTAGCCCCAGAACCATTTTATATAAACTCTATTTTGGGAATATCTTTGATAAAATCTGGTATTGAATTATTTTGTGACATTCTGAGGCCCTAAGTTTTCTATGTGTCTTTTCAGAGTTGAAAGGAATTTCAAAAGAATATATAGGGCTGGGAAGGTGGCTGAGTGGTAGAGCGCTTGCCTTGCATACATGAGGCACTGGGTTCGATTCTTCAGCACCACATAAGGAAAAAAAAAGCCGGAAGTGACGCTGTGGCTCAAGTGGGAGAGTGCTAGCCTTGAGCTGAAGAGCTGAGGGACAGTGCCCCGGCCCAGAGTTCAGGCCCCACAACCGGAACCCCCCCTCAAAATAATATGTACATTTCCCATTTTATTGATGAAAGAGATATAAAATATAAGCATCTATTATGAAGCCTTTAGGCAGAGAGAAATAAAATATTCTGAAAAAGATGTAAACAATTTTTAAACAAATTTTTTAGTAGGTAGATGGTAATCATCACAATTCTGGGAAAAAGTAATACTATATTTTAATGTGCTGTAAGCTAACAACTAAGTCACAATAATTGTGATGAATTGTAGTACAAAACATCTTTGTGTCTTCTGTCTCATAAAGTTGAAGTTTAATCTGGACCTATTTCAGTGAACATTTCCTGTAAGTTGAAGGCTTTATTTATTGAGATAGAGACAATTTACCATGTCTTGGACATCTAGTCACAGTTCTTGGCCTTTGTACTTACTCTGGGATACTCAAACAGTAGAAAACTCAGACAATATCAGGCAGTGGCTTTAGAAACAGGTCTGATTTTTTTCTGAAGAAAGAGAGTATTACCCAGAGTTTAATGTTTTGTCTAAATGTATAGACAAAAATGGAATTCCCTGAACATAGCTGATAGGAACCTGAAGACCTGGCCTCATCTAATTTGTCTTCTTTCCTGTAGTTTTTCCTGATCTTTTCTTAGTCCTACTCTTCCTTACTCTGGTTTTTGTTTGTTTATTTGTTTTATTAGCAATTGGGGTTAGTGATTGTGCCCCTCATTGGTGACCTTGGCATCAAGTATCTGTTTTGCCTGGCTATTTATTTAGGATCGTAGTGAGGCTTAGGAGCTCCCCTGGGTCACCCGAATTGGTTTCTCAGAGTTCAAGTGGGAACAGGAAATGCTTGGTACACATAGATGACCTTCCTCTTGATCCCAGTTACTATCTGATTCACATATTCCATTACTCATAAAGGATAGATATCTGCTGACAACTCCAAAATCAAAAGCAGTAGAACATGTATATGGCAGAAAAAATAAATTCTGGCATCATTGGTTGTTTTCAAGGATATTTTGAATAGGGGAGTATGTTTCTTAAGATTGTCTGTGAATCTGAGCCACTTCCCTAGTCAGTCTTTAAAAATGAAGAACAACTGGGGTATGAATTTGGCACTTAAGTGTTCTTTTGAAAGATTAAAATATTTTCAGTCTTTTTCTTGATCTAACACAGGAGTTGGCTTTATTTTTTATTAGCATAAATTTCTTGTACAAAGAATTTGATTGTAATATTTACAACTTGTATATAATGTATTTTGAACAAAATCACCCTAGGTTACTCTTTCTTTCTGCCCTCCTTTCTCCCCCTTCTATTATAAGTTTTTGGTGCGTCAGAAGGTATTGTAAACATGTTGTCTTGCATCTTGCCCTTTTTCTGAGTATTGCAGACTCCTGCAATAATATATAAAGATATCCATATTTTCATAAATGCGGAACATTCCATTTTGCAGATGAACTATAATTTTTAAACTACCTGATCATTAAGGTTGTTTATAATTTTTTGCTGTCTTGAATAATGCAGCAGTGAAACAATAAACATATATATTGCATATGTGTAAATCTATAGGGCAAAATTCTAGAATTAGAATTGCTGGATGAAAAGAAATATGCCTTTGTAATTTTGATGATATTTCTAAAATGGTCTTTGTAGTATAGGTAGTTTTTTGTTACTCCAAACTAATGTTTTCAGTAGCATAGAATTTTTATTTTAAATAGTAGTTAAAATTTATTTTAAATAATAGTTGAATTAGCATTGTTATAAATGTGGTTTGAATTTCTTTTCTTTAGTCAGATTTCCAGAGTGAAACTTAACTGTACTATAAAACTAAACAAAATAAAAAAATGTTTTAAGGGTTTTTTAAAATCCTCAATATATACTGTTACTTATAAAATAGCCTATCAGATCAGTTTGTGTAGGTAATGCTATTTTGTTAGAGGGGATTATTAATTTTCAGAAGGCATTATTTTCATTTCTCCCTAGTGTTAGCTTATTCAACATATTGAAAGACTACACAGAATGCTTTTTAAAAACTGATAGTAAATTACTACTCTGAGCCTTCATTTTCTCTAAAATTTATTGTATTTTCCAGAAATGAAGTCTGCTATGTAACTATATAATAGCTCTTAAAAAAAAAAAAAGAAATCAAACCTGACACATTGTTACTCTCTATTGATTGAGACTTTATTCAGGTTTTCCCAATTGTCCAAATCATGTCTTTTGTGGGATCAAACTCAGAATTGTGTACATTTAGTTGCCTGTGACTCTACCGTTTACTTAGGTCTGAAGAAGTTAGTTATTTATATGGTCTTTTCTTCTTAATTTTAAAATAAGGATGAATTATATTTTTAAAGATAATAGCTTATAGATCAGTCATTTGGTAATAGATCCAATGGTTTTTATTGTCTCATGTTTACTTATAGGAAATACAAATGTAGAAAAAAACGGAGAAATCCTACTCTACTGAAACTGCCTGTAGAAAGTATAACTCCTGGTCTCACAAATTTCAAAGGCTGTAATTTTATCTTCCCAAAACTTCAAATGTCTGTTATACAACAGATATCAAATACGTTTTTCCTGAAACAATCATCCCTGTAATGGGATAGTTTGGATTGCTCAAAGGGAAGGAAAACACCTTGTAGAGCTAAGAAAATGCTGGCAGAGCACAGGCTGTTTTGTGTAAGTTTAAATAAAACATTCTGGCTCATTTAAGCTTGTACTGTCAATAAGGAAATCCCAGACAAATGGTCTTTACAGGTGCAGTGTCAAATTGGAATGGCAACTCAGAAACAATGAACAAAGTTTATATGTGGTAAGAGGAGACAAATACAAGTCCAGGAACATTATTTCACATTTAGAGTGAATTAAGTTTATCATTAGTTGTTTATCCTAGTTAATACACATTTATAGAGGTAAGTTCCTTTATTTGGAAATTTTTGTGGCCGCCTATAATTTCAGCACTTGCCATACAAAGAAGGGAGGAGGGTTTCAAATTTAAGGCCAGACTAAAGCACATGATAAAACACTATTTCAAAAACAAGCAAGGAAACAAAAGCTTTTGAGATTTTGTTGTTGTTGTTGTCAGTTGTGGGGGCTGAACTCTGGGCCTGGGCGCTGTCCCTCAGCTCTCCCAGCTGAAGGCTAGTGCCTTATCACTTGAGTCACAGCACCCCTTCTGGCTTTTTTCTGCTTATGAGGTGCTGAGGAATCCAACCTAGGGCCTCGTGCATGTGAGGTAAGCACTCTATAAGTGACTGGATCTTTTTTTTTTAAGCCTGTAAAGAAATAGTGTGATACTATTATGCAATTTGTTATTAATGTACTAAGCTGGAAGCTTGTCTGCTATCTACTTTCAGTAATTTATAATTGAATCTACATGTTAAATAAGTATAATAACACTCAGTTTTATTGTCTTCCATTTCATACTTTTGCATTTGTTAAAGTTTTGCTGCATATTTGTACTAATAGTAGTTGGCAGTCATAAGGAAAAGCCTGTTGCCTGATTGCTCATAGTATTTTAGGTGGTAGGGCAGTAACCCCCAAGTCAGTAGGGCTGCTCTTGTTCAGAAAGCCGTCCTTCATTGCTTCCTTCATTTCAGTCAGAAAGGTGATGTAGCATGTTCAGAAATATTTTGCATATAATCAGAATGAGAGAGATGAAATGCTTTACTTGCATTTGGGAGATTCAGAGATTATTAGCATTTTTCTCATGCTTATTTAAATGAGTACCAATTGGGTATACATTTAATTTTAGTTTATATAGAATATTTTAGAAAGCTTTAAGTTCACTGATAAGTGATGGCCTACCCAAGTATTTTCTGAACTTTTAAAATACATATTAGACAACAATTTATAAGTGATTAATTTGAGCTAAACACCAAGTTTTTAAACAATCAAGTTTTGTTTGATAAGTGATGTGAATTTTAAAAAGTGTAATAGTTATTGCACTCAGCTGATTCTTTCAAAATTAGATATTCTTTATCAGTTGTCTATTAGTGATTGTATACTTAAGCACATATGCAAACTGATTTGTCATTATTTTTACTTCATAGGAATCATCTAGAACAGTTTCAGGCAGATATAAAAGGTAAGAATCTTAAATTTGTTACTCATATTGTAGACATGAGTATAATGTCTGTCTGACCATTACTTAAGTAAGTAGAACTGCTTAAAGTAGCTTTTTGAAAAGCAGGAAACCTTAATATTGTGAGAAATTACATTGTAGGCAGGCATGTAATGTCTGTCTGACCATAGGTTATTCTGACGTATCCTGCAGTTTTTGAAAACTGCCCACACTGTGAATTTGCATAGTTTGATGAACTTTGCAAAATAAAAACTTAGAATCACTTTACCTCATATATTCAACTATTGAAAATACAAGTACTTAAAGCCACCAGCACAACTATGTTTATTGCAGCATTATTTACCATAGCTGAGATATGGAACCAAACTAGATGCCCCTCTGTAGATGAATGGATCAAGAAAATTTGGTATATATACACAATGAAATTCTATGCCTCCATTAGAAAGAATGACATTGCCCCATTTGTTAGGAAATGGAAAGACTTGGAAAAAATTAAGTAGGTAAGCCAGGCCCAAAGAAACATAGGTTCCATGGTTTCCCTTATTTGTAATAGTATATGTCTGAGACAAGCAGAATAGGTCAGATAAGATGATGTTAAGTGAAATGAACCCCAAGATAAGGACACAAGTGTTTTTTTTTTTCTTGCTTGCTATTGTTTCTAATGTATTTATAAGGTACCATGTGATTTTTTTTTTTGCTTTGTATGTCCCTCCCCCACGGTATAACCCCTGTTTTCACTGTATTTGATGTTGGTATAATTTGGGGGGGGGAGGGAAAAAACAAATTGTTTAAATAGGGATACAGGTGGACCCATTGCAACAATGAGATGTACAAGATGCTATGTTGAAAAATGAACTTGTTACAATTTAGGTGAGGGGTGGGGAGTGTAGTTGTGGAGATGGGAGGGAAGGGATGGTAGGGGAAAACAAAGGAGAAGGCAACAGTGCTTGATAAGAAATGTACCCATTACCTTGTTCATGTAATTGTAACCCCTCTGTACAGTATTTTCACAATAAAAAACTTATTTAAAAAAAAGAAAAAAGAAAATCTATTGTAACAAATGAGAAGGAGGTGATCTGTGATGGGAGAGATTTCTCTCTGTGAGGAGAGGCAAATGCCCCATGAGTGTGCGTTTCAATAAACGCAAGAGTAAAATTTCAAAAAAAAATACAAGTATTCCACTTATATTAAGAAAATGCCATAAAGCTATAGGTGGCTTGAACAACAAAATTAATTTACTCACATTTTGTAAGGTTAGGTGTTCTTGATCATATTTTCACTCAGCTAGGTTTTGATGGGGGCTGTCTTAAATAAACCTGGGATACAATTAGCCATCTTGTATTATTCTGTAGTGAAGTTGGAGACTGGCTTTTTGATGTCCTTTTTATGATGTCCCATCATGGAGGGACCTCTACCTTCCTGACTTCATCCAAACCTATCTCTCAAATGCCTATTAATAAGTGCAGTCACATTGTGGGGTAGGATTTGAATATATTTATTATATTATACCTAAGTGATGAATAAACACCAGAGTGTTTATATGTGTACGTATATAGGAACATAATTGCAGTCATTGTGAAAAATTGTTCATTGATAGATAGTACCAGAAAGGTTAACTTCCTGGTCTTGGTGAGATTGTAAAGGTTACTGAAACATGTGCTTATAATGTGCTAAAACATAGATTAATGGGTTCTTATAATGTTTTAAGACACTTCAAATAGCAGTCTCAGTTTTCCTGGTAATTTTTTAAAGTAGATACAAATTTTACTTTCCTTTGATAGATGAGGTAAATGATGTTCTAGAGGTAGAATATTTTTCTTGGTGCTACAAACTTAGTAGCAGAAACTGAATTTGAACTCAGGCAGACTTATGTTAGCATTCATATGCCTGGGTGGTCTCCAGCTAGCATTATAGGTGTAAGGCCTCCCACAATGATTTTTATTATTCTCTCTTTAAAAGGAGTTTCATGAGTTGTAACTCAAGCATCATAAAAGTCACCCTTTTAAGATATATTCACAGTGCTATAACCATCACTACTATCCAGTTCCAGAATTTATTTTCCTACCATGAAAGGAAAGCCTTTACTCATTAAAGAGTCAGGCCTTAATTATTGCTCTTAGCAATAATCTACTTTCAGTCACTATAGATTTATCTATACTAGATATTTCATATATGTGAAACCATACATATACAATGTAGTCCTTTGTGACTGTGTTCCTTCACTTAGCATATCAGAAAATTCACAAATCTACTATATCTTATTTAGTCATTCATCATTTATTTATGCTAATATGAAATGTTATAGGTGCATGTAATACATAGTAGAGAATATGTTTTAAACATTCATGTACAAGATTTTGGTCCCGCCCCCCGACTTGGGGCTTGAACTTAGGGTATAGGCACTGTCCTTGAGCTTTTTTGCTCAAGGCTAGCTCTCTACCACTTGTGCCACAATTCTACTTCAGATTTTTGGCAGGTTTGGCAGGAGATAAGAGTTTCATAAAGTTTCTTGCCCAATCTGCTTTGAACTGTGATCCCCAGATCTCAGACTCCTGAGTAGCCAGGATTACAGGCATGAGCCACTGGCACTTGGTGATTCTGATATATTCTTAGTACATAGAAAATTTTTGTACTGTTTTGTTAAAGGGTTTTTCCCTCAAAGCAAAAGAGACATTATATGTCAAATATTTATTGACTCATTCTAAGCTGTGAAGTCCTGTGTGAGAGACTCCTGGTAAGTTAATAATACTGTATAATTTTAGCTATTCTTTCTGGGATATAACAAATGACATTTAGAAGAATGTTTTCTTTTCTGAATTTGTTTTGTCTAACTCCCAAGTAGTAATAGTTGAGCAGCCAAGTACTTTCGATAAAGTAACTATTTGATTTTTTAAAAAGGATAATTCCCTATATTTAGTATGACAAACATGAGCATAAATGATAACTTGTAAATGGAACAACTGAAATTTTTAACAGTGAGACATATTTAAAGCTGTGCTATATTCTTGTAAACAGTAAAAATGTAGTTATTAAAATTATGGCATAGAAAAATAAGGATTGCATAAGAAAGTTATAACCTGCTTACATTAAATGTAGAATAGGAAGAAGAGTGTTAATCAAATAAAAAATATATATACATTACTGTAGACTTGGCCTATATATGATATATAATCTGAGATCTAATGTCATGTGTCACTAAAATTCTGTTAAACAATATTTTCAAGCTGGGTGCTGGTGGCTCATGCTTATAATCCTAGGCTGAGATCTGAGGATCATGGATTCAGAGCCAGCCCAGGCAGGAATGCCCTTGAGACTCTTATCTCCAATTAACTACCAGAAAACTAGAAGTGGCATTGTGGCTTAACTGGTAGAGTGCTCACCTAGAGCTGAAGAGCTGAGGGACAATGCCCAGGCCTAGAGTTCAGGCCCCACAACCAACAAAAAAAAAGAAAGAAAAAAGAATATTTTCTTGCCCGGTGCCTGTAATCCTAGCTACTCAGGATGCTGAAATCTGAGGATTGTGGTTTAAAGCCAGCCAGGGCAGAAAATTCCCCATGAGACTCTTATATCTAACTATGAGACTCTTATCTCTAATCACTCAAAAATCAGAAGTGATGCTATAGCTCAAACGCTAGCCTTGAGCACAAAGAGGTTCAGGGCCTGTGTTCATGTCCTGAGTTCAAGTCCCATATCTGACAAAAGAATAAAAATGGAAAAATAATATTTTCCTGGGAGATCTCTTTTTTCACTGAGATTTTTTGCCTGGATATTTTTTTTTTTTTTGGGTCCGGTTGTGGAGCCTGAACTCTGGGCCTGGGTGCTGTCCCTGAGCTCTTCAGCTCAAGGCTAGCGCTCTACCACTTGAGCCACAGTGCCACTTCCGGCTTTTTTCTCTTTGCTTATGTGGTGCTGAGGAATCAAACCCAGGGCCTCAGGCATGCAAGGCAAGCGCTCTACCACTGAGCCACCTTCCCAGCCCATTCACTGAGATTTTTGAAGATTTCTGAGATCCAGAAAAGTTAGGAACCTATTAATACGTTTTAAAAAGGATAGTCGGGGCTGGGGAGGTGGCTCAGTGGTAGAGCGCTTGCCTTGCATGCATGAGGCCCTGGGTTCGATTCCCCAGCACCACATAAGCAAAAAGGAAAAAAAGCCGGATGTGGCGCTGTGGCTCAAGTGGTAGAATGCTAGCCTTGAGCTAAAGGAGCTGAGGGACAGCGCCCAGGCCCAGAGTTCAGGCCCCACAACCGGACCCCCCCCCAAAAAAAAGGATAGTCATTTTTTTCTGAGTTGATAGGGTTACTGATAAAGCTTATTTTTATATTTCTGCATAGCATAAATCATTTTTATTAGAGTTGGAGACTTGGTTCTGATTGCTAGTAATTGGTTGTGTGTGTGTGTGTATGTGTGTGTGTGTGTCTAATTGGAAGAAGAAAAGAGAGAACGCTTTAGACAGCATGAGCTACACTGAGGAGTGGGAGGGCAAGGTAGTAAGAGATGCTAAAAATATGGAGACTACCCATGCCCTTATTGGGTCATGTAGGAAATCACATCCTATGCTTTTAAGTATTTGATATCCATTCTTAAAGTGGGATTGTACCCAGGAGTCTTGTATTTCTATTAATTGCTAAGCTTTAAAATGTCTATATTATCAGAAAATTCCTCTAGCTGTAATCTTAGTGCTGCCAACCTCACTCTCATGATAGTTTTAGAATAACAGTGTTATTTTCTCCAACACAGCACTCATCTTTCCAGAGAAGATGTGAAATACTCAGAAGGGGGGAATCTTCCAGTAAAAGATGGTGTTTATCTTCAGTGATACTGGTTATGATTTTCCCTTTTCTGAACATTATAATTAATATTGTTGTAGCTGAGGGCAAATGGAGGAAGATTCTGTTTGGATCTTAGTTAGAGATTTGTGTTAACATTCCTAAGTAGAACATTACAATCTTTTTGGAGTTAATAAAACAACTTTTTATTTTGAATATTTTCCATTTTGCATATCTGGGCTACAAAATAGGTTAAAAAACTTTTTTATTTTTTGGATAAACTGTTTGACTTGGCAGTAAAGCCAAGTAACCAGTTCTTCATAATTATGATAGTACTCCTTTCATACCTAATATGTACTGGGAATAAAGCAATATTTTTATTTTCCAGTAATAATTATGTCTTGCATTTACCCTTGCATAATGGTGCCTTTTTTATATACTGACAAGCCTGCCTGTTGTGAAGGATCTGTAAAATTATTAAGGCAGCTATCTGCAGAAGTGGATGCTGGCTGGAGTCGTGAGGGCCTTTCACAGTTGTACCTGTGATGCTCCAGGTTTTGGTATAGTGGGTTCCTAGGCCCTGTGAGGTGAATGCTGCAATAGTGGTGGGATCTCGCATAGTGTGGCAGTATACTGCTGAGTCCCAGAGTTTCCCTGGGCTTCACAGAGGAAAGCTGATGATGGCAACTGTAGCTGAGGCACTGAGACCAAAAGCATTGAAGTAGTGAGCTGGAGATGGAGCCTCAGGCTGAATGCTTAGTTGTCCTGAAGTTCAGGGTGCTCTCAGGCTTGTGTTCTGACATCATAGTTGTGTAGGTGAGTAGCTGTAGTCATGTGGTGGCAGTCCAGTGTTAGAGCTGTTGGGATGTTTGTGAGACTCCAGGAAGGTGAAGATGCAGTGGCTGCAGTCCCTTGGCAGAATGAACTCTGGCCATGGCTCTGTCCTCAAGGTGGGGCCCAAAGTGAGTTACTTCTCCAGAGCAAAACAGTCAGAAACATCAGGTAGTTCTCCAGATTGGGATCAAAGCCAGTAAGAGCTATGGAACCTCTCCTACCACGTGGTGTGGACAGAGATCTGTGATGTCTTCTTGTTTGCCTTGTCTTGGTGATGTGGAATTGGCCTTGGCTGGTTGGCAGGGTCACACTTGTGGTAAGTTTTGTTCCTCTCTCTGTGCTGCTGTGTCAAGACGCTGATTCCTGTACAGTTTGTGTCACTCCCTTATTGACATATGGTGTTCTTCCTCAGTTCCCTTCCTGAAACCAGGACATTTGTTGTCCTGGTTGTTCTATAGGGGAGATGAGTGCTGGGCCTCTCGACTCAGCCATCTTGGGTCATCCAGCCACTTTCAAAATGCAGTTCATTCTTGTTCCTTAAGCAACTACAGAACCACTAAAAGACAAATGTATTTGAGTGTTTTGTTTGTAAGTGGAACTTGACAGCATTAGAGTTTCTGCCTGAATATCTTGTAGTTTATGAAGAAATGGGGCTTTTTTTTTAATGTAAAAGATTCTTTAAGAAGTTTTGGTGCTTTTCTGCAATATGAGATGACCTCACTGATAGCTTACTCTTGATTTTCTTACTGTCATTTCTTTTCTAGTATCTACTTCTTTATAGTTCTTCCTTTCTGATATCTACTTTTTATGTGTTGATATTACCTAACCATCTTTCCTAGACTTCTTTTTTTGTTCTGTTTGTACTAGATACTTTATTCCACTGACTTCAGTTCCAATATTTAAAAAATGATATTGAAATGTTAGTAAAAAATTCCAAGTCTGGGCTGGGAAGGTGCCTCAGTGGTAGAGCGCTTGCCTTGCATGCATGAGGCCCTGGGTTCTATTCTTCAGCACCACATAAGCAGAAAAAAAAAAAGCCAGAATTGGTGCTGTGGCTCAAGTGGTAGAGTGCTAGCCTTGAGCTGAAGAGCTGAGGGACAGTGCTCAGGCCCAGAGTTCAGGCCCCACGACCGGACCCAAAAGAAAAAAATTCCAAGTCTTATTGTAAGGACCTCTGATAGCCAAGCTATTTGTGTGATAGTTTGCAACCAACCATAAATACAGACTAGCAGCCATCTAGTCTTCTGTATCACAAATTGTTAAAGTAGGATTTCAGAAATATAGAAGCACAATCAATTATACTTTTGTTTTTAAAAATTCGGTACTATAAATAAAACGATAATTTGTCTGTTTATGTTCTGTTTTTTGCTATATACCTAAAGTGTATTCTTTTTATATAATCCTTGTAAATCTCATAAAGTATATATAAGTAAATGTAGTCCCAACATAGGTATATACATAAACAAAGGTTGGAGACAATTACATTCTTCCATAAAATAACTTTCATGTTTCCTGCTTGCTTGTCCAGCCTCTTATCTTTCTTGTGTTTACATTTCATGCTTTAGCCATATTGGGCTTTTCTGTTTCTCAAATGAGCCACATACTCTTAGTTTTAGATATTTGCACATTCTTACTGCTTCGTTAAGTGTAAACATTTTCTAGCATAGTGCTATTCATAGTGTGGTCCTTGAACTATTGTCACAATCCATGACAAGCTCAGTAGAAAACTAGAGGAAGCGTGTAGAAACCCAATGGCATTTCAGATTGTCATCCTCCCCTGCAAATCCATGGGCTTATTTGGGAAGAGAGTATATGCTGGTTCAAGTGCTGGTGAGTTGCATGCTAGTCATGCCCAGTAAGACCGTGTTACTGCATAGGGTATTATATGTTAACTATTTGTACTCAGAATTCATAAGGAGCAAAGGAGATGTAATTCATTTTGCTTAAAATCTTGTTATAATTTTACTTAGATTTATTTTTTCTATATATGAAATGAATTAAAACTCAACATAGCTAAATTAAATAATAAAAAAGCAAAAAGTAAAAACAATTGTTTTCATTCTTTTTAAATTTTAATTTATAAATATTGTCTAAATCTTGGAAATAAAATTTATATTATGTCTTTTAATCCTAGTTTACTAATGAAAAAGCGAACTATTGGTCTTTTTGACACAAAAAGGTACACCTTTTCTGACTATGAAGGGCAAAAACAAATCGTTTAAATAGGGATACAGGTGGACCCATTGCAATAATGAGACGTACAAGTCATTGTGTCGAAAACGAACTTTACAACTTTGGTGGGGGGGGGAGGAGGGTTGGGTGAGGGGATGTAGGGGGAGGATGGAATGGGAAGGGGAAACAAAAGAGGAGGCTACAATGCTTGATAAGAAATGTACTCATTATCTTGCCCATGTAATTGTAACCCCTCTGTACAGTATTTTCACAATAAAAACAAAGAAAGTAAGCAGTACATTAAATGGTGACAGTGAAGTCATTTCAGAGGCACTACAGTTGGTACTAATTCAGTTGAGAAGTATTTACTCTCAATATACTGAAAGTCTGATTTGACTATAATCTGTGGAGAAGAGTTAAAATCATAGTGGTTTACTTGTGAGTAGAGACTAGCTAGTGAAACAATACAATTAGAATTTGAGTGGTTTTTACATGTATAAATAAACCAGAACCACATTTACTATTTGAAAGAAAGACTATTCCTTCAGCTGATGGAAGCAGATATTTAGGATTTCACATATTTGTTAGTAATTTATTACTTTCTGACAAAGTCTCTTGAACAAAGTTGTCAACATTGAGAAGCCACATACAATAAATAACAAGAGTTTGCCTGCAAACCCTGGATGTCTGTAGCAAAGAAGGTAATTTGGATACCAGTTTCCAGCAACACCATACATTTACGTAATAAGAACAGGATAGTTATAAAGAAGACTAAATCTCTGACAAAGTTCTCTCAGAATAGAATACATTATTTTATTTCATAAAAATGATGAATAATAACGTTTTTCAGTTTCATTGCTGATAAACACAGCTTGTTGTAAAGCACATACATTTTTAATTGGCTACAGTATTAAATGTGATTTGAAGTTTTACATTGACAAAATGTATTGTTTTATATTTTATTAAGTAGTTGTACAAAGAGGTTATAATTCTATAAGTCATATATTCTAATTATGCACAGAAAGAGACAATACTTGGGCTGGAAATAAGACCAATGTCCTATTTTTCTCACAGAGAAATAAGAAAATGCTGTGTCAGATAAACTACACAGTACCTGCACTCTATCAGCTGAATTAACAGTTCACTACAAATGTGTACTATTCACTAATGCATTAAATTTTAGATTTCAAAAACATTAAATGATAGTTTCGGTCTTGAACTTATCAGTTGGCTAATCCACTGTCCTGTGCTAAGTTATACATTGGTTCTCAAAGGGAAAATTTCAGTGGAGACTATTTGAACTTGGGGTTAAACTCTTAGTGTTTAGTGTTTTTACAAGATAAGAAACTACTTTGGTTGCCAGCTCTTTTTTTTTTTTTTTTTTTTTTGTCATGGAGTTTGAACTCTGGGCCTGGGCATTGTCCCTTAGCTCTTTAAATATGTGAATCAGATTTATTTGGCTTATAGATTGCTTCTTTTTCTTTTCTTTTCTTTTCCTCTTTTTCTTTCTTTCTTTCCCTTCCTCCCTCCCTCCTTTCTATCCTCCCTCTCTCCTCCCTCCCTCCCCCCTCTTCTTTCTTTCTTTCTTTCCTTCCTTCTTTCCTCCTTGATTTAGCCTTTTATGAAGGGAAGGCATGTTTGATGTTTTTCCGTGGCTGATAAGGTCCATAATATGTTAAAAATCTGGGTGAAAGTAGTTTGGGTTCCATAATGCAGTAACAATAGTCAACAAATAGCTAGTGACATTGGCGATACATATTTGAAAAAGTTATAATCAGAAATGATATGTTTGATAGCTTTAATTTTTAATAAAATGAATCTATAGGAAGGAAATTTTAAAAATCAGGAATTTACTTTTTTTGGGGGGCGGGGGTGGTCCAGTCGTAGGGCCTGAACTCTGGGCCTGGGCGCTGTCCCTCAGCTCTTCAGCTCAAGGCTAGCGCTCTACCACTTGAGCCACAGCACCACTTCTGGCTTTTTTTTCTTTTTGCTTATGTGGTGCTGAGGAATTGAATCCAGGGCCTCAGGCATGCAAGGCAAGCACTCTGCCACTGAGCCACCTTCCCAGCCCCTGGAATTTATTTTTTTCTTCAAAAGTTTCTTTAGATTTTACTATGTTTTAAACAAAATAATTCAGTGGCTGTCTATAAAAGATTGAAGACAATATTGAAAAGCATATTTTTCTGCATTTTTGATTAAAAGTAATATGGTTAAGTTTTCTGAAATTCCTGTAAAAATTCTCATCTTGTTCCTGTTAACATAGGTCTATGGGACTGGTTCCTCTGCATGCAAGTAGCTTAGATTCATATTTATCCCATCTGAGTCATCGTCAGTATACCCTAGATTGATAAATTAACAAATGTGGTAGCCAGGCTTCAAGATGGCCCCAAGAGGCCTACTTACTTGTATTTCCACTTGGGAGAATGTCCTCTCTCATTGTACCAAGCTTATTATGCATGGCTAATAAAATAAGGCAGATGGAATATCTTGTCACTAGTAAGATTGGGTTATGATTTCAGCTTCTCCCCTGCTTGTTCTGTCACTTTATCTCTGCAAAAGTCAATTGCCATATGGAAAATTACCCAAATGGAAGGTAGGGCTTCTACCAGCAGCCAGTGAGGAACTGGGCACTTGAGCTGTCAGTCACAAGTGAGCTTGAATGCAGATTTTCTAGCCCGGAAATCAAGCCTTCACTTGGCTGTAGCACTGACCTGACCAACACCTTGACTTAAAGCTCCTTAATCACAATCATCCAGGTAGGATGCCTCTGAACTCTGGAACAGAAGAAACTTTGAGGTAATTAATGTGTGTTGTCCAAAGCTACACAATTCTAAGATAATGTTTTGGTCGTAGTAAATGATACAGCAAACGAGGTAAACTTGTTTGTTAACATTTATTGATATATAGATATAGATATATACTCACACACATACACACATGCTATTAATTCAGTATATGTAAATTAGAGTTCTTACAGATTCTGCTTTGTCTTACTGTGAAGGGGTTATATGCGGTACTATAGTAAATGAAAACTCTATATGTATTTATTTATTTACTTATTTGGTACAGATTCAAGGGCTTGAACTCAGGGCCTGGGCACTGTCTCTGAGCTGCTTTTGCTCAAGGCTAGCGCTCTACTACTTGAGCTACAGCCACTTCTTTTTCTGTTTATGTGGTACTGAGGCATTGATCCCAGGGCTTCATGCTAGCTAGGCAAGCACTCTACCACTAAACCATATTCCTAGCCCCTTGAGCTTTTTGCGGGAGAGGGCGGGGGGGGGTCTGGTTGTGGGACCTGAACTCTGTCTGGGCCTGGGCGCTGTCCCTCAGCTCTTCAGCTCAAGACTAGTGCTCTACCACTTGAGCCACAGCGCCACTTCTGGCTTTTTTCTTTTTGCTTATGTGGTGCTGAGGAATTGAACCCAGGTTCTCATGCAAGCAAGGCAATTGCTCTGCCACTGAGCCACCTTCCCAGCCCCCTTTTTTTTTTTTAAAGACAAACTCAAAGCTAGCTCTCTGCCACTTGAGCCACTTCTGACTTTGTGTGTGTGTGTGTGTGTGTGTGTGTGTGTGCTTAATTGAAGATGAATCTTACGGACTTTCCTGCCCAGGCTGGCTTCAAACCATCATCCTCAGAGTTCAGCCTCTTAAGTAGCTAAGATTACAGACATGAGCCATTAGTGCCTGGCAGTAAACCGAAAGCTCTATATAAAGCTTGGGCCTGTGCTTGCTATTAACATATTCAGTACCTAGAACAAGGTCTGATATCTCACAGTTACTTAGTAGATTCCAGTTAGAAGAATCAATGTTTCTTTTAAATTTTCCTTGAGTTAGAATGATGATTAGTCCATACAATGGTAAATAAGCTGTTATACCAATATATCCTCTCGAAATGTTGTTTAAGATTGGATAGAAAATATCCCTGACACTATTAAAGATTTTATAAAATGTGTCTTTTTCTTTGCATAGCACAACCACTGCCTCAGAAGATGAAGTTTCAAGTAGATATACCAGAACAGATAGAGGTAGATATAACAGAGATGCAACTGTTGCAAGTAATTTGGTGTCAAGTAGCACACTGGAAAAGAAAATTGAAGATCTTGAAAAGGTATGGATTATGAGTTATTCAAGATTTGTAAGGTGAATGTATCATAGGGATTTTTTTTTCCGTTTAATAACATCTGTGAGATAGAAAATAAATTGAAAATGGTAGAGAATGGGTAATGATAATGAAAGATTGACTGGTATTTCCATCTAGTAATATCAGACTTGCTGTTGTTGATAAATTTTGACAGTACTGGGTATTGAACTCAGGGCCTCATGTTTGCTAGGCAGGAGCTCTACTGTTTCAGCTTTGGCCCCAGTTCTGTTTTCTGGTGGTTAGTTTTTTGATAGGGCTTGGTTCTTGCCCAAGCAATAGGCACATGCTTGAGCTTTAATCCTGTGATTGCTGGGGTCAGAGGTCTGTATCACCATGTCCATCTTCCCTCCATAGAGATATGGAGTCTTGTAGACTTTTCTAACCGGTCTGGCCTCAGGCTGCAGTCCTCCCAATCTTAGCCTTCCAAGTAGCTGGAATTATAAGCTTGAGCCACAGGCACCCTGCTGTAATTAGCAGCTACTTATAACCATCACTTATGTATTTAGTTTAAGATATATAGCAACTTGGTATTCACTTGTTCTGTCCAGTTCTTAGGAAGTTAAAACTTGAGGAATGAAAGAGATCTTGTGTTCCTTAATATATTTGATGATAGTCTCATTCTGCTATACGTTATCTTTAATATGTTGAGAGTTTTGAAAAGTTTAGAAGTCAGAGCTGGCAAGAACAATTCAAATAAATATTAGCTATGGTCTCATAGATACTGAATTATTTGGTGAATAAGTATTTTACGAAACTGTGCTTTAACAAACATTCCTGCTTTGTGCATTTAAATTTAAAACTTTAGAGAACACACACACATTTTGTGTAGTATTCGGGGGGGGGTTCCTCAGAATGTCTTCAGGAATAGAGGAATTGGAATTTAATTGCCAGTAGTTGCCTGCAATTGATTGATTTGAATAGCTGCTTTCTCTGAGGGCCAGTAGAAAACAAGTGAAATCCTGGCCACCCAGACCTTTCAGCTCTGCCTGTCTCTTGCTCTCTGGTGGCTCTCAGCCTCGGGCCCTGCATTATAAATACAATTTTGTAAAAGGTATTGTTCTAAAAAACAAAACAAAACAAAAACAATCCCTTTGCAAGCTGAGTGTTGGTGGTATCATCTTAACTACTCCGGTGGTTGAGCCTGATGATTGGGGTTCAAAGTCAGTGTGGGCAGAAAAGTTTGTGAGACTGTTACCTCCAAGGAAATCACAAAACTCTGGAAGGGGATCTGTGTTTTAAGTGGTAGAATACTAACCCTGAACAAAAAAAAATCTCAAAGACTGTCCAAGCCCTGGGTTCAAGGAGGAGGCTCACGCCTATATTCTTAGATACTCAAGAGACTAGGACTGGGATCTGAGGATCAAGGAAGTGACTCAAGAAAGCACGATGTAAGCAAAAAAGCTGAATGAGAGCACAAGGTCTTGAATTTGAGCACCAGTACTAGCACAATAGCTAGCTGAATTAATGAAGGAATGATAGATGAATAAGCAAGTTACTTCCCTATTAATTCTTTGTAATTGTATCTACCAGGAAGTACTAAGAGAAAGGCAAGAAAACCTAAGACTTGTGAGATTGATGCAAGATAAAGAAGAAATGATTGGAAAACTCAAAGAAGAAATTGATTTATTAAACAGAGTAAGTATTTTACATATTTTAATTACAAAGTCTCCTTTTAGCAATGACATGAGAGTGCATGTTTATGAAGAAATTATTTAATTATATTTTCCAGTTCTTTAATGAGAGAGTAATTTGTGGTGAGAATTATATTTTATTCCATAACTTTATTTCATTTAGGCAATGACTAGTTTAACTCAGTTTTTGTTCCTTGGGGGGTTGACTAATTAGTAAATTTGTTCTGTTTTTTTCTTAAAAGGTTAGAGGTTTAGCTGGGCACCAGTGGCTCACACCTGTAATCCTAGCTACTCAGGAGGCTGAGATCTTAAGGTTTGCAGTTCAAAGCAAGCCTGGGCTGGAAAGTCCATGAGACTCTTATCTCCAGTAAAAGTGAAAATGACACTGTGGGTAGAGTGATAAAGCTCAGGGATAGTACCCAGGCCCTAAGTTCAGACCCTACAATCACACCACCACCAACAAAAAAAAGTCTGGAGGTTTAGGCAGCTTGTCCACTACCAATATAAAAGGAGATTGGGAAAGAATTACATTAATAAAAAAAATTGGTACTTTATCACTAAAAGAAATTCCAGCTATCTTTGTGTATATTTCCATCTCTTCTTCCTTGTACTATATGTATTTCTAACTTGAGCAGTAGGTCCCAGGCTCTACTTACTCCTTTTTGTAGCTCTTATGTGTGTCTTTAGCCCCAGAGCTTACTTCCTGTTTAAAGCACTAGGCCATACATAGACAATGGTGATAAGAAAAATATCCCCAAACCTGGCTTTATTATAGGATTTTATATAAGATGGAAGACAGAATTAAGTTTGCTTCAGGGTAGAAAAACACAGACCCCCAAACCAGTCTTAACTATAATTATAAAAGAATTAGATGGTGAAGTACTTGCATGTACCCTGCCCCAGCACCACTAAAATAATAAATAAAATTAAACATGTAAATTTGTTCTAGTAAAGCTCAAAGGCTATAATTACAACTAATAAACGAAGGCAGTGAAGCTTTCAGTTTATAACTTACTCTAGGCCATAGACAGTCACATATGGTGAGCCAGTGCTTGACTTCAGATATGGTCTTTCCTTTTGGTTCATTACAAAGCAGTTCTCCATTTGTGCTAGAATTCAGCTTTTTCTCCCCAGTTTGAGGTTTCTGGGTGCCTCTCACTTTCCAGAAAGGCTCTCTTACCACTGAATCCTGCCTCTGACCCTTATTTGTGCTGGTTAACATAAACTTGGGGGAGGGGATATAAAGTTTATTTTTCAAAAAAAATTGACAAATTACTTATAATACTTATGGGAAATTCATAATTTCCCATCATTATAAGTAACTTTTTAATAATTTCAAAATCCCAGTTTGTGGCTCTCACTTGAAAAACTGAAAAATCCAGCAAGAATTGGCCCTGAAATCTTTATGATAACAATGAGAAATCAACTAATAGATGCTTGCTTTAGGTTGGACAACTTCCATTGAAAGTTACTTTCAGAACTTACCCTTATTTTAAAATTAGTTGATTAAATGAAAGATTTTTTTGGGGGGGGTCTGGTCATGGGACCTGAACTCTGGGCCTGGGCACTGTCCCTCAGCTCTTCAGCTCAAGGCTAGCACTCTACCACTTGAGTCACAGCGCCACTTCCGGGTTTTTTCTTTTTTGCTTATGTGGTGCTGAGGAATTGAACCCAGGGCCTCAGGCATGCAAGGCAAGTGCTCTACCACTGAGCCACCTTCCCAGCCCTAAATGAAAGATTTTTAAATGTGAATTTTAAAAATGTTTTAAAATGTCCATAAGTTTTTTTATAAGTACTGTTTCTCTTTTTTTTCCTTAAAGGACCTAGATGACATAGAAGATGAAAATGAACAGCTAAAGCAGGAAAATAAAACTCTTTTGAAAGTTGTTGGGCAGCTGACGAGGTAGAAGATTCAAGGCTCTTTGTGGAAAAAATCCTTTAAAACTACTGATTGAATGTTACAGTTAATGCTAGTGTAATACTCCTGTGTTGCAGTACATTAAAATAACTGTATATTTATTTTTAGAAAATGAATGGATGTTTATTTTCAAAACTTTTTCTTTTCATTATGAGTTAAAAAAAATCTTTTATTTCATGAATAAGTAACATCTTTCAGTTATTACATAATGATAGGTAATGCTTCTTGGTTTTGTGTGGTATTCAAATAATATATGTTTTAAAGTCACAGTTGTTTGAATATATTTTATCTGTGCTAGTGTATTTTCTCCGTAAAGGAATATATTGTAGTCTTTGTTTACATGAATTCACATTCTTTGGGGAAATTACTTACCAATGCCTTAGTACTGATGTTGCAACCTTTTACATGTTGAAGATTTGCTCATAAAGCTATTTGTCTACTGTCATTTGTTCTTTTCTCTTGTTCTAAGTGATTTAGAGTAGTAACAGAAACACTGCTTTGTATAACAGTAATCTTGTAGAGGAAAGCAGTTTTTAAAAGTCAATATGTTCTAGTCAGTTAAATACAAACTTAAGAGAATACTTGAATTATGCTGTAGTAAATGAAAATTTACTATTTTGTTTTTGAATATTGAAACTTGTTACATTACTTTAATTCCTAAGAAACAGTTGTAATTTTTCATATGTAATTTCTTATGTAGGTACTACTTTATTGTTTCAAGGTTTATTATTAAATATGGGGGATTTAGAAAGTTATTCATTCTTCAGGCTTCAAAATTGTGTACAATTGACAGTGTTTGAGAAGGAAACCCATGCTTTTTCTAGCAAATGCTAGAATATTAGAACCAATGTATTTGTCCTCACTGAAGACATTTATACATACATTAACAGAACAGTATGTAAGCAGAAGTAGTATCAAAATATTTTGCCTAATTTCTAAGCTGGAAAAACACTGTGATACTGTTTTTATATGAGTGAATATTCCCCTATCCCAGATTTAAGGAATTTTTTTTCCTAACACTGAAAACTTTTTTAAAAAAAGTTATTTTTTGGAGGAATTACCTTTTATTAAATATCCTTAGTACCTAGAGTTTTTTCATATTATATTTTCATATTGAGTAAGAACCTCCCCTCCCTTAATATGTATTAACATGAAGAAATGTCTTTCTGCAGTTGAATATCAAGCAGCAGTACTAATGTTGTTTTATCTAATAAAGCACAGATAGATGTAGCTTGAGCATAGAGAGCCCATTTAGGGTACCCTACTGTCTCTTTTTACTTCACTTGCCAAACTTATTCACCATTAGAAAATTAGGGAATGAAAGACAATGGGGAAAAATTGAATAATAAATATCAGCTTTTAAATTCTAAATATATCTGCAGTTAGAAATATCAAAATTAACCAATGATCAGAATCACTTGAGCAGTTTTAAAAAGAATCCCTGCCTCTAACTCTTAAGTAGATTTAGATTGAGACCTGAACTCTATAGACTTTTTAAAGCTCATCTGATTTTTAGTGTAATGTAGTTTTGGAATCAGTTGCTGTTGTGTATTTTCCATTTAAGGTCCTGTAATTGACAAATTAGCTACCAGTATTTTCTTCCTTTAAAGTAATAATTAACCTAGGGTCCCCACACCCTCCCCGAGGGCAGTTTTTGTACATCTGTATATATGCTTGCTGCTCACATGAAGTTCAGTGTTAGCTCATGAAATTTGATACAGCTACAAGAATTACTGAAGAACAGCTTCCTTCTTGGAGACTTGCCCAGCATAACAGTGATCAGCTGCCCACATTGCTACGGTATCTGCCAGGCTCAATCACTACTGGGCTATGTGGTACTCATCTCTTCAGTCATTTTTAGGTATGTGGCAGAAAGGTCTCCATTGCTCAGATCTTTATCAACTCTCCAGATGTTGTGAAAATGCTGGCAATATCCTACCTTAATATATTAGTGAAAGAATTAGTTTCAGTTTTCTGTTTAGTTCCTATGTAGATAAAGGCACATTTTATTTCACTTTAAAATTGTACTAGTTATGAATGCTTCTAAAGCTTGAGATGTTTTAAAATTTTTCCCTCCAGTATTTTCAGGAATGGTTTTTGCTTTTTTTATGTAATGACTCCCAGTGCAGATACAGGAGCCTCACGATTTAGGCAAAGCATTTCACAGGTTGCACTTCCCCACTTCCTTAAAATGTGTGTTTATTTCATGTAGGAGTTTTACACTGAGGTAAGACTTATTACAGTTTTAAATATATAAAGAGATAGGTGATGGTGGCTCACACCTGTAATCCTGTTTACTGGGGAAGCTGAGATTGGAGGATCCACTTTTGAAGCCCTCCCTCTCACAAAAGTCCATGAGATTCTTATCTCCAATTAATCAGCAGAAAGCTGGAAGTAGACTTGGCTCAAGCGGCAGAACCTTAGCCTTCAGTGAAATAGCTAAGCAAGAGTGAGAAGCCCTAAGTTCAAAGCCCTGTACCATAGCAATACTCAAAGGCAACAAAGATTTCTCACCAATAAATTAAATATTTACAAATAAATATTTATAAATTTTGGGGGGAGTGTTAAGCAGGTAGTCTAAGTACATGTGTACTGTCATAGGAAACATGCTTATTGTTAATAAAATACATTTTGTGAAATCCAGTCCTATTAATATTATTTCTCATAACTCCTTGTGATTTGTGGCAAAATAAAGCGCATCCAAAGTTACAACATTTTCAAAATTAAGTTTATCTCTGCTGCTGATACAGACCATCTTAAAGTTATTACAATTTTTATTTCATTTTTCTAGAGTTCTTTATTATTTCATTATAATACATTTACCATTGGAGGGAAGGGGAAGGAGTTGGGACGTGTACTTTTAAATAATAGTAGATTAGCACTGTCACACGTGTCCAAGTATATTAAAATGTAGAAAATTAAGTATTAATGAAGCACTGTAGTCTTTTATTTCCATAATTTAAAATTTGCTTAATTGTGGTAAGAAGCAATATATTCTTAAGGTGGAAAACCTACCTCAGTTATATGTGGTTTATCTTTTTTGGAGCAGTCTGGATTTTTGTAGCTAGACATCAAATGGTAAAATTTTGGGTCCATATACTTTGTTAAAAACAATGTGAATTAGGGTAATACAAAGACACATGCTGTACACTGTAAGAAAAAACAGTGAAGATCTTTTAATCAATTAGATCAAATAGATCAATTAATCTAATGTCTTTAACCTTCATGTTGATAGTCTTCCTTTGCTTTTTTTTTTTCAGTTTTGTGATTTTTTGAGTTAGTGACTAGTAAGTTTCAGGTAATGCTGGCACTCATCATTTTGCTAATTTGTTCTAATATTTAGGTGTTTTCATTTTTGTAATATATGAACCAGAACACACCAGCTTTTTCTTAGAGAGAATATGTTAAATGAGAAAGAAATAGCATCCAAGAATCAGAACTTTTTGTTAACACTTCTCATATCTGAGTCCTAATATGTAACAGTAAATTTACATTTAGCTAGATTTGCATTGGAATTATGCTCTCCTAAATAAAGGACATCCTATTGATGAAAAATTTTAATTCTGTTGTTCATTAAACTGAAAGTGTAATGCTACATGGACAACAAAGTTTGCTCATCAAGTATATCAACAAAAGCACCTCCCCCCATGCTGTTCAGCTTCTCTTTGATCTATATAAGTTGGCTGTTTGATTCTGGGATTAAAGACTTGAACCATTATGTAAGAAAACCTTTAGCCCACATTTTTTGTTTTGCTTAGCTGAATTTCCTAGCCCATTAAAATCCTGTTCTCAACGCCCTCCCCAAATCAGTGTGAGAGTTGCATTGAATATTCATACCTATCTCAGCAGTCATGTGGTATAGAGTTATAGTTATGTTGAAGTTTTAAATAAATGGGTATGAACTAACTCTTCCACTTAGAGTACCTTCTGTGTAGTGTGTTAGTTGCATAGAACAGTTTTAGCTAGCATGCTTGTCTAATCTGAACAGTTTGTTCAAAGGTACTTTTTATGCTAATTATTCAGCCATTGTCTTACATTAGATCTAGTTAATAGGTACTGTCAAATACTGACTAGTCCAAGGAAAGAACATTTATTTGAAAGTACTTTGCCATATTAATTTGGGTAATTATGCATTAGGAAAGAAGCATTAAGGAATTTATAACAGTAATAAAGTGAAAAGAATTGTGTGTCAGGTGCACCAATCTGTTCCAAATCTGATTTCAAGTTAGTATTTCCATATACATTATTAATAGGGCTTTCTTAAAACATTTAAGCTTCTGCCCTTCAGTTCACAAACTAGCATTCACTCCAATAAGATTACAAGGTTAGTAGTAATAATTCTGAATTTTAAGTGCTTGTGTTTTGTTTTTCCCTCTGGTGCCTTCTTGAATGTATGTTACTTTTCATCAACTTGTTTCTTAAAAGATTTGGCTATGCGATACAAGGTTTTTATTGCTTGTTTTTTTTTTAATTTAAGAAAACAAATAGACATTGGTACCAGCAAAGATCATATGAAAGCTGCAGCTCACTGTTTTGTTGAAAAAATCACTAATTCAGATAACCTAAGTGTGGGAAAACATCTGGACAGTTAATTGAGTACAGTATTGTACATGCAGCTTTGACCATTCCCACTGCATAGGTTTTCATTGTGGATATTCAACATAATATAGCTTTAATTTCAATATGCTTTTCATGTAAAAAAAATACTCAATAAAAGTTACATTTTCATTTATTTTTTAACACTGGTTATTTTTTTCCCTTACACTATTAATGAAATCCTCTCCCTGATTTTTTTTTTTAGAAATTAAACAAAATGAAATATTTCAAAAATCTGTATTTGGTTATATTATTTTAGAAGAAATTATATTTAAAAAACAAAAATATAACTTTAATATCTGAATATAGTAATGATAGGACTTCTTGATGAGTGAAGAAGTGTGCTTTATGTTCAGCCTGATTGCAAACCTTGTCTTTGTGTTCAAAAACTACTAATTTCTTGATTTATGATTGCAACTGTTATATAAACTTAATCTGAATTCAAACTACACCTGAATCCAAAGAACCGTAGATCCTTCATAGTTTGAGACATAAATAGGGGTTTGGAAATTAAAAATCTAGTCTTCATGTTTTTAGTAAATGATTCATTTAACTTTTACATGATATGTTATTTTTCATACACCTGCCCAAGCTAATCAGTCTTCTAAAGTTCATATCCTCTCAGTAATATCCTGTGTATCTAATAGACAGCAACATTCTTGTCAGTACACTTGGATAATGTCTTACATCCTTGTATCAGAACATATTCCACCGGCAAACCTGTTGAAAATCTTTGCAAGATCTCATAGTCTTCATTGAAACTGGAACCCTTTATCTGAAGACTTCATCAGATCCCTGGAGTTTTTCTTTCTAGATTCACTCTGTATTTGTGCATGCATGCATGCACACACTTTGTCAGCAACTGTAAATTGCCCACATAATTTCTTAATCTCATTCCTCTAGTTACTCTTCAGCTTTGCAAGAGCTTTCATCTTTACATTTATTTGTGATCAATTCTTAGGAAAAGGGGTTGGGCTGTTAGGTCCTTTAAAATCCATTTATTTTATGTCTACAAAGATTTATTTTATGTCTAAAAAGAGAAACTGGAAAATAGCTCTTCCCTCTTAATCCTGAATCAAATACATGTTACTCCCACAAAAACTCCCATAACTTGTTAATAAAGTTTTGTTTGTGTGTTGCTAGAGATCCATCCAACTCAGGGCCTGGACTCTGTCCCTGAGCCTCTGTGTTCAAGGCTAGTGCTCTACCACTTGAGCCACAGCAGCACTTCTGGCTTTTTCTTTGTATGTGGGATTGAACCCAGGGCTTGATGCATGCTAGGCAAGCACTCTACTCTAAGCCACATTTCCAGCCCTCCATCTGTCAAACTTTTTAACAAAGGTTTGTGTTAGATAGTTAAAATAAATTGGTATGAGCCAGTTAAGAAAGATGGATTGAACTTTTTATACATATAAAAACAAAATTTTTCATAGCAGTGTCTTTGTCTGAACATACACTTATTTAGTCTTAATTCATAAGTAATCAGTTGTATCTTTGTTTAGACATACTGTAGGATCTGTCAGTCACAATCTTTATGTTAGTCTACTGTCTTGTATCCAAAGAAAATATTAGCATTCCTTTAAAATGTGAACTGTGTTCTGTGGTCAGCCCAAGTTCATGATGTCATCAGTGGACAGTTAAGGTTTACAGAAGCAAATTATTGAAAAATGAATAAAAAGGTATTTGATTTCTTTTGTTGTTTTTGTAGTGCAAAAGTATATACAACGTTATAAAAATCCACACTGACGTATCACAAATCATTCTTGGTAAGAGTATGCTCATACACGAGGTAGAGATGGGAAGGATCATGGTTCCAGTAAGCAAGCCTGAGCAAAATGTTAATGGAAACTTCATCCCAACAAATAATCGGGCTGTGGTGGTGAATGTATGTGGTCTCAGCTCTGTAGGAGGCCATAGGCAGGATTCTGGTCCCCAGACAAATAGACAATACCCTATCTAAAAATAACCCACAGGCCTAAGGGCTTGGGGTGTGGGCGGGTAGGGAAAAGCCCAGAGACAGTGCTTGCCTAACAAGTGTGAGGCACTGAGTTTAAACCCCTGTACAGTAAACAACATCACTAATTGAAAGTTTTTGCCAATCACATTTGTGTTAACTATTAAGTCAAAAGGATCATGGAAATTTTTAATGGACCAAATGAATGAAAAGGCCTTATTAGGACCCCCCTAGGCTGCGGGTGCCAATAAACATACTGAGTCTGGCAACAATTTAAGATTTACTCCAACCTGATTTTAGAGCAGCATAATAACATTGAGTTAGTAATTGAGTAGCTGTATATGCCAGGGTGTTTGGTGTATGTATTGTTCTACTTGGTTCTTTAAAACCTGTAACAAACAGATCAAGAGGGTAATTTGCTAGTTGTGTTGACTGCAAAGCTTTGTGCTTGATACTGTTACATGGTAACTGGTGAGCTAATCACTGTTCTAGGGAATATTTTGAGGTTTTCTATTACCCACACGGTTAGCATTACCTTAGGAATCTGTTAGAAATACAAAAATTCAGTGACCTTGCTCCACACCTCAATTTGTTTTTTTTGTTGTTGTTGTTGTTTTGCTGGTCATGGGCATTAACTCTGGGCCTGGGCGCTGTCCCTCAGCTCTTCAGCTCAAGGCTAGCGCTCTACCACTGGAGCCACAGTGCCACTTCCGGCTTTTTCTGTTTATGTGGTGCTGAGGAATCGAACCCAGGGCCTCATGCTTGCAAGGCATGCACTCTACCACTGACCTACCTTCCCAGCCCCTCAATTTGTTTTAACAAAGTCCTCCCGGTAATCCTGAGGATGTCAAAGATTTCAGATCCCTTCCATGCATTTCTATTTTTTTAACTATTTTTTTTGTCTTTTTTTCTTTTTTGGTACTGGGGATCAAACCCAGGATGTTGCACTTGCTAGGCAAGCGTTTTGCCACTGAGCTACATCCCAGCCCTCTATTTTTTTTAAACAACATTTTGCCTTTTTTTTGGGGGGGGGATAGTGAATCATTATATAAATAACATCATGTGAACTTGTTTAAAACATAGCCTGCTCTTCATTGCTTTCATTGAAAAAGATTGTATCAGTAGGAGCCTCAGCACGGACATTGGCAGCTTGACATAACCTCATTAGTTCCGTATTATCTCTGGAACTCAAACGGACTTCCAAATGCCAGAGACAGGAGAATGAAAACTTCATTGTTCTCTATTAAGGTTTATCCCTGTTATTGCCTGAAGGTTCTTGGTAACAACAATGCATTTTTGTCAGAATTTCAAACTAGTTTGGAACAAGTAATGTTTCATTAAGCACAGTGGTTTTGTTCTATGGTTTTGTGTTTGTTTGTTTGTTGGGTGGTTGGTGTATATGTAGACTCTGGGTGGTCACCAAATAGTCTACATGTTCAAAATGCCAATGTGAGTTCAGAAAAAGATCAGCGGTACTTCTAAGCTAATGGATCAGTGGATTGAAATCCAGTGATTTTGTGTATATATGTGCCAATACTGGGGTTTGAACTTAGGGCCTGGTAACTAAACTGTAGATTTTTAGCTCAAGTCTGGGTCTCTACCACTTGAGCCACACTTCCACTTCTGCTTTTTTGCTAGTTAAACATAAGAGACTCATAGACTTTGCTGCCTGGGCTGGCTTCAAATGACAATTCTCAGATCTTGGCTTCCTGAGTAGCCAGGATTATGGGCATGAGCCACTGGCACCCAGTTGGAAATCCACAATTTGCACCCCAATGAATCAGGATAAAGTTAAAAGCTTATTCTGGGATTTGATTTTCTTATATATTATGAAAGAAACTTTAGAACAGTTTTGATTTACAGAATTGTAGGAGGTAGTGCAGAAGTTCTGCTTGTTTGTTCTGTACCTTTTCCCTCTTGTTATCATCTTACATTAGTATTGTGTCTTTTTGCAAGTAATGAACCAATATTGATAAATTAATTTGGCTCAGATTTTCTCAGGTTTTCCCTACAGTACTCTGCAACACAATCCAGTCCAGCCCTGTGTGTTACCCTTGGGGTCACATCTCAGACACAGCTGTGACAGTGTCTCAGGTGTTCCTGGCTTTGATGCTTTTGACATTTTTCAGTACTGGTCAGAGATTTCTCACATCTTCCAATGAACTGTTGAGATACACTCCAAAAATTATTAATGCCTTGCCAATTCTTTTGCATCTCTCCTCTCCCCCAGCCCCTACTTGTTTTGTTTGCTGGAATACTTTAAATTTCTATCCTATTATATTTCCCTATTCATATTTTAATATGTACCTCAAGTAGGAGTTAAAAATAACCCCAATATTATCATATCCAACAAACCAATACGGATTCTTTAATATCTGTTTAGTTGGGGTTCTTTAAGAAGCAGGATGTGTGAGGTTTATTGGGGGGAAATTTGGAAGGAGAGAAGGCTGAGAGCTGTCAGAACAGCACAGGGATGATGCAGGAGTATAGTTGGACAGGAAATCTTAATCCATAGACAGTTCTTAAAACAATGTCAACAAGGCCGGTGAAGGCCTCAAACCATAGGTGCCTATACCTGTAGGTTTCTCAATGGACCTTTCTTCTGTTCCTGCTCATCCATGATTGGCAAGAAGCAGGAAGGTTGGCTTTAGCTGAAGACAGTAGTGAATTTAGACCACAGCAATTGATACTGTCAGTCAATCAATACCCACCCTGAAGTTCCCAGCTGTCACATCATCTGCTATTTTTTTTGTGTGTGAAAATACTGTACAGAGGAGTTACAATTACATGAGCAAGGTAAGGAGTACATTTCTTATCAAACATGGTTGCCTCCTCCTTTGTTTCCCCTTAGTCACCTACTATTTTATGTTCAGATTTTCCCCAGATACTTTTTATTTTGTATGTGTGAGTCCTGGGGCTTGAACTCAGAACCTGGGTGCTGTCCCTGAGCTTTCTTGCTCAAGGTTAGCATTCTTCCCACTTGAGCCACAGCTCCACTTCTGCCTTTTGTTTTTGTTTGTTTGCTTTTTGTTTTTTGGTGATTAATTGACATAATAGTTTCATGGACTTTCCTGCCTTTGAACCCAGATCCTCAAGTCTCAGCCTCCTGAGTCACCAGGATTACAGGTGTGAACCACCAGCATTTTTTTTAAGGAGTATTTTCTATTGTCTCATTGCAGTAAGTATCTTCATTACAGTCAGAGTTAGTCATTGCATTTGTTTAGTGAATCTAAGACTTTTTTTAACTTCTCTAGCTCCCCCCCCCGCCATTTTGTGCTACTTTCTTTCTTTTTTTTTTTTTGGTAACACTGGTTTGAAGGAAGGCCGGATGATTGAGTCACTCCCTATTTTTCAGATAGGTCTCATGCTTTTTGCTCTGCCAGCATTAGACCATGATTCTCCTAACTATGCCTCCCACATAGCTGGAATTATAGCTGCATACCACCATGCCCAGCTTCATTCAGATAGGATCTTTTGATATCTTTTTTGTTCTAGCTGCTGGCCTTAAACCTTCATCCTCTCTGCCTGTCAAAAACTGGGAATATATGTTTGAGCCACCATGCCTAGCCCCTTTTCAATTGCAGAAATTGAATATTTTGCTCTGCATATTTCCACATTTTAGATGTAACTGGTTATATCATCTGGCATTATTTAACATGTCCTATCACCCTTTACTTTCTGCAAGTTTGAAATATAGAAAGTTTTAGACTCGGTGGGTAGTTTGTACTTATTTGTATGTGTGTATGTGTGCTAGTCTTGGGGCTTGAACTTGGCTGGGTACTGTCCTTGAGCTTTTTTGCTCAAGGCTAGCATTCTATCACTTAAGCCACTTCTGACTTTTTGGTAGTAATTGGAGATAAGACTTTCACTGACAGCTATCCTGCCTGAGCTAGCTTCAAATCTTGATATTCAGATCTTAGCCTCTCCAATAGCTAGGATTACAGGCTTGAGCCACTGGCTCCAGTTGGTTTGTACTTTTTACCGAATCACATTAGAAGTCAATTAATGTCTGGTTTGACTTTGAATTATATTAAGATGGCGTTGTAAGCTCAGATGCTATTAACTTGATTACTGTTCCTCACTAATCTTTCATGTGTTGTTTTTAGCAAAGATGTTACTTGGTGTTGCAAAGTGAGTTTCTAATACTGTCATTCCATTCACTTTAATAGTTGGAATTCTTTAAAGAGGAGCATTTCTTCATCAAGAACTTGGTTTTCCTAAAATATAAGAAATATAAAACCATGTTGATTCTTAACAGTTTTAGAATCATGGGCCAGAGTCTTGGTTGGCAACTTTGAAATACTCAGTCCATTACAGTAATTTTTTTTTAATGTCCAAATTGTTTGATCACTAGCCTGTTGGCAACCTTTGCAGTTGGCTCTTGTATCCTTTTGGTTATTGATAGCTTACTTGTTTTCTGGCATAAGTTGTTCCCAGTCTCTTCTTGTACTTTTCCTTTTCAGGATGTGGAATCCAGAGCTACTTTCTTTCATAAAGAATTGGAGCCTTGATAACCATCTATGTTATCAGATAACATAAAACCCTTGGGCAGCAGTAATGGTGTTCCTAACTGAAATCCCTAAAGACATTGAAGGCTTTTGCAACTTCTACTTTAACTGGGACTGTTTAAGAAAAGGACAGAAATCTGAGTTGGTTTTTGTTTGTTTTCTGCCCTTCTGCATTTACTTTCTCACTTGTTTGTACACTTGAGGGGAAGATCTCAGATACCTCTTGATTTTTCTTTGAAAATTAACATTTAATCATATATTATAAAAGTCGATTTTTGAGTAGTTAAAACACTTTATTAAGTGAATGTGACCACATATATGAAGTTAGATGTGAAAAGACACCAGGGAGATACATACACACACACACACACACACACACACACACACACACACACACAAAATTTAAAAAGTGATGCTCAAGTTGTATTTCTTCCCAATTACAATTTGAACTATAGTTGACTGGAGAGTTTTACTAGAGACTAAATACCTCCTATCTATCTAATCTTGGTGAATGAGGGTCTGTTCAGAGGTGCCAACCATTGGAAAGTTTTCACAGCTGGTTCTCAGTCAGTCCTGAAGAGGAAGGAGTATTGGGTGATGGCTACAAGCAGGTTGTGAAATTAACCTATGACGCATCAAGTCACTAAGGTCTGTTTAGTGCTTGAATAGAGCCCAGTTGCTATCAGCCATCACTTAGAGACCACCTGATAATTAATGTAGGCAAAAAATCCTTCCTCTGCTACTATTAACACCTCTATCCAGAAAGAAAGGTCTTTTTATCTTCCAGAACATAGACACCAGCTATAGCCTAGAACTTTTGTATTTTGCAACTTGTGTTGTTCATAAATATTTATTGTGGTGCCTGCTTTTGGCTAGGATCTGTTTTATTTACTAGGAACATAACAGGAAGTGAGGAAAAATGAAAATCCTAGCCTAAACCATTCAATTTCTTGGTGTGCCAATGAAAGAGTGTCAACACAGGGTAGGGGCGTGACTGCTCCTCAAGATGACCTCTGGGTTATTTCCAAGACTATTAAACGTATTTATAGAGATGGTATCAACATCTATTATGGGCTGTAGTTTGCATTGTGAAAGTAGTGTTAATAAGTCTAACGTTTGGAAACCACTGATTTTTGTCCCTCATCTTGAGAAATTAGGAGTAGGAATTTGGACCACAAATTTATTTCCAATAATTTTATTTGCCATATGAATTTTTCTTTAATGGATGTTGCTTTCAAGTCCTGGCTAAGGGTCATAGCCTCACATTTCTAGTACATTCTGGCCATTTCAAGCATTATTCAAGATAGTGTCTGTTTTTAATTACGCAATGGATTTCCAAGTATTTGTCTTATAGTTCATAAAATTCCCAAAGCCATTCATGGTAAAATAAAACTTTTCTTCTGTTTTTCTTTCTTTCTGAGCTGTTCTATTGAGGTGGAACTAAGTGCATTGTACTTCCCACGCTGTTGGTATCTGCTTACTTGAGAAACACTCCCACAGGGTCAGAAATATCTTTTTACTTTTTTTCTTTTTTGTAATTGAGTTGTCAAGATACTTTATTCTTTTGTTGTGATTCTTCCTTACATTTTGTGTGGGGGGGGGACAACATTCTTTTAGGGGAATGAGATTTATTTTGGAGAATTTACCTCATACTTCCTTATAAATTTAGACCTTTCTTTAAAAAACAAAATGCTCCTAAAAAACAAATTATTCAGAACTGTTTCCCATAGGATATTTGAGAAGATTCTCTTACTGGTCTCAAGTAGATTTTCTTCTAGTATTTTCTCAACTTACTTTTAAAAAGCTGATTATCTCTATAACTGGGAAAAGAAAGCAGAGGAAGGTGTTCTGTTTACCTTGAGGTCTCATGATGATTTTAAAAAGTCACCTATCTGCCAGTGCTTGAAATAAGTTGTCTGCAACTAAGTTTGTTTAGAAGAAAAGCTAAATATTTAGAAATACTGTAGGAGTTAATGTTTTTTAGCACAGTAGAAATTAATTTTATCCATGGTCTCTTTTAAAACATGATTTCTATCAGTGTTACAACAGTTTGAAGCAATGTGTCTTTAAGTGTGAAAGTCTCTCTACTCCTGTATCAAAAGCTAATAGAGCTTACCTAAATGAGTCAGACTCTCTGCTCTCAAAAAAAAAAAAGTTTACATTTACAAAGAATAGATTGAAATAGACTAAACACAAGCACAGAGGAGAAAAGGGCTACTTCCTTAAGGGATTGTGGGAGACATTTTAGGATCTAGCATTTGGGGTGAGCTTAATTAGGGTGGATGGAATTACCTAGAAAAAATACATTGCAATGGTGAGCTAGGGCAGGACAGCGAGGGCTTCATGTACAGCACTCTGCACACACACTAATGGAGGATAGCATCCAAGCTAACACTTGGACTCTAGCTTCCAAATTAGACCTATTTGAATTCAAGTCCTACTTCTTCCACTACTAAATAGTTGCATGACCTTACAAGTCACTGTGCAAAATGGAAAAATGCATGTGTATGTGACTTAATGTATGCTCATAGTACAATTTGTACCAATAAAGAAGTTGTAAAGGGGCTGGGAATGTGGCTTAGTGGTAGAGTGCTTGCCTAGCATGCATGAAGCCCTAGGTTCAATTCTTCAGTACCACATAAACAGAAAAAAACAGAATTGGCACTGTGGCTCAAGTGGTAGAGTAGTGCTAGCTTTGAGCAAAAGAAGCTTAGGGACAGTGCTCATGAGTTCAAGCTCCAGGGCTGGCAAAAAGAAGAAGAAGAAGAAGAAGAGGGAGGAGAAGGAGGAGGAGGAGGAAGAGGAGGGGGAGGAGGAGGAGGAGGAAGAGGAGGGGGAGGAGGAAATAGAAGAAGTTTGAAAACTGACATCTGCTCTTACATTTTGCTTTTTCTAAGAAGACTATCCTAGAAACTCAAAGTTATCAGAATGCTGTCCTCAAAAAAAAAAGCTGTATGTTGACACAGATGTAATATAATCTCTACAGTCACTGGTAAATTGTACATACTCAAGAAAGTTTGAGCAAAGTTATAAAGACAACTTTTAGAAAGAACTACTTGCATTAGTTTCCTGGAGAAGCTCCATATATTTCTTGGTTTTATTTTCCTTATTTGCTGATCCTCATGCTCAACTAAGTCTGTTTTCCTACTGAACAAATATATTCCACATCAATATCATTAACCAACATAGATGGAAACTAAACAAATGGTGAACTAACTTGATTGTGTGGTTGGCAACAACTTGATTTTCTTTCTCTACTTTGCTTGTTTTTGTCAGTGAATCTGATTACCAGCAACCAGTTTTATGACAGTAGAGAAGCGAAAGCATATCTAAGCAATAGGTGGTTGTTTATCTACTGACCAGCTTCTGTATAACAAGAAACCATTTCTTTTTTGACTCACATATGCACAAGACACAGAACAATGAAAATTGTACATTTAGCATTAAGAATGGTTTTTATCTCATGGCAGAAGCCCACAGAAACAATTAAAAGTGTAGAACCAACACATCATCATCCCTGCTGAGTTGCACAAGTTTGAAAGGAATGTTTTATGAATCAGAAAATGAACCTTACTAGAATCTGGTTATTTGTCTGATTATATGTACAATTGAAATTAGACATACAAACACTTCCACAGAGTTGCATTTTCAAATATATTGGTCCTTTTAAAATTTTTAGACCTTTCTTACATATCCAATGAATATATTGCAGTAGGACAATCTTCTCTCTGCTCTGCTTACACATAGGAATTTACTTGTGATTTTATGAAGTTTAATTTCTTTTTAAATTAACTTCAGTAATAGTAGGAACCATTTTTCCCTCAGCCAGGGAAATTGAGCAGAAAAATTAAAAATGAGCAATAGGGTCTTTTCAACTAAAAATACTTGGGACTTTAATTTGATAGGGGTTGCCAAAGGCAGTATAGGCTTAAAGAGGAAAAAACAAATATTTTAAAGACATTTTAAAAAATGTTCCCTCATTGAAAACCTATTCTAACTGGGCACGACTACTTACACCTGTGACCCTACTCAGCAGGCTGAAAGCTGAAGAGTGAGTTTGAAGACAGCTTGGCAGGAAAGTCCATGAGACTCTTACCTCCAATTAATCACCAAAAAGCTAGAAGTTGAGCTGTGGTTCAAGTGCTAGAGTACTAGCTTGAAGAAAAGAAAAGGCTCTGGGAAGCCGGATGCCAGTGGCTCACACCTGTAAACCTAACTACTCAGGAGGCTGAGATCTGAGGATCTTGGTTCAAAGCCAGCCCAAGCAGCAAAGTCTATGAGACTCTTATATCCAATAAATGACCAGAAAACCAGAAGTGGCACTGTAGCTCAAGTGGTAGAGGGCTAGCCTTGAACTGAAGAGCTGAGGGACAGTGCCCAGGCCCAGAGTTCAAGCTCCACAACCAACAAAATAAAGGAAGAAGGAAAGAAAGGAAGAAAGAAAGAAAAGAAAGAATGAAAGAGAAAGAAAGAAAGAAAAGAAAGGAAGAAGGAAAGAAAGAGAAAAAGAAAGAAAAGGCTCAGATACCAGCACAACTATGTTTATCGCAGCATTATTTACCATAGCTAAGATATGGAAGCAACCCAGATGCCCCTCATTAGATGAATGGATCAAGAAAATGTGGTGTGTGTATATATATATATATATATATATATATATATACACACACACACACACACACAATACAAACACACACACACACACACAATGGTATTCTATGCTTCCATCAGAAAGAATGACATCATCCAATTTGTTAGGAAATGGAAAGACTTGGAAAAAATTATATTAAGTGAGGTATGCCAGGCTCAAAGAAACATAGGTCCCATGGCTTCCCTTATTTGCAATAACTAGTATATGTCTAGGACAAGCAGAAAAGGTCAAAAGCTATGTACATATGACCATATACAATGATATTAAGTGAAATGAACCCCAAGATAGGGACACAAGTGGTTTTTTTCTTGCTTGCTATTGTTTTTAACATAATTATAATAATGTACTATGTGATTTTTTGTTTCTTTTGTATGTTCAGCCCCCATGGTATAACCCCTGTTTTCACTGTATTTGATGTCAGTGACCTGCATCCTGTATATACCTTTTTCTAATTTAGGGAGAGGAAGGGAAATAACAAAATGCTGAAACAAGGATACAGGTTGACCCATTACAACAATGAGATGTACAAAACACTATGTTGAAAACGAACTTTACAACTTCAAGTGGTAGGGAGGGAGGGAGGAGTTGGGGAGGTGGGGAGGGAAGGGATGGCAGGGAGAAAACAAAGAAAGAGTTAACAGTGCTTGATAGGAAATGTACTCATTACCTTACTCATGTAACTGTAACCCCTTTGTACAGTATTTTTACAATCAAAATTAAGAAGGAAAAATAAATTTAAAAAGAAAAAAAGAAACAGCGCAGGGATAGTACCTAGGCTCTGAGTTCAAGCCTCAGGACCTGCACCCAAAACACAAACAATTTTTTAAAAAGCCAAAACAAAAACAAAACAACAACAACAAAAAACTCCACCTGTCTAGGCAAACAGTTGTCACATGGTTAATACAGAAATATTGGTATTATTTCCACGTGCATTTTGTCTATCCACTCCATGTTTTTTCCTAATCTCTAGAACAGTTTGAATAGATTGTTTTCCAGCCAATTTAGATGACCTATTCTGAAAGATTATTACTATTACTATTATTTTACTAGTTTTTCATGCTGATGGAATTTCCACAGGTGGTTTTTTTTCTCTCCCTTTTTGTAACACATCTTGTGCATTTTCTCATATCTATTTTGGAGCTGTGGCTATAAGATTATTTCACAAAAATAAAGATTACAAATTCATTTTGTGCCCTGTATTTCTACCCAAGCCTCATAAGAAATCCATTTAATTATCTCTTATTTAATCAGTCAAATTTTCTTGACTTGTAGTTTAACCAGCTTTCTTTTTATCGGTGTCATTGCTTATTAAACATAAAGAAAGGTTCAGGAAAACTTGCTTTAAAAAAAGATTTAACATAAGAGTTAAAGGAAAATGATAGATAAAATAAAGCTCTGCTCAGAAAAATCCTGTAGAGGATGCCATATTTGGGTCTTGTTAATAGAAAGTAGTAAGTGTTCTGATCTAGACTGGTTGAGATACTGACCAGAGATTTTGACCTTTCCTCCTGCCACTGGCTTATTTTATAACTTATGCAAACTGAACAGTCTTGTGTAACAGGTATAATGTCTCTATAATTTTGCATTCATGATCCAGAGGGATATCAGGAAAAGGAATTTAAAGAATTCAATGAATGGACACAATCTTCTAAAGAGACAGCACTAAATTCTCCTTGTTTATTAAAATATCGTATGAAATGAATCTGGAAATCAGTATTTTCCTCTCCCTTTTCAAAATTCTTACACCACTAGAACTAGGTACTTTGTAAGATATTTAGAATTTGTGATTTTGTATTGCTTTAACATTTTAAAGGACAATTTTATGCCCACTTCATGGTGTGTAAAACTGAGGCACAGATTTAAGAGACTTGCCTGTTACCTCACTAACTAAAGCTAAAATAGGAATGAAAATAGTTTTCTCATTTCCTGTTTACCTACTGACATACTTTAAATAGTGAACATTTTTGTTCTATTTATGGAAGTCGGATATGTTAGTAGTGTGGTATTATGTGTTTAATCTTTGTTTTTAAACCTTCAGAATTATATTTTAAAACTTCAAAATTATAAGGAAAAATATTCTCTATGTATAACATAAGAATTCTAGTTCTTAGTACAAAGCACAAGAATTTAAAGATTTAAACCCTTGTTGCACTGGGAAAAGCAGAGTCAGCCACTGACTGACAGACACTGAGGGTCCCTTTGGTCATGTCGTTTTCCCTCTCTGCATCTACTACCTAAAATACAAAATTTTCATGGAATTCTCAATCTTTTGCTATTTGGTAAGGGTTAGTCTGTGGACCAAAACATTGTGGAAGTTTATCATGAGTTATAAAATAATATTGACTCAAAATATCTAGCTATTGTTATATATATTTTTAAATTTTATTTTATTGTAAAGATGTTGTACATAGGGGTTACAATTACATGAATTAGATAATGAGTATATTTCTTGTCAAACATTAGACTACCAAAATCAAAAGGGAGATTCTGAAATCTATTTTCTAAAAGACGGAAAAGTAAAAGCATATAGATAAGAGCAAAAGTTTATGTTCACAAATGTTACAACATACAGAAAGAATACTCTGGTGAGGTATGAAACTGGACACAAGAAATGCTGTCCTCAAGTCAACTGGAGTAAAGATTCATGAATATGTGAGGTCTCTGTATAATGGTTCAGTGAATGAACGAATGGATTTGGGTGCTTCTTCTGCTTTTTTTTCCCACTGGGAAAATTGATGTTTTGTATTTGAATTCCACAACAAACATTTTACTCAAAGTTATGTCTTTGGGGCCAGTTGTTTCCAAGCTCGCTTGTATTTTTTTTTTAACTTTTTTTTGGCCTGCAATCTTTTTCTGTGACCCTTTTTGTGACATTCCAGTAGGCTGTTCATTTGGGTTCCAAAAAAATCAGGAAGTTAAACTTGATTTGGAATGGAAGACATAGGGTGTGTGGTTTGGATTAGACTCAAATTAAGTTTGACTAATCTTACTTTGGTTTAATCTATGTGGGAAAGAATAGAATGGGAGGGAATACAAATAAAAATAGGGGAATCTATTCTTGTATAATGATAAGTAGTTTTAGTAAGGCATGTGCTGAGGGCCAAAACTTAAATTATTTTTATTAGAAGTTTGTGGACAAGATTCAGCAAAGGAATTCAGATTAATTTCTCCAGTCATCATAGTTAGTATTTGTTTTTTCTAGCTTTCCCAAGCAAGGATCTCCAGGCTTCTAAAATGGGTATGCTCTACAGATAAAGCACATGACTTAATATCTGTCATGTTTTTAAATTTTTTCAGAGCTCTGGAAATGGATAAGCCCAATTTCTGGGAAATTTTATCAGCTAGAGAAGCAAACAAAGTGTCTGGTGCTAAATTTATAACCAAATGATCAAACCTTAGACTTTAATCTCCTTTCTCTCTCTCTCTCTCTCTCTCTCTCTCTCTCTCTCTCTCTCTGTGTGTGTGTACTGGGGCATGAATTCAGGACCTCACACTCTCATTTTATTTCTTATGTAGTCCAAAGGTGAAGAAATGTTGAGAATATTTAAGAATATCCAGCACTAATGATTTTCAGTTGACTTTTTCTTCCCTTCAGTGATTTTTTTTTTCAGTCTGCAATGTTTTGGAGCACTGCAGATTGAACCTGGGTGCTGGAGTTCAGGAAATCCCCTTTCAGAACTGGCTGCGAGTATTTGAACTAGGAAAACAGCCAGGAAGAAGCTAGAGAACTCATCAGTAAGCTGCCGTCAGTTTGGAGTTCTGACTTGGGGAATTGTGAGCAGCATGGATCCTGGAAGGAAATTCCCTGTGGATGCCTAATAAGTTCTTACAAAGCAGAAAGCGGTGACTAAGCATGCCTGAGTCTTTGGAATGTAGTAACTTTTGATCCCAACAATTGGATTTCCTCTCCTGGAGGTCTGTTTTGCTCACCTAATGGAACAAATTTAGTTTTCATTTAAGTTAGGGAAGAGTCTTCATGTTACTTTTAATTTAACGTATTTTGATATGTGAGTTGAAGGTATGAATTAAGTTAACAACTCATGAAGATAGAATATAGACTTTTCCCACTTGTTGATACAGGGCTCTGAGTACCCTGTCTGATGCTAATGAAGTCTGTGGGAGCTTCACCTGTCCCCAGCCAATGAGTAAATGACTTAATATAGTTCTTTATAGCATGCAGGCTAATGATTCCAAAATGGAAATAAATTATGCTCTGATAAATTTTCCAGAAGCAAAAGTAGTTAGTGGCAATCTTCTAAGAATATAAGTAGCTTTTGATTGCTGTAGCAATACTTAAGTCATAACAAAATAATTTTATATAATTTCTGCATATAAAATGACTGTCTACATGTATCTAATATAATATGTAGGTAAACATATACACACTATAGTTATTGATTTAAAATGAGAAAATGAAAATCCAAGTACCCACAGGCCAGCTCAAAAGTAATGTAGTCTCTACTTGTTCATGCAAGTTACAAAGATCTTTGAATAAATGTTTAAATAAAAAAGGTACTGTCAGTCATTCTCTGCTTTGAAATGAAAGCAGTTACTATTTCACTCGACTGACATGACTGTTTTTTGTTAAATTTATCAGCTCATGTACTGCTACTGTTATTGTTTAACTTAGGGTAGTCATTGCTAGGAAGAAAATGACTAAAACAAGCCCCATTTTTTTTGTAGGTTGTGGGACTTGAACTCAGGGCCTGAGCATTGTCCTTGAGCCTCTTTGTATTCAAGGTAGCACTCTACCACTTGAGCTACAACAATACGTCCAGATTTTAAGTGGTTAATTGGAGATAAGAGTCTCTGGGGACTTTTCTACATGGGCTGACGATCCTCAGATCTCAACTTCCTGAGTAGGATTTCAGGTCTGAGTCACTGGTGCCTGGCAAGCCACATTTTAACTAATGATATTTTAAAAAGGGTTTTTAAAAAATATGGATACATGAAGATGCCTTAAATCTTCTGGGAAGTGAGGTATTTGAATAATTAGAATTGTTTAGATGAGAGGATAAAATCACTTATCTGCTATAATCACAATAATCACAGTAGAATGGAGAAATAAACATTTATTCCTGTTTCTGGATGATATAATTCTCTTCCCTGCATCTTCCTGTCATATTTTTCACACATTATTAGAGTATTTGTTATTATAGTGTAAAAGACCATTTTATGTTTAAATAAAATCAAAAAGGTTTTGCTGTTATTTCTGTGATGCCTAAACTGGTCTGGGTTCATGGAGTGAATTCAGTAGCATTTTTAGTCTACTTCTGCCACCTTGTGCTTTCTGAAATCCATTGCAATGATTAGCTAAGAAATAACAAGGTGTTATATTTCTTTAGGAATAGATTTTAGTTCATAGTATACAGGGAAGGGGAGATGAAACATTTGCAATCACATGGAATTTGAGAAAGAGAAAAAGGAGTAGAAACAAAGGAGGAAGGAGAAATGAGCATTGTCTCACTCCAATAAAGTAGCATTTTAAAAATTAGTTTATAAGCCAAACATGGGCTCATACCTCTAATCTTAGCTATTCGGGTGGCTGAGACCCGAAAATTACAGTTCAAAGCCAGCTGAGGCAGACAAATGTGTGAGAAGACTTGTAACTCCAGTTAACTAGCAAGCAGTCTGAAGTGACGCTATGGCTTAAGTGGTAGAGCCTTGAGCAGAAAAAGCTAAGTGAGAGCAAGAGTGGTAGGCCCTGACTTGAAGCCCCAGGACTGCTGCCAAAAATTGAAATTAAAAAAGAATGTATATAGGTTTTTGTACAAATCACAATTGGCTTCTTTTAAATGTATTTCTTCCTGTATATAACAACAACAACAACAACTCAGAGATAAAGTTGTGCCTGGAAAGCAGCTAGGTAGCATTCAAAATGTATTTCCTAAAGTTAAACAGCCTGGTGTTTTTACCGGAACTGTTTTTTTCCCCCTCCTCTTTCACATTATCATTCCAGACAGCATTCCATTTGTTCAGAGCCTCAAACTATTTCTATGGTCTACTGCGTTGCAGTTATGCTGTGTTCTAGAAAGGAGAGCATTTACCCTAGGAACTTTGGCCTCCCAGCTTGACAGTAAACAAGCTTGGTTTGATGACTTGTCTGGGGAGCTCTCAGACATTTATTTTTTTAACTAATGAATTAATTTAAATACATTTGACTTTGAAATGGCATTAAAGACGATGGAGGCAAATAACATGTTATTTTTAGGATGATAGTGCAATGGTCTTTCCTAGCCTACTAAAATATTGGAAGTACCAGGCCTCAGGTATTTCTTTACTCATACTTGCATATTGTCATATTAGATTTAAGTGCAGAATCATAATCCCAGAGGGCCTGATGGTACAGAAGCTGTTATTTCTTGAGCAGGCCAGGTACACGTTCATATATATATATATATAATCACAGAATGCTCAGCACAAATCTGTCATGTGTATTCCCTTCCTCACTTTACATTTGAGGAAAGTGAGACAGGAGATTGTTTGGAAATATCAGGATTGGGATTGAAACGCAACTGTTTCTAAGTCTTAAGCCTATACTCTTCTATATTCCTGTGGCAAATGGTGAGAGAAGGTCCTGGTGATCTGCAGAGGGAGGGAGGGAGCATAAGGGCACTGGATTTAAGGTCTGGACCCAAACTAGGATCAGGGCCTGCTGGGAAGTGTGTGGGCAAGCTCAGCATCAGCACTACCTCTTGATGAACCTGCATCTTCTTGAGTAAAGCCTAGGGCTGTTACAGGTGGTAGAGAACGCAGGAAGCTTGGGAGACTTCCTCAACCTTCCGAATTGCTCAATGTAATAACCTCCTAACTAAATCTCCCAGTCTCTATTCTGGCCCCACCTCCAACCCATTCTCCACCCTGCACTGAAAAAAATAAGATGCCCTGGAGAACAAGCCGTATGCTACCGTGTTCATCCATCGATTCTCCCAAGGGCTTCCATTTATTCCTGGATTTGCTACCTCCTTCTATCCCTAGCCTCTTCTCTATCCACTGCTTGCTGTAGACAAAGCTCAGGGGACTCATTACTTCTCAATGTAGCACATTCTCTTTGGTCAGCACTGGATGTGTTTTGCCTTTCTCCTCTGCCTCTTGCTTCTACTTAGCTTCTGTGGTCGTGGTGTAAAAGTCACTTCTTTTGATGATCCTCTCTGAACTGCTCCAGATACCACCCGAAGGTGTAGAATGACACCACATTCTAGCATGACACTCCTCGCAGTATTATAATGACCTCTGCTCTATTGAAATACAGTTCAGCTACCGTAAAAAAGCCTTTTAAAGTATACAGCTTTGTAGCTTTTAGTATATCCAAAAGGTTGAGCAAACAGCACCACTATATAATTTAACAACATTTTCAGTACTGTTATGGTTTGAATATAAATGTCCCTCACAGGCTCATGCATTGAGCACTTGGACCTTAGCTGATGATGCTATTTGGGAAGCAGGTTTGGAGGGAAAAGGTTACTGAAAGTAGGCCTGTCTATCTGGTTCTATCTGGTCTCCAGTCCCTTCCAAAATGTGTCCTTACTTTGTTAAGTAGCTTTTTGATGTATTTTTTTCACAGCTATACAAATATAACTAACACAGTTACCCCTCAAAAAAAAACCCCACAAAACACATATCCTCTGTCAGATAATCTCCATTATCATTTCCCACAATTCCTCTGCAACAACCCGTCTCCTTTCTATCTCTATGAATGTACCTTGTCTGAGAACTTTATATAAATATAGAATCAAACCGTCATTTAAAATATATTTTATTTTAAGTAATTGTACAAAGGAGTTGCATTCAAGAAAGCAATTTATGCATATACTGTCTTGATCAGTGTCTTCTTTCAGAGTTTTCCTCCATCTCTCCCAACTCTACCCCTTTCCTCAACTTCCTTAATTTTGTAGGATAGGCATTAAATTGTATGACTGTATTCTTCCCACCTTCCTCTCTGACTTTCTCACTAAGCTTTCTTTGAAGGTTTATCCCTGTTGTAACATTAATCAATTCTTTGTTCTTTTTTGACTGAGTAATATTTCTTTTCTTTTTATCGGTGGTGGGGCTTGAACTCAGGGACTGGATGCAGTCCCTGAGCTCTTTTGCTCAAGCTAGTAATCTACACCTTGAGCCACAGCAGTACTTCAGGTTTTCTGCTGGTTAATTGGATATAAGAGTCTCATGGACTTCCCTGCTGGGCTGGCTTCCAACCGAGATCCTCAGACTTCAGGCTCCTGAGTAGCTAAGATTATAGGCATGAGCCATGGGTACTTCCTATGAGAACAGCCCCTTCATCCCTTTACCCCTTCCTCTTCTTGAAGTATAGTATGTAACCTCACCAGAAATCACTGTCTGAAACCAGTAATCACCTGACTGTGAGTCAGCGAAGGACCCCAGGCTCTGAGGTCACTACCGAATCCTCTGGGGTCACACCTTCTCCCGGTCCTCTCCCTTACATAACCTTTCTCCCTGTCATAGTTGCTCTCTGCACACCTCCACCTTGTGCAGGCCCGCAGGTTTGGTTTCTCCTAATAAATTCTCTTCCATCTGAACAACCACATAGAAGTTTCCTTTCTCTGAACCTTACAACTTCTTCACATGCATACACCACATTATTTCTTCTCTTTTCTTTTTTGCTTATTCACCAGATTGACTTTTGGGTTGTGTTTGGAATTTCTATGAATGAAGAACTTCCAGAGTCTCTTCCACAGCAATTGCACTATTTTCCATTCCCAGCAACAATGTATCAGGGGTCTGATTGCTTCCATTCTTTCCAACACCTTCCTTCCTTCCTTCCTTCCTTCCTTCCTTCCTTCCTTCCTTCCTTCCTTCCTTCCTTCCTTCCTTCCTTTGTCCTTTCCTTTTCTCCCTCCCTCCTTGCTGCTTTCCATCTTTCCTTTGTGTGTGTGTGGAATAACTAATCTAGTAGATACAGAATTAAAACTACCTTTTTGCTGGTTGTTTCCTTTTTGACGCTAAACTTTGTAAGGATAAGGACTGTTAGTGTTAATAGTTACTATATTCTGGTACCCATACATTGTGTAGGTGTAAATAGCTGCAATGTGCAGTAAGTAGCTGCAGAATAGGAATTTCAGGAGACCTGAACCTTTCCCAGATGTTTTGCTTCTATAACTCCAGGAGATAAGGGGATCGGAATGGGAAACAATGTTCTGGCTTTCCATCCATAATGCTGTTCACCAGAGTGCCATAGGATTTCTATCAGCACACTGAGTAGATAGTTCCCTGGCTTTAACAATCTTACCTGAGAAGTTTCCTGCATAGAGATCGGCATGACTTCTCATTTAACTAGCTCAGAATGGGAAGAACATATTCAACTCTGCTGGCATTTTAATCTGTGATTTGGGAGAATCTTTCTATTCCAAACACATTTTTGGAGGGCATGTGAACATTGCCTAATGAGAAAGCCATTCAGCCCAATGAAAGTAGAAAAGGCGGGGGGGGGTGCAAAACAAAAGTTCCTTTACTGGAAACAGATGGGCCCCATCAATTATACATTCAGAATAACACAAATTGAAGCCAAATTGTCCTGTACTGAAACAACTCTATTTAGCCAAGTTACAACTGGGATCTTATCTCCTGTTTTTACCCTTAGTTCCCGAGCTCGCTGCTTTTGCTTGTCCCAATGTGTCGTCTTGGATTTGTAAAGGTGATCAGAAAGAGAAGAGGTGCTTGGTCTCTGATTTTCTGAGTCCCAATCCTCCAAACAACAGTCCGTAAAGAAAAGGCCATGGAGATGCCTTCTTGATATTGCTCCTGAGGTCATGATCGGGTGAGTGAAGGCCAGAGGTGGTAGCTGCAAACCCTTGGCCCTACCTCTACCCTTTGTCAACATTCTATCTTGTCAGGTTTTACCAGGTCAGGAGAAATATTCCACAGTGTTCTTTTCTATTCACGGTGTACTTTCCTACATCACACTTCCATCGTTGTTTGTTTTTCTGTACTTTTTTTCTCTGGTGTTACTGTGAATCACAGTAGTCTTCCTCAATCCTGGGAGTTTTCTGTTGTATTCTTTAAACTTAGGACTAGTTTTCTGTTTTGCTGTCCTCCATGATAACACAGATATACCGAGTTACAAGCTCTACTTGCACGATTTCAATAAACAGTTTTCTCTATGATCATTCCCTCTTCAGCAACACACTGTAGGTTTATGACCATTTGAGGGGAGAAAATAGGTAAAGGAAAGAGAGACCTTTGGGAAAGTCTTAGGAAAATAGTACTGACCTCAAAAAAGGAGTGTTGTGAAAACACAAAAGACAGAGGGGGGAAAAAATAACCCAGCTATCTTTGTCCAAATATGGCCCACTTGAACACTGGATGGTATGTCAGCATGGTAGGAAAATTCCAGAAATCTCTCAGCCCACAAATATTTCCCTCACCTTATCTGCCTTCCCTGAGAAACTGAGGATAAGCTTGGTATCAGCAAATATCTGTTGTTTGAAGTAAGACAGTGCAGGGGCAGAAAAATCCCCATCTGAGAAAAGCTCATCCATCCTCCCTGTGTTTCCTTACAAGGGTTTCATCTAGGTCTTCAGTCAGTAAGCTAGTTTGCATGGAGTCTCGAAATATTGTGCCCACAGATGCCAGGTGCTGATCTTGCCCCTGTGTAGTAGGGAACGAGATCTATGCCAGGGAGCCCTAAATTGAACTTGAAGGAACAAAATTTCCACCCTCAAAGCCTCAGGCTTCTAGTAAATGCTTTTAGTGGACCAAATTAACTGGCCCCAGTTTATACTCCTCTTGTCTCCTGCCAAGAGAAATATGTGGCTCTTGATCTCCATCTTTGTGGAACATGACAGTTTTTGCCAAGTAGGGCAAAGCCTGCTGTGACCAGATAGTTATACTGTGAATATGGAAACAAAATAGAATCTTATACAGATTGACTATGCTGCGTGATTTGCCTCTTCATCTCAAGGTTCCTTTGACTCTTAGGGATAGCATTTGAGAGCAATTCCAAAGTTCAGGAGATAGGTGGTTTTAAGCTCTGGATTGAATTAAAGCCGGATTTTTTTTAACCTGGAGAGTCATGCTGGGTGTTGCTATGATATTCATCTGGGTGGATCCACCCTGAGTTTGTTTATTAACACCGAGAATTGAAGGAAGAGTTTAGAAATATCCTGTCACGGGATGTGTGGCTAGTCCTGCCTGAGCGTCGAAGTCAGAGGAAAGTAGGGGAGTTTCAGCAAACAGTGCCCTCTAGTGGTATGTCTGTGGCCGCCAATGAATAAAATGCAGGTGCGCTGAAGTTCTCCAATTACCCAAAAACAAGCCCTCAGATTGTGTTTGGAGAAAGGAAGAGGGAGAAGATTCTTCCTAGGTAGCTCATCCAGAGATTTAAGCTGGTCTTTCTGGACAGGTCTAGTGAGGTTCAGTGAAAACAATCTGCCCTTACTCCCAGGTTTTCAGCAAGTTATTCTAGCTACATTTTTTTTAAATTGAGGATTTGCTCTAAAGCCCAGCACTTCTTTGCCTCTTTAACTTTGACCAGCCTCCCCTCCCTGCCCTCATTCCATTCCTAAGTGAGTCACCTGGTTGAGTGGCCAAACCTGCAGCAAACTGCCTCATACACTAAGCTCCTTTTCCTGTGTCCTCCACCCTTCGCTGTTTCCTGCAGGCCTCTCTGTGCCCTTTGTACTTAACTTCCAGCTGGTTTCCACAGAAGAGTGCGTAGCCCAGATCCTCAGGTGCCCAAATAGCCCTCTGGCAAAGACAAGAATGCTCAGACTGTCCCACACTGCTTCACAGACCCTCTAGAAGTGGAATGGCTGGGTGGTTTTCAAAACACCTGCAGACACAAGTACCCGAGGCTACAGAACTGGCCCTGGAGTCTGTGTGTCTTTCCTTGGGGTTTCTCCAGGTCTGTATGTCTGGGAACTCAGGGAAAAAGAATGTTGGTTGTATAGCAAACTCTAGGTGTGAGCAAGTAATTTGGTTCTGTCTTTTATAGGAGTTATTTACTGAAACGTTCTGGTTGTCATGAACTCTATAGCTATCTATGATGTATCTTTCAAAGTGGGAATGTTGGTTACCGTACCTGGGTTTGCAATGACTTTTCCGGTGGTTTCAGATGGCCTGCAGTCATGACATGCCTCTGGCTGTGTAATGTTGGTCCATCCTTCCCTGACGCATCTACATCTAGGGAGCTTTCCTGAAACTCAAAGGATATCTAGAGGCTGCTATTATTCTCTTGTTTTCTCAAGGGTGTTTTGAGTCTCAGTAAAACAGGTATTTGAAGGTTTCCTGCGATACTTATGTCCCTTTTAGCAAGTACAGAGCTGTCATAGGAACCATTTTGTCAAGCATTGTTAAGGTGAACAAAAAATATAAGTATATGGAGAGAGACCATATTGGAATAAATAAGACATGTAAGCCAGGGAAGCTGAGTAGCTAAGAATGTAGTACAGGCCATTCCATGTAGTGTAGAAGAGAACCTTTGTATGTTGCAATGTCCTGAGAAAATACATGCACAATGTTGTTTTGAAAATAACTTAAAAGAAGTCAATTCTACCCGGAAAGACACACAGGTAGGTCCCTGTGATAACACATTAAGTGGTGGTGTGATGACCTAGATTGGAGTGTATGCTCAGTGCACATCTTTCTCAGATGTAAACTAACTCCTTGCTACAAGGGTAAGTTTCCCACAGATTCCACCAAAGATGTGAACCCCTGATTTAAGTGAACCTAGTCATTTTCATTCTCAGTTTCCTAATGATATCAGAACAGGAGTCAGGTAGTGATGAATTGGGCTCAGTGCTCCAAGTAGGTATTAGCTAGAGTTTGGCTGTGAGGGCCAGAAGGGAAAATTGCAATGCCTAATAAGATGGAGATGATCCAAGACTTATATGGGGAACTGTTTCATGATTATCAGAGATGCAGGCTCCTTCTGTCTGATTGCCCTGTCATCTCCAAAATATGGCTTCTGGGAGAAAAAAAGAACTCACTCTCTGGGAGAAAAATAAAACCCAAGGTCCTGATTAGTACCATATCTTCCATGGTCAATTTTAACCTAAATGGTTTCAAAACTAGCTAACAAAATTCCTGAGAGTTTACCAGTTTGCTGTCTCAGGGACATAAGACCATTTCTAACATGCCTCAGCGTCTCTCTTATGGTTCAGAATGGTCGCTCAAGTTCTAGCCATTAGAGCTGCATTTGAACCAGTGCAAAGGAAGAAATAGCAAGAGAAGAGCAAACTCCTTCCTCTTTTATGATGTCTCCTAGATATTATGTGTAGCCTTCCATGTCAATCTCATTGGCCAGGACTTAAAAACTCATGACCGTATAGGTGGGAAATATATTCTTTATTGTGGATTGCTAGTTGCCAACCTACAACGTGGATGTCTTATTACTTTTAGGAAAAAGAGGAAAATAAATCTGAGGGGAAAATTAGTAGTCTGCATGATTAGTAGTAACACTAGTTCCATATAAATGCCCGAGTTGATCAGGAGCCAGAAGCTGCAAGTCAAAATATTTTCAGGGCAGGTAGAATTTAAGTGGATTTAGAGGAGGGATCATAAACATGCAGCTTCAGATAACAAAAGATAAGGTAGCTGTCTATTATGTAAATTTCAGTGTGACCATTAATATCCCTTTCTTCCTTTTCTGAGTGCCAAACCCAGTGAAGGACAGATAATTAAGCCAGGCAGACAGAAAATAAGTGTCAACTTACTGATGAAGCTGTTTAGAGATCAATTTTACTCTTGCAGTAACAAGGGTCCTAGGAACTTCTACCCAGAATAAATGCACCAATCTGGTCAAAGGCAGAATTGCAAATTTACAATGCTGCTCATTTTGTCACCATTCTGTCCCCTCCTCCCCCCTGAAGGCCCCTGAAAAGAAGAGGGGAAAGGACTGAACTATGCATGTGTGGCTTTTTCAAATTCACTAATTGGATAAGTGATCAAGGCTGATTAAAGGTAAAGCAGAGAAGTCAAGACGTGTCCATATTGGAACATGAGAAGTAAGTCTCTTTATTAAGACTAAAGACCTTTTTAAACGTGTTGAGGTTTAGCTAATTATCTTGCCACTGGGTAATGTGAAATAATGCCTCTGTGTTCTGAATGCTGCCTCCACTTATTTAAATGAATCTAGTTATTTAAAAATAACACAATAGTTCCTGACTAAGGCAGAAATATAATTATGGGGTAGATTGTAGGAGTCAGATCTCAGATGCTGTAGGAGTTTATGAGAATGTTAATAAGACAGAGTTGGAGCAGGGTTTGCATGGAAGGGTAAGACTTGAGTTTGCTTTTAAAGTCTGAGCAGGCTGATGGAATGGGAGATTTCATGGAGGCACTGGGAATGTGCGACGTGGGAAAGGGTATCAAAGCACAGACCCTTCCTGAGATGCCTGCTGGAGATAATCAGGCAAGATAGAGAAACTGGGAGTATGGTGGAGATAACCCTAAAGCATTTGCTTGGTGGTGGCACAGGAACAGAGGGAGGAAGGCTAGACCACTGCAATCATTATCTTCTATGTACATCATGTAAAAGTTGAGCTCTGTAACTTGATGGGAGGGGGAAATGAGGGAGAACAATTGTAGGGGTGACATCGATCAAGAAGCAATGGACTCATAACCTTACCTATTGAATGGCAACCTATGTACAACCACTTAATATTTATTTCTTTTAAAAGAAGTAGTAGATAGTTGGGGGAGGAAGAAGTTTGGAGATATTGAACAAATTCATGGTGATTTTTGCAGATTATTCAGGAAGAAGGATTACTTTCTGAATTTTTCACTTGCATGGGGCCAACAGATTCTCTTTGCTGTTTAAGCTGTCAACTGAAGAGCCTAACATATCGACTGGTAGGGAAGCGATCTTCAAACTTTCCAGTGTATTAGAATTACTTCAAGGACTTGTTAAATTAAAGGTGACTTGGCCCCATCCCCATCATTTCTGGTACAGTTGAACTGGGATAGGACTCAAGAATCTTCATGTTTAGAAAGTGCCAGGTGGTGTCAACACCGCCACGCTCGGGATCACGCGTTGTCACCGGGATGATGTGAGTCTGGGATAAATCATGTCTGGTTTGGGTGAGTGAAGAAAATGAGGATGAATTCTTCAACTCATAAAAACAAGAAATTAGATGAAATGGTCTATGAGGTGTCTCTTGAGTCTGTGCTTTTGTGATTCTAAATTACAGCATGTCAAGTTCATTTCTTTTTCCATCAAACAAATAAGTCTGTGTTTACTGAGACTGTTTTCATCCTGTGAATGCATTCATTTTCCAGGGCAGATGCTGCCTAGCATCACCGCGGTGGCAGACTGGAACATGTGATTGCCCATGCCATACTTCATTCTAAAGGCAAGACTTTCGAAACTCCAGAAAACCAAAGAGAATTTTAAAAGTAGCAGCTAATCCAAAGCTTGCCCATATTGCTCTCAAAGGGAAAGACAGAAGGGATGAGGCATTTGCTCTAAAAGTCAAATGGGGTTCATCCAACACCATGTCTTTGAGGAGTATCTATCCTTACTTTTTTTAGCCTTAAGAAAATATTGACTTCATTTATACATTTTCAAAATAATCAGCTACAGGGATAGTCAAAGGGGTCAAGATATGGGACCAAGCATGGAAATGTAGCCACAGATCAGATGGACGACAGCAGCAGCAGCAGCAGCAGCAGCAGCAGCAGCAGCAAAGTTCTCCATCACTTGCATGCTGGAGAGGGAGTGAAGGCAGGTCTGGGAAAGGCCCACCTGCTGGTATGGAGACCTTTGTCTAGACTTGGGAATTTCCTAGATTTCATTTGGAGTGATCTTTGGTTCTTTACACACACTTTTATCTGAACCCATTGTACTGTAAATGGCTTTGTGGTTGGATTATGCTTTACACATCCTTATTTTCCACATGGTGATTATCCATGAGTGATCTTCTCCATATAAATCTCTGTTTTAAGACTGAGCACTGATACTTATGTGCAGAATTGATCATACCAATGATGAGAACTCTCTGGAGAGGAAAGACTTAAGACTTAAGACCTTTTTAAACCTGTTGAGGTTTAGCTAATTATCTTGCCACTGGGTAATGTGAAATAACGTTCTGAACGGGGCCTCCACTTATTTAAAAATAACACAATAGTTCCTCAGATATAAGCTCCATACTGCTCCACACAGAAAGCTTTATGCTTTACCTTACTTTGCTCACTTTGTTTCCCACAGCACAACTTATTATTCATTCTTGAAAACCAAGTTCAATTATTGCCCCATTTATACATTTCTCCCTTAAAAAATCCAATCTGTCCTTTAAATATCCTTGTAATTATTTTCATGAATGGAAAATTAATTGTTTACCTATTTGTGAACTCTCAACTAACTGAGAAGAGCCTGTTTTAGAAGGATTGAACTGAACAGATAACCATAGTGGAGGTTAAGCAAGCAGCTGCTGGGTTGTGCAATTCCACAGCTGTTTGGAAAATGCCCCCTTAATCTCTGTGGTTCTTCTCTTGAAAACCTATGTACTTCAAAGCTCTGATTCCTATCTTCTTCCTTAGGTCTTTGAGAAAGGTCATCCTGGAAGCTCCCAGCAGACATTTATTTTATGCTAAGGAATTCAGATGTCTTTCTTCCCCACTGTTTTGATAGGGAAAGTATGAGGGCTTGAAGAGGGACAGAAACTGAGGGAGGGTGGGGATAAAGAGTTTACCTTGGGACATCCAAGATAAACTTTGTCTAGTTTCTAGTTTCACTAAGAGTTGAAGCCTCCCAAGGAGTTAGTCCACTGAAAAACGTCAGTGAAGTCAAATTCAATTCATGGAAGCGAGGCAGGGAAGAATCATATACTATTTCCAAGGATTGTTTGTCGACGCTGGGTCGGAAATGGTTTTAAAAATCTTGCCAGGTGAAGTGCAGGACCCTGTGCTGTTCTGACGTCAATTGTCTATATGTTTATGAATTGATGACTTGGAGGGCCATAATTGCGATGTACTAAATCCTAAAAAAAACATTCAAAACAAAACATTCTAGGAGAGATTATGAAGTCATCTCGTACTTGAATTCCTAGAAGTTCAGCCAGTTGGACACTGTACCCCCCCCCCACACACACACTTGGTTTTTCTAGGGCTTGAGTAGTTCAGCACTACAGTTTGAGCTCAGGGCTTTGCACTAGGTAGGCAAGCACTATTCCACGTGAACCATGCCTTCAGCCCTTTTTGCTTTAGTTATTTTTCAGATAGGAGCTCTTGGTTTTTGCTTGGGGCAGCTTTAGACTGAGATACTCCTTCCTATAGGCTCCCAGATAGCCAGCATTACAGATGTGTACTACCAGACTTGGCGTGGATGTGGGGATAGAATCTCAGTCACTTTTGCTTAGGCTAGCCTCCAGTTAGGCTCATAATCATTAGCAGCTTCATGATGGATCTTTTTCCCTAGGCAAGGGTCAAGGGATGCTACTTAGTGAAAAAATTAAATATATTTTGGCTTTGTAGGAAATAGAAGAAATGGAGTGCTGCCTGTGCTAGTTTTCATGGCAGAATCTCTATACATCTAGATACTAGAAATCATTTGCTTTTTATTGTCTCATTTCTGGGTCTGATCAGAATGAACTTTGCGTGTTGTATATGTGATTATATGTGATGTTTATGCATATTGCCGTGTCTACTGGCAGAGCTGAAAATGTCTAAGAAAATTACAGAATAATTTACAAGACAAGTGTGGAAATAAGATGGGAGTAGATGGAACAGAGGTCCAGAGAATGATTGAATATTTATTGGCTCTTGATTTGAATTTAATTTTTAGAGATTATTATGTCCTATCTATATAAGAACATACTCACCATCATTCTGATATTTTGTGCATCTCTTCATAGACAATGATCTTGTAAGTAGTTTCCAGATTTCCCTCTTGGTCACACAGGAAACATACCTATATGATACTGCCTGTCTTCCTAGTTTTTCCACAGAGTGGAGCTGTAACTGCATTAAGATGAAGCAGACAAGTTTCTAAAGATGAAAGATTGAGCAAATGATAGTGGGAATTGACCAGAAGTTTCAGTTTTTCTATTGTCTGGTGAAAGGAAATAACTCATCAGGTTTAGTTTGAACATCTCTGGGGGTTGAAATCAGACTTTTAGATCTTAATCCAGTAGGGATGAAAGATGAATGAACGTCTGCCCCTGAGAAGTCATTTCTTTACTTTGAGATGCAATCTTATCACAGAGAAGTCTGAAATATCCCTTTCAAAGAGATTGGGTGTTTGGTTTGCAGAATTGGTGCCTTCCATATGTGTTAATTTCCATGGACCACTTATATCTGGTGGTTGGAAAAGAAGGTCCTCTAGGGAGACAGTAGTTAGCAGATGTTGGCTACTGCATACTCTAGTCCAGGACAGAGCAGAGCACCCATCAGATCGCTTCATTCCCCGAGGACCATTAATGGGAGGAGCCTGATACTAAAGTACAACCACACAGGGATAAAATAGGGTGATGTAGGATGACATCAGACCTCAGTTCTGGACTCTAGGAAGAGAGATGCCATTTGATGAGTTTGAGGGGTATGGCTGAGCTCTGCATGTGTGATGGAAACCAGGCCGGTAGTCTAGGCTGTACTGGGCAAGGGTGCGGCAGCTGGGGAGGAAGGCAGAAGCTGGCTCCGTGGAGGCTTTCTGGGATACCGTGTGGAGTTTGGTTTCTCTTGCTGGGAGAAAACATTGAGCTTTGTGTGCAGGAAAGAAATGAGATCTGAGGCAATTAGAAAAACGAATGTGGAGCTGGAAGATGGCTCAGTGGTAGAGTGCTTGCCTTGCATGCAAGAACCACTGGGTTCGATTCCTCAGCACTACAAGCAGAAAAAGCCGGAAGTGGTGCTGTGGCTCAAGTGGTAGAGCACTAACCTTGAGCTGAAGAGCTGAGGGACAGTGCCCAGGCCCAGAGTTCAGGCCCCACGACAGACAAAAACAAACAAACAAAAAAGAAAAACGAATGTGTCTGCTGTGCAGATAGACAAATGAGGGTGAGAGTGGTGGCAATGAACTTAAAATCGGGCAGTAACAGTAAGAGTGAGATAGGATCTGTTTAGAGACATTTATTGTTGCCAGAGGTCTCAGGACCTACACAGGAACTGAACTGTGAACGAATCACAGATGATATCTAAGTGTTTTTTTGTTTTTGTTTTTGCTAGTCCTGGGGCTTTATCTTAGGGCTTGGGTGCTACTCCTGACCTTTTGTGCTTAGGGCTAGTGCTCTACCACTTGAGCCACAGCTCCACTTCTGGCTTTTTGTGGTTAAATGGAGATAAGAGTCTCAAGGACATTCCTGTCTGGTCTGGCTTTGAACCATGATCCTCAAATCTCAGTCTTTTGAGTAGTTAGGATGACATTGTGAGCTATCAGCACCTAGCTCCTTGAGCTTTTGTGCTCAAATCTAGTGCTCTATTTTTTGGAGCTTCAGCTCCACTATTGGCTTTTTGGTGGTTATTTGGAGATAAAGGTCTCAGGGACTTTGCTGCCTGGGCTGACTTTGAAATACTATCCTCAGATCTCAGCTTCCTGAGTAGCTAGGATTGCAGGCATGAGCCACTGGCTTGACATCTAAGATTTTTATCTGACCAATGAGTAGGTGGTGGTTAGTATTGTTGATTAAGGGTACTGGTGGTATTGAGACAAATGGAGATTTTTTTTTCCCCTCGATTTGTGTACAGAAATCAGTCACTGCTAAACTGCAACACTATTTTAGACTGTTAGTGATACCTTTTAGTGCACTTCTACATGGTTGTTTTCCAGGCCTCAGTGGCCTGTAATCATGCATCATACATTAATAGTAACAAGATATGACTACTTGTTCAGTTTTCTTTCTGACTAAAATGGCACTAAATAAGTGAGTTGAGATTCTTCTTAATCAGTAAATGACCAGATTAAAATTTCATTGTCAATCCAATGGTTTGCTCAGTTGCTTTCAGGAGCTTATAGAATGTGAATTGAGTGATAAACTTTGGTCATTAGGATAAGATAATAAATATAAGTAAATCTTCACTTTCTTGGGTTCAACAAGTTTCACTGAAGACAGTAATCACACCTGTAATGCCTGAAGTTCTAGGGTTTTCAGACAGACAGACAGATAAATGGGCATGTATACATACAGACATATACACACATGCATATGTTTTACTCTTATGAAAATCCATACATACATTAATTTTCCTTCCTGTTTATTGAGCAATCAGTACAGGCTGAAGGCCAGTGGGTGGCCTGTCATGTATCAAATAAGTGTGAGGGCCTTATATAGCCTAAGGACCAGATATTCCTCACCCCTGCAGCAAATGTTTTCTTTAGAGTCAAGCAACTGCCACTGTGAGGACTCGGAGTCAAGCTCAGGTGAGATTTCCTCCCAGAGTTTAAAGAACATTGTCCAATTAACTGCATCCATGACTTAAAGGACATTGACTTTGTTTTTGTTTCCTGTCCCTCTATTGATCTTGAGTTGTTTAGTTTTCTGGAAAGGTCTTGGAACTAATCTACTGAATTTTCTCTCTGATGGCTTCTGTATCTTCCTTTTTTTTGGTAACAAATATGAACACTGTGACTCAGGAAACAGTGAGCCCAGGCAGAAAGATTAAAGGTAGATGAAAAGGAGCAGATACAGTTACCAATGGCTACTCCATAACACTTAGAGAATATTAACGGGGAAATATGTGTTTTAGTGATGTAGCTTGCTGATCGCTTTGTTAGACGCTGTTCTGTTCACTGAGAGTCACAGGCAATGGCAGACGCAGGTCCCACCCTCCTGGTTGTTCCCATACAGTGTTGGACATGGATTAGAATGCTTTTTAGAAAACAATTCTTGCAACTTTGGCATAGATTTTATTCTACCAATTTCTTAAAATATTTATTTATTTATTCAGCAAATACACTTATTTTGATTACTCATCATAGAAAAGAATCTGTAGGCTAAGTGTCAAAATCCATGAAAGAATCAAATAGAAATACAACTTTCAAAGTGCTATGGAGGCCACTACATTTCACCAGTTCCTGTGGTGTCAATAAATGCATCAGGAGAGTTAAATCCAATATAATAACCAGCAGTAGTTTGAAACACTCATTTGAAATATCCTGGGGCTGGAATAAATAATGAATCATTATTATGAAGTGCTAGGTCCCTGGGGAGTATGATCTTTAGACCAGCCAGAGATGGGATGGAAAGCATTTCTGGTCACTGAATCCATGTGTGAATAGAGCATTGGTAATAAATCTGGTCACAATAGGAGACAGAGACACCTCTTCTTTGATGTCTATTGTATTTCCCATTTCTTATTTACTATACTTTACATTTTCTAAACCCTACTGAGTTTCCCTCATTGGTTATAATGAGCATTTCCTTCTAAAAATTGTTGACCACTGTCCCTCCCACAGAGTTGCTGACACATTGAAAGCCAGAAACAACCAACTATAGACAATCAGAACTGCAAAATCTATTAGAATCAAGTAACTGCAAGCCTGCTGTATTTTTGTCTTGTTCATGTTTACAACACAGCATCACAACTGTAGGATATGGGGATGTGTGAACAGGACCTAGCTTTTAGAAGCTATCAGGTGCTCTACAACATAGAAGGTGTCTACTCACATAGGAATACAGGTGGACCCATTGCAGTAGTGAGATGTACAAGACATTATGTCAAAAAACGAACTTTACAACTTTGGCGGGAGGGGCGGGGAGGGGGGAAATGGGAGGGCAAGGATGGGAAGGGGAAACAAAGGAGGAGGCAACAATGCTTGATAAGAAATGTTCTCATTTCCTTGCTCATGTAATTGTAACCCCCTCTGTATGGTATTTTCACAATAAAAAACTTATTAATAATAGAAAGATCTAGAGAATTTGGACAGGTAACTAAAAGAATATTTGAAAAGTAAACTGAAGTCAAAGCTGAGACTAGACAATTATGACTTTTAGTACCCCAGAAATTGGTACATTATGAGTGACAGTTTTCTTTGAGTCAAGTTATATGAATGGAAGAAGGATTTATTGAAGGTTATAAACACTTTTATCTCTTTAAAATAAAAAAATCCATCTCTATAAGATTGGTTATTATTTATTTATTTGTTTTTAAAGATCCCCATGGTATATTCTATTTCCATTTATAAAAGTATTTGAGGGTGAGGGAATAAGCTCAGTGGTCAAGCACATGCTTAGCATGTGTGGGTTACATCCCCATCAACACACATACATACACATACATATAATAAGAGTCATTGTAGCGACTTTCTTTATCTCTTCTGGGGGTGGGAAGAGGGTTGGGTGGGGAGGTAGGGGGAGGATGGGATGGGAAGGGGAAACAAAGGAGGAGGCTACAATGCTGGATAAGAAATGTACTCATTATCTTGCCCATGTAATTGTAACCCCTCTGTACCGTATTTTCACAACAAAAAAAAGAACTTAACCCTCCCCCCCAAAAAGAGTCATCGTAATTATTGACTTTGAAATGAAGCCTGACAATTAACTTGCATTCCTGTGCCTTATAAACAGTGCCTACTGTTAGAAAAACATACGCTTTCCAGCTTGACTTGCTTTGTACTTATTAGAATTATATGATTTTAGTTAACTTTGCTTTCTTATGAGGCTTGAGACATGCCTCACGAGGCATAATTTTATTGTCAGTAGATGTGGTTTGGGAAAGCGTCGCGACCGCCTCGACCCGCAAGGATGACGTGACAACAGGTTCTTCTTTCAGACAGTTTATTCAGGACCTTGTTTACAGCTTCTTCTCTCCTACTTCTCTCCTGCCCGCTTCTTCCTGCTTCTTCCTGTTTCTCCTTGTTTCTCTCTCCCATCCGCCCCCGCGCTCCGGTTATAAGCCTCCTGGATGGCCAATCCTGAAGCGCCATGTGGCATATACCGATAGGGCTGCAAACAAGGAAGCAAACTAGGAGCCAAGTCATAGCCATATAAGGAGTTGTTTTTTACAGAGAGCACTCCTCACCGGGAAGACGGAAGGCGGGAGCCTGCGCCATCTTAGGTCGCAGCCGCACCACGCGGCCCCGCCATTTTAGCTACAATGTTGCTTTTGCAGCCTTCTTTGGTCGCAGCTCCCGCAGCTCTCCACAGGAAAGAGGGATTTGATACCCTTTCCTACAGTCTTAATAAATACATTTTGTATTTTTCTTTTCTTTCTTTTTTTTTTTTGGGGGGGTCTGGTCATGGGGCCTGAACTCTGGGCCTGGGCGCTGTCCCTCAGCTCTTCAGCTCAAGGCTAGCGCTCTACCACTTGAGCCACAGCGCCACTTCCAGCTTTTTTCTTTTTGCTTATGTGGTGCTGAGGAATCGAACCCAGGGCCTCGAGCATGAAAGGCAAGCGCTCTACCACTGAGCCACCTTCCCAGACCAAATTTTGTATTTTTCTTTAGTGTAAAATAATACATTGTTGACATGACAATTCCAAACATTGACTAGTATGCAATGTTGTACCCTCAGATGGTCTCAACTAACAGGCTGGGGTATATTCTTTTATATCTTTTTATTGGTGCATGAAAATAAAATATCACATGCATGATTTTTTTAAAGCAAGGGAGTCATATTGTGCATCTATTTTGAACATTTCAATTTGAACATAACAATGTATCAATGATATCTATATCAGCTCATGAGTTCTTTCTATCTAGTTTTTATTTTTGTTTGGTAGCTACTTGATTTTCCTTAGCTTGGTTACATTATCACTTATTTAATCTACTGTTTGGCTTTGGGTCATTTTCAGTTTTTTTTTTCAATATCAAGAGATCTGAAATAAACAACACTATTTTCTGTGGGATATATTCCAAGAAAATCACATGGCTGGGTCAATACATATTTAGTAAGCTAGTTTTCAGACTTTACTAGATTCAGGTGAGGATTTATTTTTTTTTTTTTTTAATTGTGAAAATACTGTACAGAGGGGTTACAATTACATAGGCAAGATAATGAGGACATTTCTTATCAAGCATTGTAGCCTCCTCCTTTGTTTCCCCTTCCCATCCCTTCCCATCCTCCCCCTGCCCCCCCATCCTCCCCCAGCCCCCCCCACAAAGTTGTAAAGTTCGCTTTCAACATAGCGACTTGTACATAGGTGAGGATTTATTGTAACTTCTTTAAACACCTATGTTTGGCTGGTTGTACTGGAAAATGACTCACAGGAAAAGGCCTATCAGCCACAAGCTCAATGGAACATGGTTAAAAGCAGAAGGCTGGAAACAGTGTTTATTTGTCTTGGACTCCGGGTGTTGTAGGATTGTCCTCTTCCTAGGATTGGTTGGGTAACTGTTCCCCTGGGATCACAATTGCAGCATGCAGGTTTGGGGATGTGTGGAGGAATGTTCGCAACTCATTGACAGCACTAGTGTGGCACAAGCTAAGTCATGATGATCCTTTCATCCACAGTGTCCAGTAGGTGCCAGAGGACCAGATTGAAAATGATTTTGGTTCATATCCTCAGGAAACTGTCACAATAAACAAGGCAGTTTTCTCTTGTATTTTATGAGTGAAATTAGCTTGGAGAAAACATATGCCTTCACAGTATAACCCCTGCTTTCACCGTATTTGATGTTGGTATAATTTGTGGAGGGGAAGGGAAAAAACAAATTGTTTAAATAGGGATACAGGTGTACCCATTGCAACAATGAGATGTACAAGTGTTACGTCGAAAAATGAACTTTACAACTTTGATGGGGGGGCGGGGGGAGGCTCGGGTGGGGAGAGGGAGGAGTATGGGAAGGGATGGGAAGGGGAAACAAAGGAAGAGGCAACAATGCTTGATAAGAAATGTACTCATTATCTTGCCCATGTAATTGTAACCCCTCTGTATGGTATTTTCACAATCACAAAACAAAACAAAACAAAACAAAAACATATGTCTTACTTTTCTAAGAGAAATTCAGCCTGGTTAGTTATCCAACTAATAGAGCTATTTTTTATACACAATGGAATCCCCCCAAAATCTGTGTCATTTACATGGTTTGGAGGGAGAGGAAAACTGGTTGGACTGGAGCTGGGACATTTTTCTCTTTCTTTTTCCTACAAATTCCTTTCTCTCTTCCTGTTTTCAATACCTCACTGGTAAAGGCCTAATCCAAATATCAGAGAAGAGAACACTGCAGTGACAATCACACTCTTGGAATGGATGTTTCTTGGTTAAAAGTGTGTCTGTTGCTGGGTGCCAGTGGCTCACGCCTGTAATCCTAGCTACTCAGGAGGCTGAAATCTGAGGATTGTGGTTCAAAGCCAGCCCAGGCAGGAACGTCTGTGAGACTCTTATCTCCAATAAGCCACCAGAAAACCAGAAGTAACGCTGAGGCTCAAGTGATAGAGCACTAGCTTTGAGCTCAAAACACTGAGAGACAGTGCTCAGCCCCAGAGTTCAAGCCCCATGACCAACAATAAAAAAAAGTACTTCTGTTAATGTTCATTTTCCTCAAGAAAAAATTTCTATTTTTTCTCTAGTGCCTCCAGAAAAGCAAATTGATTTCTAATTTTGAATTAATTTTTTTCTTAATTTTAAAATTTGAGCTTCTCAAAATTATACAGGCATAATGAGATGTCCCTCAGTAGATGATGGATAAGAAAATGTATATGTATATATACATATACATATGTATATACACACACACACACACACACACACACACACACACAATGGAAATTCTATGCCTCCATCTGAAAGAATGACATCTCCCCATTTGTTAGGAAATGGAAAGACTTGGAAAAATTATATTAAGTGAGGTAGGCCAGGCCCAAAGAAACATAGTCCCATGTTTTCCCTTATTTGCAATAACTAGTATATGTCTAGGATAATCTTACCAGACAAGCAGAAAAGGTCAAAAGCTATGTGCATATGACCTTATAAGATGATGCTAAGCCAAAAGAACCCCAAGATATAGGCATAAGAGGTTTTTTTCTTTGTTGCTATTGTTTTCAATGCACTACGCAATTTTTTTTGTTTCTGTTATATGTTCTTCCCCCTATGGTATAACCCCTGTTGCCACTGTATTTGATTCTGGTGCCCTGAGTCTTGTATATACATTTTTCTAATTTGGGAAGGGGACGGGAAATAACAAAATGCTGAAATAAAGATACAGGATGACCCATTGTAACAATGAGATGTACAAGACACTATGTTGAAAATGAACTCTACAACTTCAAGGGTCGGGGGACGGATGAGTTGGGGAGGTGGGAAGGAAGGGATGGTAGGGGAAAAACAAAGGAGGAGGTAACAATGCTCAATAGGAAATGTACTCATTACCTTACTCATGGGACTGTAACCTGTCTGAACAGTATCTTTACAATAAAAAAAATTGGGAAAAAAAGAGAAATTGAGCTCCTACAAGTTAAAAAATAAAACAACTTATAATGAAAATCAGTATTCACCCACCTCTCCTTCAGTACTAGTCCTGTTTTTTTGTTTTGTTTTTTTGTGAGTCATGGGCTTGAACTCGGGGTCTGTGCACTGTCCCTGAGCTTTTCTGCTCAAGGCTAGCACTCTATCTCTCTGAGCCACTGGGCCACTTCTGGTTTTCTGGTGATTAATTAGAGATAAGAGTCTGATGGTCTTTCCTGACAGGGCTGGCTTTGAACCATTCTAAGATCTCAGCCTCCTGAGTATCTAGGATTATAGATAAGCTACCAGTACTGGTTTCTGGCCCTATTTTTTTTTTAAACACACAAAACAAAAATTTACTCTACTGTGACATACTGTTTTCATTAAGTACATTTTTAGACATATTCAACATTAATCAACACGGCATAAAGGTTTATAAATTAATTGCTTAAAAGATCATTACCAGATCAGTTACTATGAAACTTTTGTTTTAGGGGATTGCAGTCATCACAGTGAGGTTAGATGGAGTTACTGGGCAAGTGACACCTGGATACAAAAAGAAAAGCAAAGAAGCTAGTGAATAAGCACACTTTTAATCAGCCTGAGGATAACGTATGATAAAGGGAGACTAGATGTATGAGATTTCTTAGAGGACACCTTTGGTTGTCCAGTGGGTCCCTAGAGTTTCTGCAAAGGCTGCAGTTCCAGGTGTACATTTGCACTTTATGGAACTAACAGCCCCACTCACAACAGAACTTGTAATGTAATGTATACTTAGTTCATAATAGGATGGAGAAATTAGATCTTTCCTACCTTTTGCAGTTACTAGTGACTTTCTCTGATATTTTTGTAAGGGTTCAAGTGAGATCTCTGCTAGTGAAGAATTCTGAGTCTTGGGAATCAGTAGTCCTTGGTACTTGGGTACTTACAACTTAATGCCCTAAAATCTAGCAGTTGCAAAAGGTGACAATAAAGAATATAGGTGAGTTGAAAATATTTGAACTGCTTACCACGTCTTCTGGCCCTATTTTTAACTCCTGGGTTTTCTTTTTGTCCCCCTTTCTGGTGACTATTTCCATCTCTCTCAATTGTATTTTTAGACTCCCTTTCCTCCTTTAAAAATCAGATAAATGCATTATCTACTGACTTTCCTCCACCACACTTCAGAATTTTTCACTTCCATTTCCTCCCCTTTTCTTCTCCTCCAGTGTAGCGAAGTTCTCATTCCTCAATGGCTTATAGTATAAGTATATTCACTATAGTCATAGAGAATCAATTCTAATGTTTAGAGTAAAAAAATTCATTTTTTTCACAGTAAAATATGCCAAAGTAACTTGGTTATGAAACCAGGTAATTTAGACATTTGAAGAATATGACGTGGATTCTTGTCTCTTCCAGGAAGCCAGTGTAGATTCCTACTTCTGGCTCTGACTAAAATCACCACTTAAAACAAGGGTGCTGAATTGCTACAATTTAGATCAATCATGATTTATCCCTGATGGTTCCAACGTTGTGATCCTAAAAACACAGGAATAAAATCTGGGCTCTGCTAACCAGAAAAGGCAATGAGAAGGGAGGGGGAAAAAGAGGTGCCAATGGGACCGTGACCAATAATGTTCATTACACTTATAGTCTGTAGCTGTGATAATATTTACGCCTTCATTTATCCTGCTGGCACTGGGAGATAGTTCTTTATTCCTCCGCCTTTCACATGAGTAACCCTCTGTCCTTTCTACTTAACGGCACATGCCACATATCCTCTCATATTGTCCTTTTCACTGACATTGACAAACTGCTCTGTGCACTTTTCCCTAATGCAAGCTTTGTGCATACAGTGAAATTGAAAATCAACAACTAGTATTTGTGTTATTATCATGCTCTCTTACTTTTCAGAACCAAGATCATGTTTTGTTCCATCCAATGTTTAGGATTTGCTTATTCTTGTGCCTGGTACAAAACAGGTACTCACATGTTTGCTGGTGGAATGAATGAATGAATATGCCTAAGTTGTTTATACATGGACTCTGCTGTAATGTCAAGTCCAATACAGTAGGGAAAAGTGAGACAATGAACATAGCAACTGCCTCTATTGAGAAACCTAGTGTTCTCATGCTAGGTTGAGATGTTAAATAGTTCTACAGTAGAGATAGTAGAGCTATATGGATATGTAGCTACTATAGTATATCTCTTTTCAGAAGGAGATCTTAGGTTGCCTGCATAAATTGCATACTATATCATTACTCCAAGAACTGGAAGACTTTCTTCCATAGAAGCAATGGGGCCTGCGACCTACTGCTAGCACTGTTTTCCATTTCTGTCCTGAAGTACTCTGATGCAGGATGTAAAATAATTTCTTTTGCTCAGTTATGGCATCAGGTTGCACACAGAAGATTGTACAGGCTTGCAGTGGGGATTTACCACCGCAGGCCACCTTCTTGTGATAAATGACCCATGGGGAAAGACAAATGAAGCCTGGCACTAGGAAAGATGTTCTCTGAGAATAACTGCTCTCCAGGTGTTGTCAGTGAGAATTCCTGGTGAGGAAAAATAGATTGTGTCCCAGGAAATTAAAAACCACATACAAGAATAATAGTATTGTTGAGCAGATGGAGGGTGAGGTGGCTCCAAGGAAAGGTCAATATCAGGTAGATGGAGAATGCAAAGTGTGGGTTTTTTTCCGACAGGAAATATTTGTAGGTCTAATTAGAGGCAGAATATGGATTCAGCTTAGAAAGCAGATCTGAAACACTTGCCACTCTATTTCACTATTCATGCATTTCACATGATTTAGCTTATCTGTGGGCAGAAGCCCTGCTTACAATGACACTAATTAGAATACGGGCACTGTACCTCGTGAACCATTTCTCTGGCTTTGCATCCCAAGTCGAGAGTGGAAGAGGGAATTTTAATGATGCCCTATTAAGGCAACTAAACGGTGCAACATAGTTCTCGGTTCCTTGGCTGGCATTGTTAAGAAGATGATTTGTTCTAGCAGAATTCTAGTTCTTTAACAAGTGGGGTTATTGTTGGCTCTCAATGGACCACATATTCAGATCTCTTTGGATGGATATAGGGGAAAGGTAGGATGTTTCTTTTTCTTTTGGTCTGCCTAGAGAAGTGGAAAGTAGTTTTTCTTTTGAACTCATTTTCTCCACTATGACACAAATTAGGAGTAACTAGAAGTTGGTTTATGGAGAAGTGATGAGCCACAATCCCTGCATCAACAAACTTGGGAGAGGAATACAAGGATGCTGATACCGAGAAGCCATAGAAATAGCTTTGCTGCTCTTTCAATCTGAAAAAGCAAGGCTGAGTTTCGACGACCCTGAGATTTAGGATTTGTTGAATCCAGGGGAGTTTTAGAACATTTCTAAAATAGACACTGATTCTACTGGTCACCTGTTGTACTCAGCCTGGTTTATCTATCTTATAGCAAGCCCAACTTAACCCTTTAGGTTACTAGTTCCAAGTTTCTATCTTTCTTGAAATCAGGGTCTAAGACTGTGAGCAAGCTGTAGGCTGGGACGAAGTTTGGTAGGACTTAGTGTTGGAGAAGTAGGGCTGTGGTGAAAACCATAATTTACCCCCATGCCTTTATCTTTTCAGTATCTGCCTTTTTCCTATGCTTCAATGACAGGCCTTTGCAATTGGTCTCATTGCTGTATTCATCTGAAATGGCTTTCTTCAATGTAATGGTTGCTTATAGTTTTTAATTTGAAATTTTTGCTATGGGAGACATCAAAATAGTATACGTATGTAATACAATTACTCTTCTCACTGAAGATCTGGTGATTTTTGTAAGGAAGGGGCGGTACTCAGGTTTGGATTCATGGCCTTACATTTGGTAAGCAGATACTCTACCACTTGAGTCTCTCTGTCAGTCTCTTTTTGTATTGGTTATTTTCAAGATAGGGTCTTATTCTATGCATGGACTGCAGTCCTCCTGTTTGTGTTTCTCTTAGTTGCTGAGTTGACTGGGATGTACTGCTATGCTATGCCCAGGCATTGTGCTTAGCTTATCCTGTAGCTTGGGATTGTAGATGCCATCATTGGTTGAGATAGATTCTCACAAACTTTTATCTTGGTTGCTCTGCAGCCACAACCCCCATTTCTCTACTGGTCACAGTGATTTCTTAATGATATTTTGAAAGATAGCCATCACTCTTCCATCTCTCTTTTGATGTGAACCAATTATCTTTTTTTTTTTTTTTT
>NW_012267219.1:18001452-18008622 GCF_000151885.1 Dipodomys ordii | reverse complement strand
AAAAAAAAAAAAAAACAACAAAATTCTTAACCATGGTGCTCAATTTCTTCCTTTGAATTCCTTTGAATTCACTTTGCTGTCATTTGGTTATAGCATCCTTAATCTACGTATTACTATTTCTTTATTTTCCCTGTACTTGGCCTATATTTCCTATTCTATGGTAAACCTTTAAAAAAGTTTTTATCGTGAAAATACCGTACAGAGGGGTTACAATTACATGGGCAAGGTAATGAGTACATTTCTTATCAAGCATTGTTGTCTATGGCAGACCTTTAAAAACTCCATATTTTGCTGGTGATAGAGCTTCGTAGTAGAGCACCTGCCTAAAATGGTAAAGAGTTCAAACCCCAGTAAGGCTAAAAGCTACATACTTTTTACCACATAAATATTTTTTAGCATTCTCAACATGAATCCCAGTGTTACCTAGTAATAAACACTCAATAAAGTTTGGTAAACATATTAATTGCTAGGAGGTCCTTTTGCATGCAAAGCTGAGAACTATCATGTTTGTGATTTATCTCATGTATCAGCCCTGCTTGAGCTCTCTCTCTCTATGAAAGGAACAGCCATGGTATGCAAGAGGATTTGGTGTGTAACAAATGAATACTAATCTGCATGGCAATTTCCAGAACTGAGCTCGATTTCTTCAGCCCTTTTTTAAATCAGGTGAAATTTTCTAAATGAGCCTGGATTCTGCCTTATTACTTTTCTATAGCTAGAACTTTCAAGTCTCTGGCTATCTTGGGAAATTGCAGGGTAATGTGCCGTGTTGGCCTCTCAGCCTGTCTTCAATAGATCCTCCAGAGTGCTAGGGTTGTTGCCCTTCTGTTCTCCCTAGACTTAGAGAGTTCAATTCTATCTCTTCACAATCAGTAAATCTGTGCCCATAGAAGAGAAAATGATGCCCATGCCATTAGGAAGAAAATACTCAACAATCTGTATCTGATTGGTTTTGGTGTGTATTTTAGAGCCAGCCATTTCCCAGCCTTCCTGAGTCCTCAGAGGCTAGCAAGTGGGAAGAGTGAGATATTCCCCATACAGAGGGAACACAGGTGAAGATGTTTATCTGGTTTGTAGCATTTCATCATGCAGTTATAATGTTTAACTGTGGTTATGGTTTTTACTAAAAGAGATAATATTCTTATTATGAAATTGCCTTTATTTGTTTAAATTCCACACAGGAATTTATTAAAACACAATTTATAAGAGGCCATGGTTACAAAATTGAACACATTGAGCAGTCTTAGATTCTTCCATCAATATTTAGATTTAGACAAATCACTGCAGATTATAAATTTATTTGTAATTACTGGTCTATGAAATTTATAGTGCAGAGCTCATGATAATTATAAGTACATAAAATTTTGTTTATACTATAAATTCCTTTAAGCAGCATTGAGGGATTTACAATGAAAAACAAAAGAATAATCTAAAATAATAATTTCACTGCAAGATAAAAATTTGGTAAAATGTGATTATAAGTGTCACTCCTGGCTAGGAATGTGTTTGTTTAAAAGGTTGTATGTTTTCTCTCGTATGCAGGAGCTAGATTTAATTTATAAACACAGGAGTAAATACACTGGGTGGTATGCAAGTGTATACAAGTGTATTAACTGAAATATGGTAGATTCAAGGGAGAACTCAAAACACTGTAATTCCTTAGAAAAGCAAAGTCAAGTTCAACAAAATAAACACCATGACAATTCTGCATGTAGACAAAAATATTTAGTGCAACGTGACTGTGTGTGTGTGTGTGTGTGTGTGTGTGTGTGTGTGTGTGTGTGTGTGTGTGTGTGCCCTAGGGCTTGAGGTCAGTGCCTGGTTGCTGTCCCTAAGCTTTTGTGCCAAAGTCTAGTGATCTACCATTCAAGCCACAGCTTCACTATTCGTTTTTCGTGGCTAATTGGTGACAAGAAGCTCATAGACTTTCTTTCTGGGCTGGCTTCAAATTGTTTTTCTCAGATCTCAGGCTACTGAGTAGCTACGATTATGGGTATAGGTCACTGGTTCCCAGCTGCAATGTGATTTTTTAAGCAAAATAAAGTAAAAGGAAATTTGTCCTTCAGTGTCTTAAATATCTATTAGCCCTATGGTCCAAGACAGAAAAATGTGGTTTAACAGTGGAGACTAATAGTCCCAAAAGAATTAGTGAGTAATGAAATCAAGTTGAACAGTAGTAATAAGATATAAGGCTCCCCTTCTGCATAAGTGATAAGCAACTGCTTTGCTTTCTGAGAGACTTGTGACAGGAGCTGGAGAAAAGCAGGTGCTTCAATTTGCTAACTGGACTGTCAGCTGGGAATAATGTTTTGCTTGATGGTTGATTAGGGGTTAAATGAGCTGAAAAAATGTTTGTTCTTTTTTTTTTGCTGCTTTTGAATTTATTGTAACAGTAATTATCTGTGTTTTTTTCCTTTGCCAGTTCTAACGACTAGATTTTTAACAACCATCCACTTAAGAAAAACAGATTTTGAATGGCCAAAGAGCACCTGGATTTGGAGCTACCAGCTCATTGAAGGCTAAGATTCTGATCTGGAAATGGGCTAGTCTTGTTGATAAGTCTTGAAAGATGCCTTTCAATATCTGCCAATTCTAAACAAGGCAACTCTGAAAAATATAATAATGTGAAATATGTGGTTACCCAGTTGATGGTTAATTACTTAGCATAACATTGCCAGTCCTTTGTGAGCCAAATTGTTCATGTGCATATTTTTTATGAAGTGCCTACTATGAGAGAGGCAGAGTTCTGGATATTGAGGATCCAACCATGAACCAAGGAGGGCTTAATCCCCATGGTTGTTTCTTTGGAGGAAAACACACAATGGGCAGGTAAACAAGAAGATGTTTAATATGTCTGATTAAGATGTTTTATAAGCACAGGGAGATACTAGATTGAAGATGGTGGAATGAGGAGGCTGATGATTTTATACTTAATCCAGGACATAAAGTGAAGAGATAAGATAATGAGACCTCTGGAGAGAGTCTGATGAAGAGTAACGATCAGCAGATGTATAGTAGGACCAAAGACCCTTTAGGTAGGAGCGTGTTTTGTATGTCTGAGGAACACAAGGAAGGAGGTAAGTATGACTGGAATGGACTAAGCCAAGGAGAATGTGCGAGATGATGAATTCAAATCAGTAGCCAGAGGCCAGACCATGTAGAATATGGTAGCCTTGTAGAATATGGTGAGGAATTTGGCTTTTCCTCTGAATGAGATGGAAAAGGAACCGGGCAGTTTTAAAATAAGGAACAACATGATTTATGTGTGTTAACATGATGGCACTGACTGCTGCATTGAAAGTAAAGAGAAAGGGAGAAGTTTGAGAGCAAAGAGGTTTGAAAACAGGAAGGACAATGGTGGCTTGAACCAGATGCCAGGGATGGAGGGTGACCTGATGGCGAATGGTGACCTGATGGATATATTTTACAGGTAAAGCTGGAAGAACTTGCTGACCTATTGAGCATGAATTAGGAAAAAAGAAGAGAATTCAAGGTGGCCCCTGAGGTTTTGAGCCTTATTCAGATAGAAGAACTATATATATAGAAGGTTGGGTTGTGGGGGCCGGTATTGCTGGAGAAGAGCAAATGTTCAGTTTGAGGTAAATTCCATTTTAACATCTATCAGATATCAAAGTGGAAACATTGAGTAGGCAATTGGACATATGAGACTGGAGTTCAAGGCCTCGGCTACAGATATTGGAGCCATTAGCACATAAATAGCATTAAAACCATTAGACAGAGTGAGATCACCCAGGGTGTGGAAGGAGGAGGGGGTGAAGAAGGGAGAGGGGGGAACGAGTGAGAGAGAAAGTGGTCTGAACTCAGAGGCACATTTGAAAGCTCTTGGCATCATTATTGATCTATGCTTTTGGACAAGCTCCTTAATCTCTGTTTCTCAATTTTGTTTTTCTAGAATACTAATTTTATTAGAGATTTTCACACCAAGTATGGATTTCTCCTATTAAACACAAATAAATGAGAGTGAAATACAATGACTATTTTTAAGACATAAAAAGACACTAGGGGGGAAAATTCATATTTCTAAGAGGGTTGCTTTGAGCTTAGCCCCCAGAAGTCAGGATTTCTTCCCCATTGCTACTAGGATATAATGCAAAGTTTGGATTAAGAGGAAGACTTACTCAGCAAACTCAAGCCATTGGAGAACTATAACCACGATATATTTGAAGTTGCCATTGAACTTGAAATTACACACACATTCTAGTCTTTTTACTATTTTATGCCACAACTTGCCATAGGTAAGGTTTGATTTCATTTTTTCTTAAAACTGTTCCATCTTGCTTTGCTTTCTATAATTCTGTTGAATGTCTACCTTGTTTTTTTAAAAATTTTTATTGTGAAAATACCATACAGAGGGGTTACACTTACATGGGCAAGGTAATGAGTACATTTCTTATCAAGCATTGTTGCCTCCTCCTTTGTTTCCCTTTCTCATCCCTTCCTCTACCACCCACACCCAAAGTTGTAAAGTTCGTATTTTGACATAACGACTTGTACATCTCATTGTTGCAATGGGTCCACCTGTATCCCTATTTAAATAATTTTTTTTTTCTCTTCCCCTCCACAAATTATACCAACATCAAATACAATGAAAGCAGGGGTTATACCGGAACAAAATCATCTTATAAATACGTTAGAAACAATTGCAAGAAAGAAAAAACCAGTTGAATACTTATCTTGGGGTTCATTTCACCTAACATCAACTTATCTGACCTTTTCTGCTTGTCTCAGACATATACTAGTTATTGCAAATAAGGGAAACCATGGGACCTATGTTTCTTTGGGAATGTCTACCTTATTTTTTTTTTAAAAACACGAAGGTCAAGGAAGTGGCGCTGTGGCTCAAGTGGTAGAGCACTTGCCTTGAGCTGAAAAGCTGAGGGACAGTGCCCAGGCCCAGAGTTCAAGCCCCACGACCAACAAAAAAATAACATAAAATAAAAGATAAAGTGCGTGTGTATAAAAAAAGAAGAAGAAAAAGAAGAAGAAGAAGGTCAAGCCAGCTGGGGCAAGGAAAGTCTGAGAGACTCTTTTTTTTTTTGGTCCGGTCGTGGGGCCTAAACTCTGGGCCTGGGCACTGTCCCTCAGCTCTTCCGCTCAAGGCTAGCACTCTAACATTTGAGCCACAGCGCCACTTCTGGCTTTTTTTTCTGCTTATGTGGTGCTGAGGAATCGAACCCAGGGCCTCATGAATGCAAGGCAAGCACTCTACCACTGAGCCGCCACCTTCCCACCCCTGAGAGACTCTTATGTCCAATACACCACTCAGAAAACTGAAAGTGGTGCTGTGGCTCAAATGGTAGAACACTCACTTTGAGCTGAAGAGCTGAGGGACAGCACCCAGGCCCAGAGTTCAAGCCCCACAACCAAAAAACAAAACAAAAACAAGAAGGTCACTAACAGCCTTTAAAGCATACCCACTGGGAATATCAACCACTACATATATGTAGTTGATGTTTCTCAATTCATTTTAAATCTAGTGTTTTTTACTTTCACATATACTGTATTTCACATGCTTCATATAATATTCATATTAAACATACTGTGAACTTGCTTTAAAATCAGAACTTTCAGGGCTGGGAAGATGGTTCAGTGGTAGAGTGTTTGCTTTGTATGCATGACATCCTGGGTTCGATTCCTCAGCACCACATAAGCAGAAAAAGGTGGAAGTGGTGCTGTGGCTCAAGTGGTAGAGTGCTAGCCTTGAGCTGAAGAGCTGAGGGACAGCGCCCAGGCCCAGAGCTCAGGCCCCACGACTGGACCCCCCCCAAAAAAAAGTTTGCAAAAGTGAAATTCATTTTAGTAACATATTTTGTCTTCTTCAGTATGGCAGATGAAAGAATGACCTGACAGATGTCCAAGAACTTTAAACTGTGAATGTTTCTGATATGGTAAAGGGGCTTTGCAGATGTGGTAAAGGATAAGGATCTTGACAATGAGAGTATCTTGAATTATCATGATGGACCCAGTCTAGTCATATGGAGTCCCAGAAAGGAGAGAGGATGAAGCAGGAGAATCAAGAGTGTGAAGCCTTTAACAGAAAGAACAGCACTGGAGGAATATCAATACCAAATTTCAAACTCTACTACAAAGCCATAGTAATCAAAACAGCTTGGTACTGGCACAAGAAGAAACCTGAGGACCAATGGAATAGAACTGAAAACCTAGAAATGAACCCACAGACCTATAGCCACCTAATCTTTGATAAGGGAGCAAAAAAAAGAATGGAAGAAAGACAGCCTCTTCAGTGAATGATGCTGGCAAAATCGGTTAATCATCTGTAGAAAACTAAAGCTAGATCCTTAAATATCACCCTGCACCAGAATCAGCTCCAACTGGATCAAAGACCTCGAAGTCAGAGCAGAAACCCTGAAAACATCACAGGAAGGAATAAGAGAAACCCTAGGTCTCCTTTGCACAGGCCAAAATTTTCTTAATAGAGACCCAGAAACACAACAAATCAAAGAAAGGTTGGACAAATGGGATTGCATGAAGCTGCAGAGTTTCTGCATGGCAAAGAACATAGCTAGCAAGATCAATAGATAATCCCACTGATTGGGAGAAGATCTTCACTACCCATACAACAGACAAGGGTCTCATATCTATAATATACTTAGAACTCAAAAAATTAAATCCCTCAACAACAAATCCTCAAAGAAACAATGGCCCAATATATAAGTGGGCTAAAGAGTTAAAGAGAAACTTCTCTGAAGAGGAAGTAAGAATGGCTAATAGACACATGAAGAAATGCTCAACCTGTCTGGCCATAAAAGAAATGCAAATCAAAACAACATTGAGATTCCACCTCACTCCAGTTAGAATGTCTATAATCAAGAACTCTAATAAAAGATGTTGGAGTGGATGTGGCCAGAAGGGAACCCTACTGCATTGTTGGTGGGAATAAACTTGTTCATCCATTTTGGAAAGCAGTCAAAAGATTCCACATAGAGCTTTCCTATGACCCAGCAATCCCGCTTTTGGCATTTACCCAAATGATCACAAACAAGACCATACTAAAGCTACCAGCACAACTATGTTTATTGCAGCATCATTTACCATAGCTGAGATATGAAACCAACCCAGATGCTCCTCAGTAGATGAATGGATAAAGAAAATGTGATATACATACATATATACATACATATATATATA
>NW_012267219.1:18000363-18001402 GCF_000151885.1 Dipodomys ordii | reverse complement strand
ACAACTTGTACTTCTCATTGTTGCATCAGATCCACCTGTATACTTAAACAACTAGTTTTTCCCCATCTCCTCCACAAGTGAACCAATTATCTTAAGTGAACTCAATTCTACTTTTACAAAGTATATTTATGCATGCATTTATTATTGCATTCACTATCTTTCTTATTTATCTATTATCTAGCCAGCATAGTGTGCATAACAAAATGAAAAACTCCTTGTGTCATGGAATTCCAAGTTTAAAAGAAATTTTTCTGATATGAACTTTCTTGTTTATTACTTATTTTGGTGCTGGGGATTGAACTCAGGACCTCACACATGTTAAACACATGGTACACACATGCTTTACTGGCAAGCTACACACCATGCAATAGTTATCTTTGTCTAGATGATTTTTTGTCTTTTTTAAAAAAATTTTATTATGAAAATACCATATGGAGGAGTTAAAATTACATGGGCAAGATAATGAGTACATTTCTTATCAAGCATTGTTGCCTCCTCCTTTGTTTCCTTTTCCCATCCCTTCCCATATTCCACCCCACTATATCCCTCCATTCCTCCCCCCCACCACCCCGCCAAAGTTGTAAAGTTCGTTTTTTTGACATAACAACTTGTACATCTCATTGTTGCAATGGGTCCACCTGCATCTCTATTTAAACGATTTGTTTTTTCCCTTCCCCTCCACAAATTATACCAACATCAAATACAGTAAAAGCAGGGGTTATACCTTGGGGGAGGGACATACAAAGCAACAAAAAAATCATCTTATAAGTATGTTAGAAACAATCGCATGAAAGTAAAAAACATTTGAATACTTATCTTGGGGTTCATTTCACCTAACATCAACATATCTGACCTTTTCTGCTTGTCTCAGACATATACTAGGTATTACAAATAAGGGAAACCATGGGACCTATGTTTCTTTGGGCCTGGCTTACTTCACTGAGTATAATTTTTTCCAAGTTTTTCCATTTCCTAACAAATGGGGCAATGTCATTCTTTCTGATGGAGGCATAGAATTCCATTGTGTATATATATCACA
>NW_012267219.1:17917227-17987258 GCF_000151885.1 Dipodomys ordii | reverse complement strand
AGAAAGAATGACATTGCCCCATTTGTTAGGAAATGGAAAGATTTGGAAAAAATTATATTAAGTGAAGTAAGCCAGGCCCAAAGAAACATAGGTCCAATGGTTTCTCTTATTTGTAATAACTAGTACATGTGTAGGACAAGCAGAAAAGGCCAAAATCTATGTACATATGACCATATAAGATGATGTTAAACTAAATGAGCCCTAAGATAGGGACACAAATATCTTTTTTCTTTCTTGCTATTGTTTCTAACATTTAAAGTTACCATGTGATTTGTTTGTTTCTTTGTATGTTCCTCCCCCAGGGTATAACCCCTGTTTTCACTGTATTTGATGTCGGTGCCCTGCATCTTGTATATACCCTGCTCTAATTCTGGGAGGGGAAGGGAAAAAGCAAAATGCTTAAATAAGGATACAGGTTGACCCATTGTAACAATGAAATGTACAGGATACTATGTTGAAAATGAACTTTACAACTTTGGCGGGGGATGGGGAGGTAGTTGTAGAGATGGGAGGGAAGGGATGCTAGGAGGAAAACAAAGGAGGAGGCAACAATGCTCAAAGGAAATGTACTCATTACCTGGCTCAGATAACTGTAACCCTTCTGTACAGCATTTTTACAATAAAAAAAAGTATTCAAAAAAAATGAGTGTGAGGCCTGCCTTGTCTATGTAAAAAAGGCTCTATCTTGGGACACAAGAGGTTTTACCTTTGTTGATGTTGTTTTTAATATACTTATTATGTGTTTTCTGTTCCTTTTATATGTTCTTCCTCCATGGTATAACCCCTGTTTTCACTGTATTTGATTCCGGTGCCCTGTGTCTTGTATATATGTTTTTCTTTTTTTGGTCGGTCGTGGGACTTGAACTCTGGGCCTGGGCGCTGTCCCTCAGCTCTTCAGCTCAAGGCGAACACTCTACCACTTGAGCTACAGCGCCACTTCCGGTTTTCTGGTGGTTTATTGGAGATAGGAGTCTCACGGTCTCTCCTGCCAGGGCTGGCTTTGAACCGCGATCCTCAGATCTCAGCCTCCTGAGTAGCTAGGATTACAGGCGTGAGCCACCAGCGCCGGGCGTATATATGTTTTTCTAATTTGGGGAAGGGAAGGGAAATAATAAAATGCTGAAACGTGGATACAGGTTGACCCATTCTAACAATGAGGTGTACAAGATACTATGTTGAAAACGAACTTTACAGCTTGGGGTGGGTGTGGGTGTGGAGGAGTTGGGGAGGTGGGGAGGGAAGGGATGGTAGGGGAAGAATAAGGAGTGGGTAACAATGCTCTATAGGAAATGTACTCATTATCTTATATTACTGTAACCCCTTTGTACTGTATCTTTACAATAAAAATATATATTAAAAAAGGTCCTATCAAACAAAACAAAATACAACAACAAAACAGAACATAACACAATGCACGCCGCACATGCATATGCACACACACACACACACGAAGAACTTCCTTAGCTATGGGCTGAGGTATAGAGGAGGTGAGAATAGAGGAGGTAAAATAAATGATATAACTGGCAGTAAAGATGGAATGAAGGGGCCACATGCTAAGGAATTCAGGCACCTCAAGAAGCTGGAAAAAAAACAAAAAAGTAGTATGTTCTCATCCAGAGCACCCAGGAGCCACACCATAGTATGTTCATTCTGGCCCCTGAGTCCTGTCTCAGACTTTTGAACTATAGTTCTATAGAATATCCATGATGAATTTGTGTTGTGTTATGCTGAGTTTGTAATAATTGGTATCGTGGCCATAGGAAAGCAGGAAATTCAAGGTATTCCCCCAAATTTTCATTTCCAAGTAAAATCAATATAAAAATAATTTATGATCTATTTTACATTTTTTACTTTGTCTTTGAAAACTGATGTCTATTTTAAGGCATCTCTCTACTTGGAATAGGCTCATTTTTTAAAAAACTAATTATTATTGGTTGTGGACCTTGAACACAGGGGCTGGGTGCTTCCCTGAGCCTCTTTGTACTCAAGGCTTATGCTCTACCAGTTGAGCCACAGTGCTTTTTTGAGTGGTTAAATGGAGATAGGAGTCTGATGGGAACTTTTTTGGCTGGGCTGGCTTTGAACAGCAATCCCTAGATCTTAGCCTCCTGAGTAGTTAGGATTACAGGTGTAAGCCACCAGCATCTGGCTTTGAAAAAGAGTTTTAAAAATAGTTATTATACAAGGGATGTACAGAGGGTTTAGAGTTATGCGAATCAGATAATGAGTACATTTCTTGGACATTTTTGGGCAATGTCATGCTTTCCTTCACTCTCTCCTAGTTTTTCCCTCCTGTCTCCACCCACAAGTTGTATAGTTCATTTTAATATAGTGTATAGTGAGTACCACAACCTTGGAAAGTTTCATGGGCTGCAGAGCAGAATGTGAATTGGGTGATTGTTGGGTGAAATACTCTGCAGGTGTCTATTAAGTCCATTTGGGTTATGGTGTCTTTTAATTCAGAAGCATCTTTGCTGGTTTTTTTTGTTTGATTGATCTGTCTGGGTGGGTGAGAATGGAATGTTAATGTCTCCCACTACTATTATGTTGGAATCTATCATGTTCTGTAAGTCTAGCAGTGTTTAATGTATTTAGGTGGTCCATTGTTCAGTGCACAAATATTAATGACTGATTTCCTCTTAGTGAAACATTCTTTTATTAATATGTAATGGCCTTCTTTGTCTCTTTGTACTGATTTTAATGAGAAGTCTATTTTATCAGATAACAGTATGACTAATCTAGCCTTCTTGAAGGATGCATTTACACAAAAGATCTTTTTCTACCCCTTCACTGGGAATTTGTGTTTATTTGCTACTGTGAGATAAGTTTCTTGGAGACAACACATGGTTGGATTTTTTTCTTTTTGACTCAAAATTCTACTCTATGTCTTCTGGTTGGGGAGTTGAGCCCACTGATTTTAATATTACTATGGAGCAATATGTCATGCTTACTGCCTTTTACTTCTTTCCTCTTCTTGTGTTTACTAAACCAGTCTTTTTTTGTGATTTTTATTCATTGCTATGTTTCCTTGACTTTGCCTACTTTCTTCAGATTGTATGTTTCCCTTAGTATTCTTTGTAGTGCTGGTTTATTGTTCATGAAACTCTGCAGTTTTTGTTCATCATGAAATATTTTGTTTTTCTATCAACTGTGAATATTAACTTCACATCAGTTTGGGTTGGCAATTATTGTCATATAGAGCTTGAAGTATAACACTTCATGCTCTTCTTGCATTGAGAGTTTGTGCAGAGAAATCTGCAGTAATGGTAATCTTTCCATTGTAATAAAGTTCCCTTTTTGATATGAAATTAATCTTTTTTTATTTAAGTCCAAAATTTTCTTTCTTTTCTTTTCTTTCTTTCTTTCTTTCTTTTTTTTGTCAATTGTGGGGCTTGAATTTAGGGCCTGGGCACTGTCCCTGAGCTCTTTTGCTCAAGGTTAGCACTCTACCACTTGGAGCCACAGTGCCATTTCCGGTTTTCTGGTGGTTAATTGGAAATGAGTCTCATGGCACATTAAAAACAACAACGACAAAGAAAAACCTCTTGTGTCCATGTCTTGGAGTTCATTTCACTTAGTGTCATCTTATATGGTCATCTGTACATAGCTATTGACCTATTTTGCTCATCTGCTAGGATTATCCTAGATGTATACTAATTAGTGAAAATAAGGGAAACCATGGGACCTATGTTTCTTTGGGGCTGGCCTACTTCACTTAATATGATTTTTTTCCCCAACTCCTTCCATTTCCTAATAAACAGGGAGGTGTCGTTCTTTCTGATGGAAGCATAGAATTCCATTATGTCTCTCTATCTGTCTATCTACCTGTCTGTCTGTCTATAACTATATATCTATATCTATATCTATCACATTTTCTTGATCCAATCATCTACTGAGGACATCTGGATTAGTTCCATATCTTAGCTATGGTGAATAATGCTCCAATAAACATAGTTGTGCTGGTAGCTTTAGTATGGCCTTGTTTGCAATCATTTGGGTAAATACCCAGAAGTGGGATTGCTGGGTAATAGGGGAGTTCTATGTGTATGTAATCTTTTGAGGACCCTCCATACTGCTTTCCTCCATACTACACCAGCAGTGCATTAGCATTCCCTTTTGATCATCCCCTCCAGCATCTGCTGTTATTAGATTTCTTGATTATAGCCATTTTAACTAGGGTGAGGTGGAATCTCAATGTTGCTTTGATTTGCATTTCTTTTCTTTTCTTTTTTATTTGTGGTCGTGAGGCTTGAACTCTGGGCCTGGGCCCTGTCCCTCAGTGCTTCAGCTCAAGGCTAGTGCTCTTCCACTTCAGCCCCAGCACCACTTCTGATTTTCTGGTGGTTAAGTGAAGATAAGAATTTCTTGAACTTTCCTGTCCAGGCTGGCTTTGAATCTCATTTAGCTAGAATTACAGGTGTGAAACTCCGACATCCTGCTGATTTGCATTTCTTTTATGGCCACAGAAGTTGAACATTTAGCCGGGCGCTGGTGGCTCATGCCTGTAATCCTAGCTACTCAGGAAGCTGAGATCTAAGGATCTCAGTTCAAAGCCAGACCGGGCAGGAAAGTCTGTGAGACTGTTATCTCCAATAAACCACTAGAAAACTGGAAGTGTGCTGTGGCTCAAGTGGTAGAGCGCTCACCTTGAGCTGAAGAGCGCAGGGACAGCGCGCAAGCCCAGAGTTCAAGCCCCATGACCAACAACAACAACAAAAATGTTGAGCATTTCTTTGTGTGTCTATTGGCCATTCTTATTACTTCTTCAGAGAAGTCTCTTTAAGTCTTTTGCCCCCTTATTAATGGGGCGGTTGTGCTTCTTTGAGGATTTGTTTTGGGGATTTAATTTTTTGAGTTCTAAGTGTATTTTAGATATGAGGCCATTGTCTGTTGTATGGCTAGTGAAGATCTTGTCCCAATCTGTGGGCTTTCTATTGATCTTCTTGGTTTCCCTTATTTGCAATAATTAATATCTAAGATATTAATCTAGGATAATCTTAACAGATGAGCAGAATAACTCAATAGCTATGTACATATGACCATATGAAAGGATGCTAAGTGAAATGAACTCTAAGACATGGACATAAGAGGTTTGTTGTTGTTGTTTTTAATGTGCTATGTGATTTCTTGTTTCTTTTGTATGTTTTCCCCCCTACGGTATATCCCCTGTTGTCACTGTATTTGATTTTGGTACCTTAGTATTGTATATATGTTTATTTGAATTAGGGAAGATGAGGGGAACAACAGAATGGTGAGACAAAGGACAAGGGGGAACCAATGAAACAGCAACATACACAAGACAGTATGCTGTCTGTACAACTTGGGGGGGCTTGAGGAGAGGGAGGGACAGTAGGAGAAAAATGAGGAAAGGGGTAACAAATTTGACAAGAAATATACTTGTTACCTTACTTTTGTAACTAACACCTCTATACATCACCTTGACCAAAAAAAAAAAAAAAGACCATGAGAAAGATTAAAAAAAAAAAAGAAAAGAGTCTCAGGAATTTCCTGTCCAGGCTGATTTCAAACCACGATTCTCAGTTCTCAGTCTCCTGAGTAGCTTGGATTACAGATATGAGCCACACTGGTGCTCAGCTCAAAGTTTTCTTTACAATGTGTCAAGAAGTATTCTTTCTGCTTGTATTTCTGTATGCCTCTGTCAGATTGGGGAAGCTTTCTGTTATTATTTTGTTAAATAGGTTTTCTTTTTTGTGTGTATGTTTTTATTATAAAAATACTGTACAGAGGGGTTACAGTTATATGAGTAAGGTAATGAGTACATTTCCTATCCAGCATTGTTCTTCTTCTTTTGTTTTTCCTTCCCTCCCCACCTCTCCAACTCCTCCCTTCCTGCCCCCCCCCAAGTTGTAAAGTTTGTTTTCAACATAGTGTTTTGTACATCTCATTGTTATATCTCATTGTATCCTTAAATTTTTGTTAAATAGGTTTCAATGCCTCTAGTTTTGAATTCTTCTACCTCATCTATTCCAATGGTATGTTGATTTGATCTTTTGGCTGAATCTGCCAATTCTTGAATCTCTGGTATGTTCTGAGTATGTCTTTGATTTTGTTTTATTCAAATTCCTCTGTCTTATCCTCAATTTGTGACATTCTGTTTTCTATTTCACTTATTCTATTCTCATGCTTTCAACTGTGCTTTGTAAATGGGAAATAGAGCCTTTCATGTTTTCTAGCTGTTTGTTTCTATCAATTCTCAAAGTGTTAACTTCATCTTTTAATGAGGTATATAATGTTTCTATCTTCTTCTCCATGTTTTCTTGGATATCCTCATTTTCTTGGTCATTTCTTTTTTTCAAATACAGTTTTATAGAGATTACCAGTGGTTCATGCCTGTAATCTTAGCTACTCAGGAGCATGAGATTTGAGGATCAAGGTTTGAAGCAGACGTGGGCAATAAAGCCAGTAAGACTCTTATCTTGAAGTGGAGCTGTGGCTTAAATGGTAGGATACTAACCTTGCAGAAAAAAGCTCAAGAATACCATCCAGGCCCTGAGTTCAGTCTCTAAGAGTGGCAAAATAAATCAATAAATAAACAAACATAGTTTTATACAAATTGAATATACAGTATGTGCTTTCTGGGTCTTTCTCCTCCCTCAACCCCTGGTTTATTTGGCCTTTATTGAATTGCACACAGTAAGGAGTTTCATCACAAGATTTCCATATTGCACATTACATACTTTGGCTACAGTTGATTTTGTTAGACATTGAAGTTCTACTTAGCTCACTGAGAATAGAGTAAAGCAACTAGAACAAGGAAGAAATGAGTCAATTTTGTCATGTTATCTAGGCCATATTGCACAGACATTTGCTCAAATATTTTTCTGGATGATTCTATGAAATTAATTCTTAAACATTAGTAATTTAAAAATATTATCATAGGTATTATGATTATTACTGTGGTGTTAGGGATTAAATGCATTCAGGCATGCTAAATAAGTGATCTACCACTGAGTTTTATCCTCAGCCCAACATTGTTTCAAATTGACAAGTCATAATTGTATACATTTATAGGATACAATATGAACTTTTGATATGTCCAAACAATGTGGGCTGAGTTCAATTGAGCTTATTAGCAAATTCATCACCTTGTTTAATTATCATTTTTGTGGTATGACATTTGAAATTTGCTTTCTTACTTACCTTGATATGTATATTACTGGCCACAGCTACCATTTTAGTGGATTATATATGTGCTATAGAGTCAAATTTATTCCTTCTATTTAGCAGAACTTTGTATATGAATATGTTTTTGGAGATTAACATTTAAGGCAAGGAACTTTGAGTAAAGCAGATTACCATCTGATGATGAGTAGGTTTTATCATCACAACTAACTCATCTCAGTTAAAGTCCAAAACAAAACAAAGACTAACCTCTTCAGCACAAGAAACAAGAAGAGATTCTATTAGTGAGTGGCCTTTGGACTTAAATATTTCTCTTTCTTGTGTGGCTAGCCTGTCAGCCTACTTTATTAGATTTGGTTCTTTCCAAGCCTCCATAATTGCATGAGCTAATTCCCTGATATCTCTCTTTTTCTCTCAAATACACATGGTGTGCAAGTGCCTACACATGGAGCAAACAGACACAGAAACACCACACGTGCACACACGCTTTCACACACACACTCACACCATGTTGGTTCTATTTCTCTGAGGTATGCTAACACAACATACATCTCTCTTCTTGGACTCTACATGCAGACACACAACACATGTGACATGCTTTAGTTCCCATATCTAGAGTTTTGTAGAATACTGCTGGCTCTGGAGAGAGAAAGTTGGGTGGAAGGGTAGCTGGAGCAAGAGAGAGAAACTATATTATCCAGAGAGTGAGGGGGAACAAACAGATGTATAAGGAGAGGATTCTATGTCAGGCTACTTTGGAATGAACATATTCTGTAACAAGAAGGCCTGAGATCTGCAGACTTAGGAAGCTGGCTTCCCTGTAGCTGAAACATATTCAGTTTTGTCCCCAGCCCCATGGTGTGTTACCTTCTCATCACAAAATACTTCAGCATGATAGCTTAACAGAAATGCATTTCCTTACAGTTCTGGAGGAGGGAGTCTGCGATCAGTATTCTAGCAGGCTTGGTTTCTCCTAAGGCCCAGCCTCCTGCTGGTCCCCCTTCTGCTACTGGTCACAGGTCATTCCTCTATTCACACATCCCTGGCTGTCTCTTTCTCTTCCAGCTTTTCTTTTTCATAAGAATGAGAGAAGCACTGGGCCTGTGAGTGGCACCGCCACCTCCTCTCTGCACCTCCCCATAGAGGAGGCCTGTCCACTCACCATCCCTCCTGCTGTCGCCCACTGCATCTTCCACCATGGGCATCTCAGGCAACGAGCAGACATACATGTCCCTGCCTCAGGGCAAAAAAATCTAAGCCATGCATATCTATCTATCTATCTATCTATCATCTATCATCTATCAATCTATCTATCTATCTGGATTGATGGTACTGGAGAAGGGCTGAGCTTGAGGACTCGAACCCTGGACTATGAGTGTGTGTGTAGAAGAGTTACCTGAGTGGAACTTTAGCACCAAGGCCATGTGGGAGGAGGATGGTTTGAGGTTCATTGAGGAGGCCGTTGACAGATTGAGCAAGTGACAACAGTACCACATTTGCGCCTATGATTCCAAGGGTGTGTGTGGGGGGGGTCTCTGGACAATGCCCGTTGTCTCACTGGCTTCCATGAAACCTCCTACATCGATTTTTCTGCTGGTGTGACCAACCGCAGCACCAGCATCCGCATTTCCCCGGACTGTCAGCCAGGAGAAGAGGGGTTACTTTGAAGATCTTCGCCCTTCTGCCAATTGTGATCCTTACGTGGTGACAGAAGCCATCATCTGTACATGTCTTCTCAATGAAACTGAGCCCTTTCTGTACAAAGACTAAAAGGATCTACCTAGACCTGCAGCCATCTAGCCCCTCCAAGTTCTTCATCCTTCTCTTCCTCTTAGTTTCCTAATCATTCCCCCCTGTAACTGAAGGGTGGAAGATCAAGGTCTTTATGCTTTCTTTGGCCAAGGTAGAGGGGTCAAGTTCTTAATCACTTTACACCCATCCCTTCCTCCCCCAGTTTCCCTGTCACTGGAGCTTTCTAATGTGGTAGTGGCGGGGGGTGGAGGGATAGCCCCTTCTCCCATCTCATCAGGTATGCTTGTCTACTACGCGTAGGAGATGTGTTTGTGAAGGAAGGCAGAGAGGGGAGGTCTAACTGGTCAGGTTAGGATTTCCCCTTCTTGGTAGAAAGCTGCTTCTCAAGGTAAAACCAGCTTTGTATTACAAGGGGGAGGTAGGCAAGGAGGAAGAGGCTGGGGATGAGGGGGAGTGTTCTTCTGTTGCTATGGTAAGTCTCCTGCTGGGGTGGGGCACATGCCCTCCCATGAACACAAAGCTCAGACTAGAAACTGAGGACTGACATCCTCCCCTGAAACGAGTCCTCAATGGTGTGGCTCTCCATTGATAACACAAAGCAGAGTAGTATTTTTATATTTAAATGTAAAAATAAAAAAAAACTATGTATGTGTGGCGGACGTGTGTGTGTGTGTGTGTGTGTGTGTGTGTGTGTGTGTGTGTTTCTGAAGGGGAGAAATCATCCTGGTCCCTGGGAAGCAAATGGGAGATGAATAGATGGGTTTTAAGATGAAGATCTCCTTGGCAATAGGGGTAAGGGTTGTGGTTCTGGAGAAGCTGGTTTTGGGGGCTCTCAGTCTTCCATTAGCACCCACAGTTTTCCCATCTACCCTTCTGCAGCAAGGGAGCCCGGTGGAGAGGCTTAAAAGGCACACATGGACTTGTCCACAGGTGGGTTTAGAAGTATGAGTTGGCTGATCAACTTGAACACTGTCACTGACAAGGGGTGGGGGTTGGGGGTTACTCTTCTGGTAGGCTAGCATGTCACTAAAACAGGCCTTTTGGTATATTCAAGATTTTCTAAAGCAAAACAAGTTTAAATTTTAATCAAATTTGGAGGCTTCCTAAGTCTTAATTTTGCACAATTGTCTTATTTAACTGTTTCTTCACTCTGCCCTTCCCAGGAGTCAGGGATAGGACTGGAGTTAAAAACACTTGTGTGAGCCGGGAGCTGGTGGCTCACGCCTGTAATCCTAGCTACTCAGGAGGCTGAGATCTGAGGATCACGGTTCAAAGCCAGCCTGGGCAGGAGAGACCGTGAGACTCCTATCTCCAATAAACCACCAGAAAACTGGAAGTGGCGCTGTAGCTCAAGTGGTAGAGTGTTCGCCTTGAGCTGAAGAGCTGAGGGACAGTGCCCAGGCCCAGAGTTCAAGCCCCACGACCGCAAAAAAACAAAAACAAAAAAACACTTGTATGGGGGGGAGATGGGAAGGGATGGAAAGGGGAAACAAAGGAGGAGGCAACAATGCTTGATAAGAAATGTACTCATTACCTTGCCATGTAATTGTAACCCCTCTGTACGGTATTTTCACAATAAAAACAAAACAAAACAAAAAAACTTGTAATTTGTTTGTATCCTGGTGTCTTTTCTCCCAGTGCAAAATATTCCTTTTTTTGGTTAAGATTCTTAATGAGGGCTGGGAAGGTGGCTCAGTGGAAGAGTGCTTGCTTCACATGCCTGAGGCCCTGGGTTCGATTCCTCAATACTACATAAACAGAAAAAGGCAGAACTGGTGCTGTGGCTTAAGTGGTAGAACACTAGCCTTGAGCTGAAGAGCTGAGGGACAGTGCCCAGGCGGAGTTCAAGCTCCATGACTGACCCCCAAAAAAAGATTCTTAATGAATTATTCTTTTTCTTTTATAATAAACACACTTGATTTCCATCCCTAAAAAAATACTTGGGAGAATAATAGGGCCTAAGTGCTGCCCCTGAGTTAATGCTAGTGTTAGTGCTAAGACTAGTGTTCTACCACTTGAGCCACAGCTCCACTTCCAGCTTTTTTTGTGCTTATTTGGAGATGAAAGTCTTACGGACTTTCCTACCTGGGCTGTCTGAAAACCATGATTCTCTGATCTCAGCCTTTTGAGTAGCTAGGATTACAGGTGTGAGCCACCGATGCCTAGCTCTAATGGTCTCATTTTCATTTGGTAAATCCTACCTCCAAACACTGTCACGTACAAGGTGCAGAGGCTAGGACTTCTATATAGAACGTAGGTGGAGAGACTGTTATCCAACAACAACAGGCTGTAAGTGATCTCACTTCAGAGTCTCCAGACTTCCAACCAAAAAAGTAGCACAAAGTTCAGAATACTGGATGAATAGGAGATTGTAACCTTTCTAAAGAAGACTCAGCAAAACAGGAGGATTTCTCCCTCCTCCCCCTCCCCCCAAGGCAAACATGCAGGCCTGTGCGTCTCAAGCCACAGTGCTTTCTGGTGATGGGGAATCCAAAGAAGCCAGTTGGCTCTGCCTGGGCTGTGATTCATTTGGCTGTTGCTCATGAACAGTGATTGTCTTGGTTAGCGGCAGACTAGAGGTTAATGAGTTGTTCAGCCCCTAAATTACTGTCTCCAGCTTGCCTAATTTGAGGCACCTGGGTCCTAGCTAGGAAAAGCCCAGCAGAGTATATTTTTAGGGAAATGTGGAAGAATGAGGTGACTGTGACAGGAAATCTGGGGACCTCGCTTCCAATTCCTTTGTAAGTCCTCTGACTGACTGATGCACATTTGCTGGAGGATGCATTGCTCACGTGTTGGGAAAATGGGTTCATTTTCTCTTGAATTAAAAATATTCTTCACTGTGTTTAAGGAAGTGGTGAGTGTTCCAGGCATTGTTACTCTCAGGTGCATGGTTGTTTGCCTAAGGGCAGATGGCAGATCACTTCTGGGCTCCAACAGGAGTAATAAGGCCTTAGGTTGAGTTTCATAGGGAATAACAGAAGTAAGCACATTTAGAAATACATGGTGCATCGCTCTCCTTTTCCAAAGTGTTTGGGCACTTCTACATATTCCTAAGCTGGATTTAGAAAAATAATACCATATATTGAAAGCTTATTTTATACTAAATTGGAATGTTTTACTATCTTTAAATCTTAAAGTGTAGTGACTTGTCCAAGGAAAAATAGCTAAGGGAATGAACAATGATTTGGTCTCTAAAGCAAGTACTATCTACCTCACTGTGAGATCTAGGGTCACTCTGAACTCAGGGATGCAGTTGAAGAGTCTGGACATGGAAAAGCAGGTGTGTTGTAGATCTAAATGAGTGGAAATAGAGAACAGGGAAAGAGGATGCATTTATTTAAAATATACAGTGGATAATTGATTTTTCTGTCAATAAGGAAAAGGATGAATGGATGCTTTCAGGAACTTGAAAGGTGGTGCATAGATTTAAATTTGCCTTTCTACTAGTACTTTTAGTCAAAAGGATGACTGGCAATTGCCATGGTCCTTCAATATACCTCCTTTGAGGTTTGGAATACTCCAGGGACTATGGAATAAATGTTATTTTTCTGCCCAACCCCTGCTTTCCTTTCTTGTTAATGTTAGTCTTGTTTTCCTTTGATGAACTAGCTTCACCCCTCCCCACTCCTCATGGCTCTGGATCTAGGGATATGACCTAGATTTCACAAAGCAAATTACTGCATTATCTGGCCTCTGTGATTAGTTTAAAAAGCAAAGTGATGTGCAATCCAAGCATGCAAGGTAGGTATGGGAATTTCCATGATGTCACGCTATAAGAAGTCCTCTCTGAAGCACTGAATGAGGAAGGATATAGGTTTGGCATTGCTAGGGGCCATTGCAGAAGCTTGACAATGAAGTCAACTGTAAGCATCAGAGTTTGTAGAGTAGTGTGTGTGTGTGTGTGTGTGTGTGTGTGTGTGTGTGTGTGTGTGTGTGTAGGGAGAGAGAGAGAGAGAGCAAGAGAGAGAAAAAAAGGACAGTGGAGAGAGAATAATAACATTGAGGACCTTGGACCAGCTGTCCCTGCATGTAATCTCCCCACGGACTTCCTGTTTAGATTACCTAATTGTTTGTTTTTTTTCCTCCCCCCCCCTTCCCCATTTCTCTTTTTCCTCTTAATCCAGCTTTAATTGGGTTTCTTCCTCTTGAACTTAAGCATTCTCAGTAACCAGGAGTTGTAACATCCCCTCCCCCAGTCCAGAGGAAACAGGAAAGTGACAAAGATAAAAGTGTTGCCTGTGGGGGGAAAAGTGATTCCCGACTTGCTTTGTGGAAAATGGCTTTAACCTTGTACATGTCCTGGCAGGAGCAAGTTACATTTTACACAAGGGAAAGGCTACGCTGCCAAGATAGTTGCTGTCAAAGAAGGATGGATGTAGGAACTTTGGGCATGTGAATAGGTTGGGGAGAGTAGGAAATCAAGATGGCTAGAACGTGAGGTTTTAGCCTTCAGGTGACTTGCTGCCAGCCTCAGAACATAGATTACACAGACCATCAGAAGGTTGCCTGGGGTCTTTATTACTGGTTTCTTTTGATGGTTCCACTTGCATAATTATTATTCTGGAGGCTCTGGAAATCTTCGTACAGTACTAGGTTATTTCTCATTTTTATTTTTCTTTTATTTTTTATCTATTTTTTAAAACACTTTCGTATTCCAAAGACACTGTCTGGATTTGTGTGCAGCTTAAGTCACTAAACTTCAAAGAATCTGTGTATCTGGAGTAGAGATGTGTTGCAGGGAGGAGGGATGCTGTAACCCTGGTTGGAATTTTCAAACCTGGAAGTGTAAGTTCTCTGCATAAAGAGAAGGAGGGTGTGATTTCAGTGCTTGTGTTGTATTAGGAAGAGCCTAAGAGAGAAAAGTACATAAAGCTGGTCAAAGGTTTCCTCATGGGCTGGTTAATTGCCCCTCTTCTTGGTCCTCATTCCCCAATTTCTGTGCTCTGTTTTGGACTAAGGATGGAAACCCAGCATTGGAAGACTTGTTTTCCTTGAATCCCTTACCTGTTGATAGTTTATGCCAATGGAGACACTGGTTTAGGTAGAAAGTTGGAGGGGAAGAGAAGGAATCCTTTTCCTGTTTCTAGCTTCCATCTGCTTTCCTCTAGCAATAATGAGCTCATGGATGACATTCTACCACTTGAGCTATACCTCTACCCTAGAATCTTCTTGGTTAATGGAGATAGAGTCATTCAGCCTTTTCTGCTTGAACTAGCTTCAAGCTTCGATCCTCTAGATTTCAGCATCCTGTGTAGTTAGGATGACAGATGTGAGCCACTAGCTCCATGCTAAGGCCTTCCCTTGGAGTACACATCATAGGGCGTTGTGATAGTGTTTATCTATCAGCCTGGGATTAGCCTGCAGCATGAAATCAAAATCTAAAACAAAGAAGGTATGCTCAATGCATATTGAAAGGAGTATAGAGAAGGTGTTTGCATTCTCTAGCCTTTGTGGTAGGCATAGAAGGTAGAGTTCTTGCGAGCCTTTGAAAATAGTTAAAAACCATCATTTTTCAGTTCCACCCTGGAGAGTACATGGCTCTGGAATTAAATCCACTGAGTGCATATTTTGGGCGAAGTGAAAAGCATCAAAATGGGCAGGTGAATTGATAACAGACAGGAGCAGATGGTGAAGAACTATCCAGGGACAAGGGGCAGAAGTGACTAGATATTCTCTGGGCATTGTTTCTCTACAGCCTCTCTGTAGTCATAGATGTGACCCAGAGACTACCATTTAGCACAACTTTTGTTTTTTAGTTTTGATGCTTGAATTGCCCCCCTGAAAGTGTATGCATTCTTGATTTAACCACCACAGCCAGATAAGAAAAAGAGTTGAAAGGCGGCCACATCAACAGGAAATAAAACATTTTTATTGAATATCGTGTAATATGTTAAGTCATTTTTAACAACAATCAGAAAACTACTGTGGGATTCACTACACAAAGTGAAACAAAATTTAAACCACCTCATCAAAATAAAAGGTAAAATACAGCTAAAGTAGTTGGCTCGCGGGTCACGAGCCATATGGCAGAAGAAAACACCCCAACATTTCTACAAGACACAGAAAAACCCACACATAGAAACACTCAAGCAGGCAGTAAGTATACACAAAGGCAACTAGGATCTTTCTAGGGCATCAGACTCTAACACTTTACACAGCTTTGTCAGAAAGGTACATGTGGCTTCTCTGAGGATGAATCTTGGTCATAAAACAGGTCCAGGCAACCGACTCGTGGAAGATGAGATAGTACCGACTAATTCTATGGTGAAATCCCATGTTGGCAGTGTTGGAAGAGAATATGTTAGTAGTACTTTAATGGAGGCTATAATGTCGGATCGGTAGCTGGACCCTGCTTATTTGAAAGTGTTGTTTCATGGAGAACAACTTAAAACTGAAACCAGTGAGATTAGATGTAGGTTTGTAGTATTTAAGGAATTGTGAAAAATCTACTTTCTCTCTTTGGTTGGGTTTGGTCCTTGAACTTGGAAAGAATTTTGAATTTTCTGTCCAATGTGATGTTTAAGCAGACATTATGCAGTGTGTACTTTCCATTACCTGTCATGTAAGAAAGTGAATATATCTCTGGAAGAAGGAGATACATTCTTCTTTCGTCTTATGCGTTCATTGCATTCATAGCTGAAAGACGAAAGGGCTTTCCTCTCATTGGATGAGGAGAGGAAAATGTCAGGTATCCTGGTTTTATTGAGAAACAGCTAACCCTATGTTTAAAGTCTACCATGGTCCCTTTGGGAATTCCCTTGAGTTTTGTCATAAATATGGAGTGATATACTAAAGAGCAAATATCTTAGGTTTCTTCCACGTTAGTTGTGAGAAGGTCAACTCGCACTTCAAGACATCACTGCTCTCTGTGGCCTGTGAGTTAAAACAGGGCACACCAGTGAGTGGAGGAAATGACTGAAGCAGTGTGTCCTCCTGGGAAGTGGTTGTCTGTCTACCAGAGTAGGGACAAATATGGAAGAGTGCACAGTGCTTGACAAACGCTGTGGGTTGTACTCCATTCTGTGTATCTTTCTTGTCCTATGCATAGCTTTCCAGTTCTGAATTGGTCCTTTGTAAATGAGAACTGTTTGTGCTACACACACACACACACACATTGGGCAGTGCAGTAGAAGGGAATGGCAGTATTGTTACAATATCACTACGGAATAAGTTGAATGCTATCCACTGAGGAAACTACGTGTCTAAGCACACACGGCAGTCACAGTGTTACACAGAGCAGTCCTGTAAGACTCTTATGGAATGACTAGTAGCTTCATAATAGTGCCATTTACTACATAATAACATTGAAAACGTTGAAAAACTCTTCCTAAATCAAGCATCTAGTATACATAAGAGGTTGCTTCTTTTATCTAGAACTTGTTCTTGGTTTTGTTTCACCTTTGTTTAAAGGACAAATTAAAACTTATTTAAGTAAAAAGAGCATATAAAAAAGATCACTAGCTGTCTGTTTTGGCTTAATTGAAGTGCATTCAGAACTATGGCTAATTCTCTTTCTTTTTCATCTTTTGATGGGATTACAATACTGTCTGTTTACCACAAAGTAACTTCGTGTAATAAACACAGATTGCTGTGTTAAAAATATTCTGCATTCCTTCTAATCTGGTTTTGTATAGTAAAATATTTTGTTACAAAGTCTAGTTGTGCAAACCTTTTGGAATCATTATAAGTGTGAAATCTGGACCAGAATTCACGGAATGCACATTTTGTATAAATGTGATAACGGAGAGCTATTGTGTAATTTTAACTAGTCAGGCAATATTTCAGAAATGCTGACTCCTCAGCTTCTCCTCCCTCGCCCCATCCCTAAACAAATGCATGCATCGCTCTCTCTTTCTCTCTCTTACACACATATACACACACATGCACTCACGCGCGTGCGCGCGCGCACACACACACACACACACACACACCACCACCACCACCAACAACAACAACTACAACCATTGTGTTGTTACTCTATATGCAGTAGTAGGAATTCATTGACTCCTGTTCAGTTGCCCCTCAACTATAAGAGTGCAGCCATGATTCTAGCTTTGTAGGAACATATAAACAGATGCTAATCTGCTTTGTGGCTATGCTTCCTTGATGTCAGCCTAGATGCTGCTCAGATCGTGCTATTTTGCCTGTGAAGGAATTCTACCAAATTGGACTCACCCACCAAATATGTGGTGCAAGTATTGATATTCAAATGATTCAATAAAGCTCAGGTTTAAGTTGTCCTTTAAGATGTCTGTAAGTTGAACTGTACTAGTGCTTTACAAGTTGATATTTTTGCTGGAATGCAGACCATACTCTATTTACCATATAATATATTATCAGCTCTCCTATATCTCAGTCAATTTACATAGTTTAAAATAGAACATCTTATTAAAAACATCTAGATATACACAGATTAGGAAACGCTTACAACATACAAATACACAAACTAGAAATAAATCTTTAGCATACTGGTATATACAACGGTGTGATACAATAAATAATTTCAGTCATGCTCTATCTACACATCATATTGCTTAAAAGAAGAGTTGATTTGGAGGGCAGTGGCAGGATGAAGGGCATAGGGGCTCTCTACACTTAAATTTGTGCAAATTAAATCTGAAGTACCACTGAATTGTGTTAGGAATGCATGGCTGGAAAAATGAAAGGACCCATATTACTGAGGTATTTACAGATACTGGCTAAAGAGCACTATGTGGGCAAATGCAGAAAGGCTTCTTCTTCCCTCTACTTCTTGACTGCCAGCATGGCATCCACTTCCTCCTCTACCTGTAGAGTGTGCCACTGGGCAATGGGTCGCCTGGGGTTAGCCAGCATGTCTGACCAGTGTCGCAGCTCTGCGCCGGTGCTGTTGTAGCCCACAAAGACTTTGCCGATGGCATCGTTCTTGCCAATCTTGTCATAGTCCAAAACAGTTACCACCACTTGCACTTTCTGAAAGAGGACACAGAATGAATATGAATTACATTGCTCTAGATGAAGCTCCATGACAAGCTTCTGTGGGATCTGAGGACTCAAAATAAGAAGCACGGACCCCTAACTACCACGAGGAGGCTGAGGAGGACTTGAGTATGAAAGCTGGAGTCCAATCTTTATGTTCCCACTACATTTTAATCATCAGCATCTATCTTGTCATTGCCACTAACCGTTTAAATGCTGATTTTATTACACAGTTCACATTTCCCTACTTTCTATATGATGTTCACTATTTCTTAGTCATCTTGCTAGTATATGCATAAGGATGTCAGAAGCTAAAAGGCATTACTTCACCTGACTTAGCTTGCATAAGGAACGAGTGGGTTGTTTTCCAGGGTCTGCACATCACTGTTCATGCTGACTTTGGCAAAATCGGTGACCTCTAAATTTATAGTTTCATCTGTCTCATCAGTGAGAGCTACACCATTGCTCAGGCCTTTTTATTATTTTATTTTATTGTTAAACTTTCCAAAGTAATCATGTGCTATTATAATTTCATTTCAAGATGCAATCACCAACATTTTACTAAAACTAATATGGGATTTCAGCTAACCAAATATATATATATTGGTCGTGGGGTTTGAACTCTGGGCCTGGGCACTGTCCCTGAACTCTTCAGCTCAAGGAAAGCACTCTACTGCTTGAGCCACAGTGCTGCTTACAATTTTCTCGTGGTTAATTGGAGATAAGAGTCTCATGGACTTTCCTGCCTGGGCTGGCTTTGAACCACAATCCCCAGATCTCACCCTCCTGAGTAGCTAGGATTACAGGGGTGAGTCACTGGAGGCTGGCTCATATGATGATTTTGAATATAAAATATAACATCATGGTGAATGTCTTTAAAAAGTAGTCACTAAAGATTTTTTTTGCTTCAAGTTTATATTTTCTTAATGAACATTTATTAGCTACCATGTAGCCAGCATTGCTATCAAGTAGATAAAACTTTTCACAAGATTTACCTTAGTGACTTCAGCAGATTGTGAATGTTGTGTAATAATGTACTTTTTTGGATTGAATGAATAGATGAAGGCAGACTTATAGAAAAATACATTATTTCAAAGCAGATTTCAGGTCTGTTTCCTAAGTAATGAATTTGCTGAGTCAGAATATGTGATGGATCCAATATAGAAAAGAGATAGAAAATTAAAAGGAGATAGAAATAAAATGGATACAAAAAGTTTGTGGTCAGAGGAGGGAACAGAAAATGAAGATCCCATTGAGTTCCAGGCGCTTCGGTGGATTTTGTTCTCTGAGTTATAGAACCAAAGTATTGAGAGAGGTCACTGATGTTAATCTCCTGTACAAAGACAGCAATCACTTCTGCATGCAGCACACTGGCAATAAAAGACAGGCTTTATTATTAATAATTTACCTATCCAATGGATGGTGTATAGGACTACAAACAAATGAGTGTGTAATCACACTGCAGTGTGATTGAATGGGATGAAGATGGCATGCCCAAAGTGACAGCAATGTTCAGAGTTTAGGAATAAACCAATTAATGTCGCTCCAGATGGAATATCCTGGGATTGATTTGCCAGTGGCATGTGTCTAATGCTCTCCCAACTGAGCTATTTTGGCAACCTCTTGTATTTTGTTTCTATATTGTGGAGTGGTGCTGGAGGTAACATTTTCATGTGCTTTGGGGAATCATGACATATTTCTCCATCCAGATTATATTCAGAGGGTTCAGGAAAGCAGAAAGATAGATAATCTGAAAACTTCAGGACAAAGGAAATCTAAACTCTTGTTTTATCACACAAAATAGTTTCTCTAGGGAAATTTGAGGACTAGGAAAGCAGCATTCAGGGACAAACAGGAACAAAAGGTTGACACAAGGGGTGGAGAAAGCCAGAGAGAGCTATCTTGTCTCCATGCCTTATGGGCTCAGGTTCATTTGATCTCCTCTGAAACCTATACTTCAAATAAATTATGCCAGGAAACACCAAATTTGCTCTGTGTTAATGTGTTTCAGTTTCAGTATGTTTGTAGTTTCTAAAATTTGTAGTTAGCATTTTTTAAAACAATACCTAAAATTATAGCTCAAAGCAGGAAGATTAGAATTTTTATTTCAATGCTCTGCCTTGTATTGTTTTGTGGAATTAAAAAAATAATAGCAGGAGGTAATGATTTCCATAGGAATAAAGTCTTAGAACTCAAGAGTTCACTGGACACATGCTGCAAAAATTAATGATTTGAAACAACTGATGTCTCAGGAGAAAACTAATGTCAATGGGTTCCATAAGGGGTTCAGGGTGTTAGGTTTAAGTACTGAACAAAAGACTGGGAACAGGGATTCGGTGCTTTCTGTGATGACACTAATATAACATATATTCAAAGGAAATAAATAAGTATGAATATGGGGCAAAGGTAAAAATGTATATGTGAAAGCTTAAAGGAAAACCATGAACTAATGGAAGGATGGTGGAGTCCCTACTTATTTTGGTCATTTCAAACTGCCCTATATAATAAAGTATATAAAAGCAACAGTTTAAGTTTAGTGCTAAATACATTGAAATTACATGATGTTTCTCATTAGCCATTTGTACTCATTAGCCATTTGTAACGGCCATATTGAGTATCCATGATATTGAGTATCATGGATGATAAATCTTTCTATAAACACAGAAACTTCCACTGGCCAGCACTGATTTATGTATCATCGCATTTTTGGATTTATTTAATAAAATGTTAATTTGGGAAGTGATGACATTAGCATTGAGAATAATGATGTTTTGAATCTTGTATTGAGTGCTCTTGAGCTAGGCTGCGCCTAACATTTTATGTATGACCTTACTTAGACATAAATTCTGTTAGTACTCCTGTTTTATTTATGAGGGAATTCTAAGGCCATACTTATGTATAAAATTGGGATAATAATGGCATATTTCTCATAAAGTTATTAGAAGGATTAGATGAGATTATGTGTGTGAAGTGCTTCATAGCCATCACATAAAACAAGCCAACATATTATCTTAGCTTTCTCTGTGGAATGAAAGTATGATTCATCCATTAGATGCTATATTTTAAAAAACAGATTAAAAGTAAATAAATAATTATGCATTGACTTTTGCTATTCTGGACCTTTAGATGGTCTCATGTTTTAGTTTTCCTGTCTACACTTTATTTCTCCTTTGATACAGGCAGTTTCATGTCATGGAAAAATAGACTCGCTTCAATTAGTTCTTAAAGTGTAAAAATTATGTTGTTCTATGCCATTGAATTCCCTGACACTTAAAGACTAGCAAAACATAGTCCATAACTACTAGATATGAACTTCGAATTCTGAGAGTCTCTCTCTCTCTCTCTCTACATACATACATACATATATATGTATATATATAATTTTTGTTGGTTATGGGTTTTGAACTCAGGGACTAGGTGCTGTCCCAGAGCTCTTTTGCTCAAGGCTAGTACTCTACCACTTTGAGCCATAGTGCCACTCCTGGTTTTCTGGTGGTTAATTGGAGATAAGAGTCTCAGAGACTTTCCTGCCTGGGCTGGCTTTGAATGGCAATCCTCAGATCTCAGCCCCCTGAGTAGCTAGGATTATAGGTATGAGCTACCAGCACTCAACTCAGTTCAATGTTCTTAAATCCCTAAAATCATGTGCTATCCTGGTGGCTATTAACTAGCAGCTTGTTTTCACTATATCAATCACAAGATCTTTTAGTAGGATACTTCAGACCTTAACAAAAAATATATGTCTAACTCAAGTCAGATATAGAAAGGTGAATTCCAAAGCTGAATTAAAAATACATCCCTAGTATATTGTTTTCTGTTTTTACTTATCTTCTAATAAGGCATATTCAGTATCAACCTCTATATTTTTTTTCCTTCATTTTTTTGTGCTAGAGATATGGTAAGAAATGTATTGATGGCCTGGGAGTGAGCAGGGCAAGCTTGCTTCTTTTCTTGGCTTTTCAACTTCATAGATGGACTTTGTGAATTAAGACTGTTGTTTGATTGACTTTCCTTTACTTCCTCTTATGTCTGCTCAATAGAAGACCAGAAGTTTTTTTTTTTTCCTGATGAATCAACGTATTCTGTGGTTTACATTTTATGACATCTCTCTCCATCTAGCTCAGTCATCAGATGTGCATGGGAATAAAAATGACAGCTCTAATGAAGGCCTTGGCACTGGTAATTTATAAGGTTTCTGTGTATAATTTATGTGACCTGAAGGAATAAAATTGAGAGGACAAATTTATTTCTGACATTACCTGGATTTGCTCAAAAGGAACTTCAAAACTGAATGACTCATTGTAGTAGGGGTTGAGAGTGTTCTTCTTAATGGTTGTCTTTTTCTTCTTCAGCCTCTTGCCATTTTGCATCAGATGAATCTTGACATAAGGATCTGAAAAACAGTAGCAAAATCTTTAAGAGCTCAAAGACACATAATTTAGACCATGATTTAGCTTATAAAGGACAGACATTGGTGAGCATGGTGATGCATGGCTGTAATCCCAGACTTAGGTGGTCAACACAGGAGTATTGTAAGTTCCAGGCCAGCCTGAGCTACATAATGAGACACTATCTCAAAAACAAAAGCATAAATAAAAGATAAAAAAGGTAAGGTGAATAAGGTCTAAACATTTCCATGAGGTAAATAACTATATAACATTATAACATGTACCTAGTATTTTTTTTTTAATGTGAGCACTTTTTAGGGAAAGATTTGAAGTAACCCATTGGCTATGCTTTTTTTTTTTGTCATGGAAAATGAATATTTCAAGTTCGTTTTAGAGATGAGAACAGTTGTGTGTTGGTAAACCAGGTCTTTGGAAAAATATCTTGACGTGTAGCATTTGCGGATTTCTGTGTTTGCCACAACTGATTTCAAGCCACAAATAGTTTAACAACCAGCTTGTAAAGTCCTTGAAAATCCAACAATTGGTTTTTGTGAGCTGGCAGAGAGTCTTGTCCATAGCACCCCAAAATATGGAAAAAAAAACACAGAGAGAAGACAAAAGACCCATTTCATGAGTTCATTTATTCATTTACTCAACCAGGGGCCATTGAGCACCCAGGATGTGATAGGAACTGGGAGCTGTGAGGAGACCATTTCTGTCTTCACAATGGACCTGAAAATTTGCATGGAGAAATGGACAATAAATTAACTTATAAAAAAATGAAGGACACATGAAAGTAGAAGTCAAGAGTGCTGTGGAAGAACAGACCAGAGTAGTGATCTCCTGGAGAGGAGCAGGGGTGGTTTAGTGAGTAAAAGGTAGGGAGGAAGTTGTTAAACTACTCAGGTAAGGCCTCCCTGTGGAGGTAACATGAGCTGAGAGGAGAAGGTGGAAGGGAGCTATAGGTATGTGTATGCATGTGATAGACCCATGACGGGGAGTGGAAAGAGACACAGAGACAGAGACAGATCTATACACACAGAGAGACAGAGGAAGGCAGAAACAGAGAGATAGAAAGAGACACATCTACACACACACACACACACACACACACCAGACAGAGTCACAGACATAGAAACAGACACACAGAGACAGAGTCACAGACAGTCAAGGCAGTCAGAGACAGACACACAGAGCTCAGAAAGACAGAAATAGATCTACACAGAGAGAGAGACACAGAGAAACAGGAGATGTGGAAAAAAAGAGGTAGACCTATACATACAGAGACAGAAAGAGGGAGAACATATATATATATAGTGAGAAACAGAGACAGAAAGAGAGACAGAGCAATGCAGAAAGAGACAGATCTACACACACACACACACACACACACACACACACACACACACACAGAATTTCTTTCAAGTATTCAAGAAAAAAAAATAGGCCTGTTGTACATAGAGGAAAAGGAGTAAAAAGAGTCTCTGAGCATTTCCCTTTAATCCTCATTAGGCAAAGGTAAAGTTATTACTTTACCCAGTCACTGGAGGGGTGAGGTAGCTCCAGTTACTAATGGATGAATGACATACCTCAGGGGCTTGGGACACTCTGTCTAGAAGGGAAAGGGAAATCTCTCTATTGTTTTTCTTAAGCACTTTCCCATTTCATATGTAATGCATGCTATACATCAGAAGGCAGTGATTAACAAAAAGAAATAAAATCATCCAAAATAAGGCTAAACCTTCAAGATACTTTTTCTCTTCTTAGAACATGAAGAGTTGGTAGAAATATTACAGACAATATAATGCCCACATAATTTCAGAAAACTGCAGATAAAAAAGTTGTTTTGATCTCCTCCTTCTTTTCCCTCAGAAGACTAGAATTCCTCAAGGGCAGAAACACTGACATAATTACTAAAAGAACTCATTAAAATAGTGATTGGCATATACTAAACATTTTGGAATGCACTGGGATTGAACTCAGGGCTTTGTACACACTAAGGATATAGTGACCACAAGCTACCACACCCAGCCCCATATTAACTTTTTGTTGGATAACTAAGTGGAATTTATCTAGGACCTCATAATCAAGTCTTCTAAATCTCAGTCCAGTCTTCTACCCATTGCCTTAGAGCCCACATTACTTAGATACATGTGTTTTGGGGATTAAAAAAAATCAGTGCCATATCCCAAGTCTTCAATTGCTTCCCTGTTTTCTCTGTTCTCCATTTTCATCTGTCCCTTGACTGGCTCCATTTCCTCAGTGTTTTCTAGTTTGTTCATTGTGTTGAATGCTGCTCTTTTTGCAGGAAGCTCTAATCCCTTGCCTTGCTCATTAGTAACTTTTTCTGAGATCTGTACTTCACTTCTGTCTCTCTAACCACAGACTGAGTTGTCAAAATGGAAGTCTACCCAACTCAAGATGAGTCATATATATATCAAAGATCATCTCTCCTGCCTTTGGTTTTAAATTTGTTCTCTTGTTCATTCCCAGTTCCTTGGTGGCTTAGAAGTCCTGATAAAATAGATTGTGATGAGACCTGTTAATGTTGCTATTGCTTTTCCTGTGGCTCATGGCATGTAACTCTCCCTTACAGTTCTGGAAACATGTAAATATCTCAGCAAAGTATCAAGCTACAAAAGTGGCCCACTCTCCTCAGGCGTCTGTGGCTCTGTGGCTTGTGGATTCCTTCTGTTCCCCAAAGCAAGCCCTCATGGAAATCTCCCTCCTCTAAATATTGACAACCCTTCCTTAAACACCATTTAGATAATCCCTGCTATCAGCAAAACAGGCATGAGGTTTGTGATGCTTGACTTCCTTTGTGTATTTCTCTTAAAAATAGTAGTCTAGTTTTTAAACTTTGGTAGATAGAAAGATCTCTCTCTTTTTCTGATATCTGTCACTTTTCAGATCATAAAAATCATAAAGTGGGATCAGAAAGAAGATTCTGCACTCAATATAACAGTGAATGGGTCTTCTTGGCTCATTTGGTTTTGATATCCATGTGTCACACTGCCATCCTTCACCCACCATTGCCACCATTGTCAGGCTTTATGCTTGAAATCAGGTTAGCTGGACTTTCCTTTCTGTCATAATAGCTATTCTAACTTGGAGGATTTTCAGGATACTGTAATGAGATCTCTTTCAAACTTACATGTTGACAAACCTTTTTAACATACCAGATTGGGATTTTTGCTCTTATTACTCATAATCATGGTAGGCAGAAGAATAGCTCTTCCAAAGATGTCACATTTAATCCTTAGAACCTGTGCATATTTAATATGGTAAAAGGACTGTACAAATGTGATTAAGGGTAAGGACTTTGAGATGTGATTATGCCAGAATATCCAGGTTCTAGTCACATTAGTACTTGAAAACAGAACCTTTTTCTAGCTACAGTCAAAAAGAGATGTGACAATAGAGGAGCCAGAGTCATGCTACATTGCTCCCTTTGAAGAGTAAAGAAGGGGCTACAAGTCAAGGGGTATGGATGGCTTTTAAAAGACACACACACACACACACACACACACACACACACACACAAAGGCTTACCTAAAGCCTCTGATGGATACCTTGGTTGAGAAATACGTAAGATTTCTCTTGGAAAAAACTTTCAAAAGTTAGCTTTTTGTCTGACAAACATTATAGACATCTATCATGTTTAAAAATGTGTATGGACATGGAATGGTTACAATCAAGCTAATGAATATAAAGGGCGCCATCTCATATGCTAATTCTTTTGTAGTAGGAACACTTAGTGTCTATTAACAACTTTCAAAGATAGAAAACTTTGTTATTCAAACCGTAGTTACCAGGTTTTACAATAGAGCTTTTGAACTTATTCTTCCTATCTAATTGAATGTGTCAGATTTTTCTCACCTATAGAGCTATGAATAATAAGTATGTGTTGCTTTATCACTAAGTTTGTGATAATTTGTCACAGCAGCAATGGAAAACTAATAAAACTATCAAGTTTGAAGAGCGGAGTCTAGTGTTAAACAATGTGTAAGGATGAGCCAAGTTTTTTTTTAATTGTCAAGGTGATGTACAGAGAAGTTGCAGTTACATAAGTAAGATAGATAATAAGTACATTTCTTGCCAAACTTGTTACCCCTTCCCTCATTCTTCTTCTACTTTCCCTCCCCATCAAAGACCCCCAAGTTGTACAGATCATTTCCAACATGTTGTCTTGTGTATATTGCTGTTGCATTGGTTCCCCCCTTGTCCTTTGTCTCACCATTGTATTGCTCCCCTTCCCTTCCCATATATACAATACCAGAGTACCAAAATCAAATACAGTGACAACAGGGGTCATATATATATTTTATATATATATATATATACACACACACACACACCACAGTGGGGGAAGAACATACAAAAGAAACAATAAATCACATGGCACATTAAAAACAACAGCAACAAAGAAAAACCTCTTGTGTCCATGTCTTGGAGTTCATTTTGCTTAGCATCCTTTCATATGGTCATTTGTACATAGCTTTTGATATGTGTTAAATGTTATATATATATAAATATATTGAAATATTTTTAGTCCTACGACAATCCCAGTGAGGAAACTGAGTCTAAGAGAGGCTGATTCCCCCCCCCAAAACCTAATCTCCAAAGAACTTAATTACATATTTCCTGTCTCCAAGCCTTCTGTGGTCTGTTGGGGAGACAGTTTATGTAGTGTTTACAAGCACAAATGTTATACCCAGACTAACTTGGACCTTGGCTCCACTTCTCACATCTGTACGGTCTTAAACCAAGTTATTTAACCTCTTTGTACCATTGTTCCTTTAATTATAAAGGCACAGGAGTGAAAACAACTAGTTCATAGAGCTGTAACACTTAAATTGTGTTAGAGCATGGCAAGTGTGTCAAAGTGCGGCTGCCTCCTATTTTTAATTAGTGTGATAGTCTGGTGCAAGGGATAGCATTCAAGGCAGCCTCCGTGGACCAGACTCTCCTCCAGCTCACTCTGCTGACCTGGTGCCCACCCTCAGCAAGTGGGGAAAAGTCTCCTTTGCTACAGAAGTCAGATCAGCTCTCCTCATGCCAATTCATTTCAGCAATGTAGGTAGATACACTCTGAGCAATGGGTTCCTTCATGAAGAATGGGATTATGTATGCAGTTCACAAAAAGGAAAACCTTCCTTTTATTACTGACTTGGGAGGTTGTCTTGTAGGGTGAGATGGGAAGTTAATTCAGTATCCCATGCAGTTTTCTTGAAGTCAATAGATTAAATTACACATAGTTGAAAAGCTAACCTTAGAATTACATGTACAATCTTATTATCCAGGCTCTTGGACAGTTGGAATCAGAAATATGATTTATTGAGTTTTCCTTCCAGATTCTGGAGATAGCTGATATGTTATGTATGAAATATCAACTTTACTTATGATGCTGAGAATTTGGAAATAGAGAAAAGGAATCCTTGAGCTTTGAGGCTTGTTTTTGGTTAGGAATGAATGATTGTCTGGCTGTGGTCATATCTCTATTCCTCCATTTCTCAAACTTTCCTATTGTGTGAAGAAGTTATAATTTGGATTTTTCTTTTTAATTTCTTATCCATAAAATTCCTTCCTCCATCCCTTTATCTTTCCTCCCTCGCACTATCCCTTCCTTCCTCCTTCATTTCTTTCTTCTCCTTCTCTCCCTTCCTGCTCATCTTCCCTTGTTTCCTCTTTCCTTTCTTATTTTTCATAGATTCATATGTAGAGTGAGAGATAGGTATTCACTGTATTAAATCTACACTACAGTAATACTACAGTAACATAATGTGTCAAATCATTTCATGTACGTGGCCATTGAGGGGACGGAGGGTTGGAACATTGATTCTGCCATGTAAGAAGATACCAGAGGGTCTCATGATGGCAATCAGATGAGTAATTTTTGCTTTCACTAGTTATTTTCTGAAGATGAAAAGGCAGTTCGTTGTACTGCTGTCGGTGTAGAAGCCCCTTCTGAATACAAATCATCAGGTGAACAGGCTGTGGTCTAGTGCCATTATTTTTATTCATTGTGTCTACACTCGAGCATTAAATTTGAGTGAAGAATTTTTCACCTCTCTCTCTCATATTAATGTGGAAGTTTTCTTTCTGAAGGGCTCTATCTAAGAACTAGTTTCTAGCAGATGTATAACGGCTCTGACTCTTCACTATTTAGCTCTTGATGGAATGAATGCTCATCTCCACATAGTCCTCCTGGTACTGCATCTTATTCTTCCACTTGATAGAGTATATCATCTGGACCTAATCTTCCTGGGTACACTAAGTTGGTCTTCCTCTTTTGGTCAGGGAGAAAGAAGACTGATGACAATTCCTTATATGTCTATTTCCCACTGTTCTAATTACCGTGTTTCCCTTCAATCCAACAAAGGCTTGGTTGGTTTGATGACTTTGTCTTTGGTGAGAATGGAAACAGGGAGGTTGGTATGGAGGACCAAAAGATACCCCAGAAGGTTTGTCACTTCCACACATTTCTTGATAACTCCTCTTCCTTATGCCTTTTCTTTTTCTTTGAGCATGAGTTAATATGTCCTTAGTTTCTTCCTTCCTCTGACCTATGACCTTCAAGGATATATTTTATTTTCTGAGTTCATTATATTGATATTATTCTAAAATATATTCTCTACTCCTTTTCTCAGACATTCTACTAACCAACCTTATACTCCAAAGTTATTGCTACCTTTGTTGACGTTCCTGACCGTAGGATCAAGCACCGGAATGTAATGTGTCTACCAACACTGATGTCACTGGCAACAGTGTCAGCAGAATCTAGCCCCCCAAAAGCAAATCGAATTGAGGGAAACTGTAGCGTTAAGCACAAAATTTACTAAGTGGTTGTTTTCAATTATGGGGACTCAATGGGAAACTTTTACAGAAACACAAGGCAGTTCATGTGCTGTAATATAACCCACAACCTCTTCTCTGAACATCCACACACCAACTCTTAAGATCATTCTCTGCCCTTCAAGCCTGGCTTTGTATGACTCCAGCTTTTGGAATGGAAGTATTAGAAAATCTGCGGCTACCTGGCATTTTTCACTACCTCCCATAAATAGCCGTCACACTGCCCATTTTTTTCATGTGTGCATTTAAAAAAAATTGGTTTGTTTTGGTTATTATTTTCTACCTTGCTCATCATTGCCACTTCTCAAGATCAGAAATCCAATCTCTCTCTTGCAATTCTTGCCACACTTTCAAAACAAACTTAAATAAGTGTCAAGACTTATTGGATCATACCATTATCTTCATGACACATCTTCAGCGACTTCATATCCAAACTCCACTACAGTACTCAGTCCCAGTCTAACTTGCTTTTTTTTTTCTCCCCAAATTGGACGATGTACTTATGGTAGATACTCTGTTTTTCTCAGAGAATTTTAAATGTGGTGTCTTGGAACGGGCTGTCCTTTAGTCTGAAATACTCTTTCTTTCTTTCCCTATCTTAAGTTTGGCTTAAAAGTCACCTCTTCCCTGAAGATTTTCCTGATGATTTTTTTCTCAATCAGAACTTTCAGACAAATCTTTCTTTGCCCCGCAGCTCTTTCTTTTGTACTATCTTGTTTTTCTGGTGTTGGAAGGCTTCTGTGGTACTCGAAATAACAAAAACAACATTCCTATGGGAAAATATGTTTCTGAATTCCAAAGTAGGAACTTCAAGATCAACGTTGGGACGCTATTTACTTGTAAAATGGGAACTTCCTCCATTACTATTCTATACTATACTTTAATACCCTGGAACACTGTCACCCCCTCCTTCCCTTAGGCAATTCTAATGTCAAATTATGCTAACTTCATAGAAATATAATTGCCAAACAGCTGGCTGTAAGCAATGATCCTTTTGTGTGAGATATAAAGGAGCCACTAAAGCCTTTGTATTTACAATGAGAACTAGAAAGCAGCAGTTCAATGCAGAATAATGCAAGATGCCTGCCGTTTTCATTTTGACAATTTTGCATAATGATACTGTCTTCTTTCTTAACTACCGTGGGGACTGTGGGCTCTGGTGACCATGGCCTTTACATTTCAGCCAAAGACTTCCCTTGAACACAAATAGGCACATTGAAGCTGATTTGTTCAATCCCTTCAGAGCCAATTCCTAGCCTCTGAGTAACTCCAGGTACTCTTTTATCCTTCTTCCTTGGATAATGATTCACGGAACATCAACTTACAGCATTGGATAGAGCTAAAGTGATAATTATATCATTTAGGCTCTGAACTTCAGGTGACTGACAACCCATTTTAAGGCAATGTTAATTAGGAGGTTTACATATCGGCTTCTCAGATGGGAAAGTGTGCAAGTGTGCCTGTGTGGCAGAGATTATGGATGTCCCTCAAATCCTTTTTCCCTTTTTTATTATCATATTTAATAATAGAACCTTTAAAATTTTACTTGGGGTCCAGGTTATCCAGCTGGAATTTTTTTCTCTTAGATTGTCTATGACTCACTATGAATGACTGACTGTCCTCTTAGGTGTGAGAGCAAGTATTGTGGGTCACCTTCACAGCACATCCTTCAAATGGTGATCTCAACAGAGGAGGGGATCTGGGGAAACATCTGGAGACATTTTTATTGTGATAACATGGAAAAGAGGGATGCTATCGATCTAGGGATAGAGAACAAGGAATCTTCTAAAACATCCTGCAGTGTATAAAACAGATTATAACAGGAAAGACTGATGAAGTCCAAGGTGTCAATAGAGCTGAAATCCATAAGCCCTCCCTTCAAATAAGGATTTGCTGTTCACTCTTTCTTTCTTTTCTATTTGTGAGTGAACTATGGTTGTGATAGTAGAGTGATGGAGCACCTGTTACATGAAGATAATGACCTAGAGATGGCAAAAGAAGATAGGATGAGCCCTGGATATTCTCATAGCCTCAAACTCCACCCCACCTCCCCAGCTTGGCTACTCCCCTACTTGAATACTTGAAATCCTGTGTTTCCGGGTTCCTGCCTTTGTGGATCACTTTATTACCGCAGTTCAGAATCTAATACAAATTCATCAATAATTACAAAATCCCAGGCTTGTCTGTATCTTTGCTTTCTATTCTGTGGAACAGAATCTAAGTTTTCCTCAGATTCTACATGGAATGTTCAGATTTCAAACCATAGTCCAGCTACAAGTCCTACAGAATTCCCCGAGCAAGTTGCAAGTTTACTTTGATTGCACAGACATAGTCTAAATGCTTGTTCTATTTTAATCCTGGTGCTATAGAAAATATGAAGAACTTGGTTGGCTTAGACCTGAGTTATGTATAAATGCTCCAATTAATTAGGAGAGCCAGACAAAGTTGGGAGCAGGATCAATTCTACTCAAAGCTCAAGATGAGAATAGAACAGTAGCATAGGAATCCTTCTGGTTCCTGGTACCAAAAGATGGGAGGATGGAAGATGCGAACAACCAATTGGAGGTTTACAGAGTTTTCAAGTAGGAGTCTATCTCTGAGTCAATTTAGAAGCGTGAATATATTTATTTGCCAAGAAACACTTTCCTCTTACATTTTCTTTGCTGCATAGATTCTTTTTTTCCTTCTGCACTTACTGAAAAAGCCTTATTTCATCAGTAAGCCAATCATTTCACAGTATACAATAATTCAATAGTAATCAGATTCACAAAGCAAACAATTACCATTTTATCACTGGTAGTTTCATCATATTTATTTGAGGGAATCTTTTTATAAATAATTTACAAGTACTTAGAGAAAACTACATTAAATAGTTTATGCGTTTTTATAGTTAAAAATATTTGTGCAAATTAAACACCCCCCTGTCATGATATAGCAAGGTTGAAGCATTAAAAAATATATTCTGGGAAAATTTTCTACTTGAGAGCACAACTTAAAATGAATCTCCATCAGTTAAGTGCAGTGTTTGCTAGAAGAAAAAAGCATAACATAAATGACTACCACAGAGAAAAATCAACCTCATTTTAATGAGACAGATCATAAAACAGCAAAGGCTGATTTAGTTCATTAATGGTGGCAGAGTTCTTTGAAGAAACAAAAACCATAAATGCAGAATGCTATTATGACTTAAACAAAGGATATTTTTCATGGTGGTGGTAGAAACTATTCCATTCCAGCCATCATTTCCCACATTGTCTAATGATTTGTAAGTGACTACAAGCTTCTCAACTAAGAATGTGGAAATGCATACACAAAAGCTGGAGAACAAAGAGACAGCAAGGAGATATTCCACAGATGAACATGTTTCCGGGCAAGTTTGACCTCCACTCTTTAGAGAGAAAAGAGTGTACTATGTTTGCATACTCTGACTCATACCCCTTCTCCTCCCTTGGGCTTTCAGGAGAAATTCTTCATCTATAATTCAAGCTTATTTCTCCTGCATTTTAGAAAAATCCTTCAGGAAGAGCAAATACATGAAAGTAAGAACAGCAGTACTTATGTTGGACATTTTCAGGATGACTACAGAGAGCTTGGGGGAATGAGCAAGTATAAACTGGATGAGCTAAGTAACATAAACAAGAAGTCAAATGATCTATAAAGCAAACAAAATTGCAAACAGCAATTTTTGTCTGATTCTTTTTCCCTCCTCTGGAGATTGAGGCTTATTCTTTTTTTATATTAGAGGAAAGGTTATTAATATGATATTTTTTTGGAAAAAACATTATCATTAAATAACATTGGTAAAATGGTTACCTAGAAACATTGTTAGAATGTTTAAATAGATGCAATATGAAAAATGGATTCTACCTATTTATATTGAGACAGTTTACAGGCAATTCAATGTGAATAGAAAAGTAATTGAGAATAAAGATGCTTTCAGTGTCATCTGCTTAAAAAGGGTGCTATCAAGGATATAGATCAATAGAAAGCTCATGAATTGGGAGAAGATCTTCACTAGCCATACAACAGATAAGGGTCTCATATCTAAAATATACTTGGAACTCAAAAAATTAAACCATCCAACAATAAATCTTCAAAGAAACAACTGCCCGATAAATAAGTGGGCTAAAGACTTAAAGAGAAACTTCTCTGAAGAGGAAATAAGAATGGCCAATAGACACATGAAGAAATGCTCAACTTCTCTAGCCATAAAAGAAATGCACAATATTGAGATTCCACCTCACCCCAGTTAGAATGGCTATAATCAAGAACTTTAATAACAACAGATGGTGGAGGGGATGTGGGAACCTTACTGCATTGTTGGTGGGAGTGTAAAGTTGTCCAACTACTTTGGAAAGCAGTATGGAGGTTCCTCCACAGACTCCACATAGAGCTCCCCTATGACCCAGCAATCCCACTTTTGGGCATTTACCCAAATGATCACAAACAAGACCACACTAAAGCTACCAGCACAACTATGTTTATTGCAGCATCATTTACCATAGCTAAGATATGGAACCAACCCAGATGCCCCTCAGTAGATGAATGGATCAAGAAAATGTGGTATATATATATATGTATATATACATATAATGGAATTCTATGCCTTCATCAAAAAGAATGACATCACCTTGTTTGTTAGAAAATGGAAAGTCTTGGAAAAAATTATATTAAGTGAAGTAAGCCAGACCCAAAGAAACATAGGTCCCATGTTTTCCCTTATTTGCAATAACTAGTATAAGTCTAGGACAAGCAGAAAAGGTCAAAAGCTATGTACATATGACCATATAAGATGATGTTAAACTAAATGAGCCCTAAGATAGGGACACAAATATCTTTTTTCTTTCTTGCTATTGTTTCTAACGTATTTATAAGATACCATGTGATTTTTTTTTGTTGCCTTGTATGTCCCTCCTCCTCGGCATAACCCCTGTTTTCCCTGTATTTGATGTTGATATAATTTGTGGAGGAGAAGGGGAAAAATTGTTTAAATAGGGATACAGATTGACCCTTTGCAACAATGAGATGTACAAGACGCTGTGTCCAAAACCAAACTTTACTATTTAGGTGGGGTGGAGGGGTCGTGGGGTGATGGTGGGGAATATACTTGAGGAGGTGGGATGGAAGGGATGGTAGGGGAAAAACAAAGGAGGAGGCAACAATGCTTGATCAGAAATGTACTCATTACCTTGCTCATGTAACTGTAACCCCTCTGTACAGTATTTTCACAATAAAAAACTTATTTTTTTTAAAAAGGTGCTGCCATCAATTTTAGTCTCATTAACTCCCTATTCCTTTGAAACAGCTACCTGTCTTCTAAATATTTAATACTTCTAAGTATTAGAAGTTTGTGAAGTGAAATGATTTGGGAATAACCAAGAGTGAGATTTGGCAATGCTTCTAGAAGTAGAGGAACCTCCATTTTCTCATTTTGCACTGTTTCTAGAACTTTACAAAGATCTTGGTAAATCTAGGGTGTGAGGGAATTACTGATTTTCTTAGTTAGAAACATCTCATTCCTTCATTTTCAGCATAAGAAAGGAAACATATTTCTTACTGGGGTAACTGCTTCTCTTTGCTCCCCTATTTCATGTCCTTAAGTGACATTACTGAGGCTGCAGACTAGGAAGAGAACGAAAAATGCACATTTTGTTTCCCCATAAAGAAAAAGAGATGCTTTGTTTTTAAGATCCAGGATATTGTTAGTAGCTAATAGATCCCACTTTTGGTTTGAGATTTTTCAGTATGAATAATGTATGACTTGCTCTTAACAAAAAACCCAAATAACTTATACCTTGGTTCAATTGTTATTACATTTTTAATTTGAATGCTGATTTTCCTTATCCTTCCAGAGAGATATTTCATTTGGTTCACTGAGGGCCAGATATGGTTCTCTTTCATAAGGCTGCATAACTCCAAAATCAGCCAGCATCCACACGTCAGGAAGATAAGTCACTTTGCAGGAAAGATCAACTTCTACTTTGGTAATCTAGTTTTCTTACAATATTAGAAAAGCATAAAAATAAACTATGGTTTCAATATTATACTGCATATAGGAAAATGACAGGGAGTAACATAATTCCGTGGTGATTTTACTGCTTCTTATGGAGCAAATTTGTAATCAATCACCACACATCAGTAGTTCAAAGCTCAATAAAAACTACAATAATGCTGTCTTATATCTAGATTTCTTAGGAACTGAGATTACATAAAATGTTTCAATCCTTGAGAAGCAAGGGAGGGATGTTAGTAAATTCCTTAAAATAGGATGCTTGCTGACGATGAAATGGCTTAATTCTTGGCAAGACTCACATTGTACAATAAATGGGCATGGAGATGGTCTGAAAAGCAAATGCTAGGCTAGTACCAATCTGTAGGCAGAAACCTTTTGCTGGTTGTTCACTTGTTCTTGAAGTTTTCAATTAACTTTGAGGTGAAGAATTCAGTCACTCTGCTACTCCCTCGCTCCCTTACTCCTTCACTATCTCTTATGTGCTAGCTGTTTATCTTTAAGCCATGAGTTGTTCTATCCTGATTTCTCATGTTTTATGCAGAGCCTGGGGCATGGTGGGCATCAAGAAAATACTTGCTGCTAAACAACTGCATGAAGCAGTGAATTATACATACCTACAGAGCAACTTAGGGGCTCCAGCTCTTAAAGAGGATAAAATGGGAAACTAGAGAATTTAGTTCATTCTTCAAAGGACTTGTAATTTTGTCTTTTTTAAATTTTTTTTATTGTGAAAATACTGTACAGAGGAGTTACAATTACATGGGCAAGATAATGAGTACATTTCTTATCAAGCTTTGTGGCCTCCTCCTTTGTTTCCCCTTCCCATCCCTTAGGACTTGCAATTTTGTTGGGAAGAGAAGACAGACATTTCTTTCTTTTGTGCTGGTTCTGGTCTAGAACTCATTGTCTCATGCTCTCACTTGGCTTTTTGGCTCAAAGCTGATACTCTACCACTTGAGCCACACTTTTACTTCCAGCTTTTTTGTTGGTTACTTGGAGATAAAAGTCTTATGGACTTAAATAAACTGGCTGGCTTCAAACTTCAAATCCTCACATCTCAGCCTCCTGAATAGCTAAAATTACAGGTATGAGCTAACAGGGCCTACCTTTTTCAGTCTTTGTTTTCTGGGGTGTCTATATGTAATGGAAAGTCATGATCACCTTAATGTCATTTTCATGAGTTAGAAATCTACACGTCTTAATAAGATGGAGTCAGTGAAGTGGAATTTTATGTGAAATACAGATTTTTGGGGGGGTTATACAACATAGGATCAGACTTGACTGTAACATTCACCCAGATTAAAACTAGAAATATGAGCTCTATATGTTATATAGATAAAAGTTATAAATTAAAAGCAAAAATAGTTAGGAAATATGTCTTCTCTTTTTCATCTCTTCACTATAAAATGTTTTTAATGATGAGGAAGATCAGCTTTCTACTGAGAATTCCAGATGCCTCAGAGTTTGCAATGGAATCTAGCACATGGATGGAATTTGGTTCTGAGCCTGCTGTGTCCTGTTTCTCTTCTCTTAAAGTGATCTCCTCATAGACACATATGGGAAGACACCCCAGTCTGCATGTTCAAGCTCCATTCTTTCCTGCTCCTGAGACATTCTGCAAACATGGGTTCGCATCTCTCTGGGGCCTTGTGTCTCCTCCTCATGCCTCTGCCTAACACCTCTTTAATTAAGCTCAGATCTATTTTTACTTCTTCATAGAAACATTTTTTGACTGCTCATTGTAAAGCAGTTTGTTCTTTATCATCCTCATAAAACTTATTTCATCCTTATAGTTCTATGGTATATAAGTATCATTTCCTACTCCACTAAGCTCAAGTAAAACTCAAAAGGATAGGGGCTATTTCTGTTTTACCTTTCTCCTGATCATATCCTTAGACCAAGCTGAAAACCTAGGTAGGTCAACAATAGGAACTTGTTGAATGAACAAGTGTTGTTGTTGTTGTTGTTGTTTTGTTTTTGCTTTGCTTTATATTTGAACTAAGGCTCTAAATGTTCTAGGGACTTTCTGGGCACTGTCCCCTGAGAGTTGTCCCTGGAAATCTGAGAGGCAGAATTTGTTCACTGGACATTGAAAAGCTGGCTAATGGGACTTGGTAAAAACAGCTCATTTATCCAATAGTCCATTCCCTGAGCTGCTCATTAGACATACTCTAATAGTTACTGCTGCAGATTGAATAGAAGTTGACCAAAAAAATTACCAGCTGGAATAACTGTAGGGAGTTAATATCTTTAACTAAAAACCTTTAGAAATTTTTGTCACAAGCCCAAATATGATATTCTGTGATTGTGAGACTATATACTGTTCACTGTTCTCTTGTTTTCTAGATACCTTCTTGGAATGAGAGGGTGTCTGCAGTTAACGATATTACATTATCACCATCAACATTGTTGCAAGACAGAGAGGTCATTAATAATGTGCACTGGATGGTTACTACTTAAGGATATGAGTTTTCTTAAAGAGAGGGGAAGAAAGCTGTGGATTTTTTTTTCTGGAGAAAAGCTATCCCACATCATTCTTCAGCAGATTGTGCCCCATTTGAAAAGCAAATTGATCTAATGAAAGGCTGGGAAATGTGTTTTTCTCCTTGAATAACTGCCTGTGGTGTGGATGAGGTTAGAACACTCTGTACACATTCTTCCCATTTTAGCTGCAGGGTGGGAAGGGTTGCTAAAGGCTGACATTGCCACCCCTCGGAGTGAAGACTAGACAAAGGAACATTCTAAAGCAAGCTCAAGGTTTGCCTGAAAATTTATCCAAGACAGCACAGAGGGAATGAATTTAGTGCAATTGTTGGGCAGAAGCAGAGGTCTGACTTTCAATCTTGTCTGAAACTATTGTTGATGATTAGATCCTAAGTCTGGTTTCAAAAGGGCTAATTCTTACCAAGGAGTTCTGCATGTGAATATATTTCTAACTCCCGACTTGTTACTTAATCTGAAGGCCACTGTAGAGGAATAGTTAAAAACCTTTATTGCATAAATGAATAAGAGGGCAGACATAATGTTCTAAGAGAAACTTCCATTTATGGACTCTGAAGTACACGGAAAAGCTCTCTGTGTTTTTAATGCCTCTTTTGGAAATAATATAAATGGGGCAAAGGACATATGAAATAAGTAGTCTTCATGCACTTTAGGTAAAACTATTCCTATTCAACTCTGATAGAAGAAGCGAAGTCACCATTTTATAGAATCAACTTGACCCACTTCAGATAATGCTTGGCTGATATATTGTTATTTGCTGCTTCTATGAACATAATAAAGGCTTAATTTTTTTCATTGGAGTTTTAGTAAATACACATTGAAGTAGCAACAAAAATTTCTAAAACAAAACAAAAATGCAGTTACTATAATGGTTTACTATAAAAGACCAAGGCAACGAATAATGGAAAAGAATTAAAAATTCGAAAGGGCATATCTGCCAATTCATATAAACATTTTGCATAGAAAAATAAGAGACTAAACAGAGGTCAGAGTGTAGTGTTTGTGACATAGTGTTGAGGAAATCAAAATAGTTACAGCGTGGTCCTTGCTTGTTTCCATCAATAACTAATCAGTTCATAGAAATCAGACTTCACCGACCATCTATCAATCACATCCCAGCACTGTTAGGATATCCTCAAAAAAATAAGAGTCTGGTACTTTTCACATAATCATATAAAACACTGACACAAAGGAAAACAGAGAAACAAACCAAAGGCTTCCTGATGCCAGTTGCTGGTCTAGTGTGGGAAGGAGAACACTATGGAAAGGAGCAAAAGTACTGTCTGCCATGAGATGATTGATTAAATTGTGAAGAATGCATAGAAGCATGAGTTGTGAAGAATGCATAGAAGCATGAGTTGCTTCACTGTGGAACATGTCATATAAGAAATGATTTAACACCAATCCCAGGACATTTCACTGAAGAACACAGAAGGAGCAACTCTGCTTTGGGGAAGAACCCAGAGAGGAGAAGAGAAGGAGAAAGATTTCCATTGGCAGTGGCTGGCCCATGTGATCAGATCAGAGGACATAAACCAAATCTCTTAAACTTGTGTCTCTACAGAATTAAGTACCTCCTCCCTAACCAGGGCTTTGTGGGCAGCATCAACAAACAGAGATGTAGCTAGAGAAGAAATTGCATGCATCACAGAGTGTGAACAAAAAATCAAAGTCTGAGCAACAAAGAGAGACTATGCAAACAGAAGAAATGTTAACACTGCTGAGAAATCAACACATCTGTGGCCACCCATGTTAACTTTTAACTAGAATTTCATAGAAAACTTTGCAAAGTTTTGAACTTTGAACAAGTCTACACACACACACAAACACGCACACACACACACACACTGCAATATATCTGTAGTGTTTCACTGTTGTCGACACATATTCAGGGAAAGAGTATGATTTATTTGTAATGTTCTCTCTGTGGTTATTTGCTTTTATGGTGATGCAGAAAACCCTCTAAATGGGGAATCATAACATGGATAGTCATCTCCACAGTAACCAGCTTTTAAGACAACTAGCTGAGGATTACATTTCTGCAAGGGAAAAAAATCACATTAGTGGCAGGGTAGTGGCATAAGAAGCTACAAGCTCATGTCATTTGAGGGCCCTTATAAGTATAGCACTTATCAAATATTCTCTTCATCATCTGAAATAAGTTTGATTTACTTGGAAGGGTATTTGTAGGTAATGTTCCATCTCTTGTTGCATGATATAAAAGGCACACGTGTTTGGTTATTACCTTTATTGCTTAGATTAAGCAAATGACTGTGGCCTTAATGGCAGGGGACAGGGTTTAAGGGAATTTCTTCACTCTGTCCTTTTGCTCTGAACCAAAACAAAATGTCAACAATAAGTAATTCTAGTTCCCTCCCTACATGATAACAGCAACCATGTAAGGAAGAGTACAACTTAATAAAGTCCACAACTCAAAGCATGCCTCCCCTTTTCCATTGCTGGCCCTGAGAAAACAAGTTCTTGTAGTGACCCAGTTCTTACCGTCTTACTGATTTGAATGGGTATTAAGACCTCACTGTCCCCATCTAAAGAGATGTTTACTGAGTGACATTCTTCCCCCTCCCCTCTTTTGTCCGAAGGGTATTGGATTGCCTATTGGGCAGAAGTGGATCACTTCTTTCTGATATCATATGTACCAAAAAAGATCTATATTACATATAAACTTATGAGAAAGGAGATTTCTGTCTATCTTGTCCATGCAGTGAATTCCATAGAATAAAAAGTGCTTTGTAAAGAAGGCTCAATAAAAATCTTGTTAAATGATTGAACAACAGCAATCACGACTGCAACCAAAAGTCTCCCTTTTGGGAGGTATGAGTTCTGACTGAAAGGAGATGTTAAATTTAATTGGAAACGGCTAACAAAGGCTGGGGATGTGGCTCAGCACTTGCCAAACACATGGGAGACACAAGGTTTGATCCTCAGCAATGGAGAAGAAACAAACAAATAAAAAGCAAACAAACAAAAAAAGAAGCAAAGCCCAACAACATAACTATCTACTAAATCCCCAGAGGAGAGAAGAGGACCTGGCAGTTCATAGAGGCCACACGTCAGCAAAGCCACCCTTCCATCTCTTACCACCTGTCTCCTCCATTCCCTTAGGAGAAGCCATGGTACAGTGAATGGTATCCAGTACCACATTCTCAAGCCATAGTGTAAGGAAAATAACCTAGAGTCATGGGAAATGGAAGTCTAGAGAATAAAGTCCACAGAACGAAGAAGTCACCAGAACAGAAGAGGTGTGGACAGAACTGTTCAAGCATGAGCGAGAGTTGGTAAACAGTGACAAACATCCAAACATACTAATAGATACTCCCACACAAACATGAACAAAAGCAACCCTTAAAAAGAAACAGTATGCAGGGCTGGGAAGATGGCTCAGTGGTAGAGCACTTGCCTTGCATGCCTGAGGCCCTGGGTTTGATTCCTCAGCACCCACATAAACAAAAAGAAAAAAGCCAGAAGTGGTGCTGTGGCTCAAGTGGTAGAACACTAGCCTTGAGCTGAAGAGCTGAGGCACAGTGCCCAGGCCCAGAGTTCAGACCCCACCACTGGACCAAAAAAAAAAAAAAGAAAGAAACAGTATGCAAAAAAAAGATACCCCCCCACTTTCAAAGAAAATACCATTCAAAGACAAAACAAAATTACTCCGAAGTGCTTTATATTGTAAATCAATCTAATGAAAATATAAACTAAAAACCTCCCGAAACCATGAAGTCAAAGAGATGATAGAATAACAGCCAGATTTGAGGCAACAATTCACCATGGCAGAAAGAATGGAGAATGTTGAGGTAGAAAGGGACAACGCAAGCATGGCTACAAATAACAGTATCTGAACTGGAAGAGGAGCCGTAAGTTGGAGTTCAAAAGCACTTAACATGATGTTCCTGAAGAGGATCTAATAATTGGAATAGGGAAAGAATTCACAAATATCATGCAAGGAAATTTCACTAAAGAAGGAAAATAATCACATCCCTAGGCTGAAAGAGCAGAACATACTTTAGGAAATGTGGATAATAGAAAGCTCAACCGACATATTTCTGAGTGAAGCCATTTCTCAGCAGTTAAGAGAAGGAAAAGAAGTTACATCTGAGGAAGCAAAAATTAGCTTCAAATGTCAGCATCCTCTGTGAGAACAATCTGGGGACCAAACATGTCATGACAGGCATTCCACCAGCAAAGTATTTCAGCCAAGGATGACATATAATTGGCTCTCATGCATTTCTGGTTACAATGGTTAGGACTAATGTTTTAGTAACCTTAGAATCCCTATCATGGAATTTTCCAAAGTGTATCTTGTGAATTCTAACCCTGTGAAGTATTCTTAGGAAAGGGAAAATGTGGTCAAACAGCTTAGAAACACAGAATCTCTGAATCCTGCCTTGGACATTTATAAGATGCATCAGCATATAAAAGACTAACATGTTAAGGAAACCTAGTTTTCTTGAAAAATATTAAGCTAATATTTTCCCTAGAAATAAACTTAGTTCCCTAGAACACTTATTCACGCTTTGTTGAAAAAGTGATGGGTCCCATTTGGAGAAAGTTCTACCATTATAGAGGGTGTGGGAAAGATTTAACAATGCAAAGCAATAATCCAAAAAGCAATCCAGATTTATTCACCTGCCTCCATATTGAAGAAAACAATGAATATTACTTCTTCACTCACTTACCATAAAGTAATAAGATCTTAAAATCTAGTTCAAGGGAGAGAAAGGAAAGTATGAAGAATAAATTACTCAGTGTGGCATGGTAGCACACACCTGCAATCCCCTCCCAGCCACGTGGGAGGCAGATTTAGGATTGCAAGTCATAGGCAGCCAGGGAAAAGTGTGAGAAATTGAGAAATAATGAGAGCCAACTGAGCTGGGGAATGTGGCTCAAGTGGTAGAGAACTTGCCTAGAAGTGTTACACACACACACACACACACACACCCCACCTGAACAAAGTAGCCATTTGCAATCTTTAAACATATCTACTTGTCTAAAAGAATGCACTTTTCAAGGCTGCATTGCCACCTAGTTGTGCCAGGACTTCAGCTTAGTACAAAATGAGAGAAATTCTAGAAGCTCTTCAGAAACAGGACCTTGTTTTTCTTCCTTAGGGAACCAGGAACAATGTAGCTAAGAAGGCAAAGGAGTGAATACCATGGATTCCAGGAGCAAAACAAAGCCCCCACTACTTTGTATTACCTTCCTCTGCCTCAGTGCGTCTCCAATTTCCATAGCATAGCTTATGGCGGTGTGAGATGCCTTCTAATTAGACTCCACACCACTGCTTCCGAAAGGAGGAAGACTTGGCTGTCTGCTCACATCATGTCTCTTTTATGCTACTTTGAACTGGAAAAGGAATTTTAATTCAAGACTGACTTGTCTCTGTTCCCCTCGCTTCTGGTAAGAAGACAGAAGTGTGTGTGGAATGTGGGATGAAGAAGCAGGCAAGAACTTGCAGATAGTGTTACATTTATCTGTCCTGAGAGAACACCGCCAGGCAGCTGAATCGTGTGGGCTGAGGAGTGTCTGACTCACACAGGGCCAAAAGATTTGAAGGGGCAAAGAAGTCCAGGACCAGGGAGTTAGAGTGCCGCTATCATCGGGATATGCTGCCCTCTTCAGGATTTTTTGAGGAAAACATTTGCCAATTAAAACTGGCTAAACCACTTCAAACAAACGAAAACTGACAAATGCCAGCCTGGCAGGGTTTGGGGTAGCAGACATGCTTACATACTTCTGGGGGAAATATCTGTTATGTCTGGAAATGCTGACGATGACACCTGACAATACCATTGGTGTGGAAATATCCTCTCCATACTTGCTCAAGGCCTGAGACGAGCATAAACATGTCCTTCATTGCATTTTCCAGGGCAGCAAGAAACTGGAAATCATTGGACTATTCACCAGCAGATGAGCTGGAGTGTCTACCACCACAAGACACTAGAGAGCAGTGAGCAGTAAAGCAGAGAGGCTGTCAACAGACAGTCTCTACAGAATGTGAAAACTCTGAAACTACATGCAGTACTGGATGGTTTGTACCTAAGAAAAAAACCAGGCATGTATGGGATAAAACAGAGTGAGGGACAGGCAAACAGGGCTGGCCATCACAGATACCTCTGAGGACAGAAAGAGAGAAAGGAGAGTGGGAGAAGGGTATTTTTGATGGTATGTGTTTCTGCATGTTATTTTTCCAGCATCTTAGATTCATGAATATTCATTGTCCTATTCACTATACTTATTGGTGCATGCATGCATAATTTTATTGTTTAGACATTGAAGACTCTGAGTCGTTGGTAACTAAAATGTAGGGGGCCTGCCATGGAGATAAGTACAGTGTCCATCCACAGTTGGCAGTGTGACACTGGTGCAAAGGATCTGTGCTTAGGAATGTAAGTGAATGCCTTTTATCTGTAAACTTCAGCATCGAACTTTCCGACGTTTGGGCGTTAGCCAGTATGAGTGCACCTGACCTGCTGGCAGCTGTGGTGAACTTGTTACTGTCATGGATAGGGCTCATGGGAAAGGGACAAGTGGGAGAGACCAGAACACCAGGCAGATTATTAAGACTTAGCAGAAAGGCAATTAAGGTGATTTGAAAGTGTCTCTTCTAAATGAATGGAACTCCCTTCTTACCGCACCACACCCTCCCTCCCAGTATAAACTGTGTGAGGGTTATGTGTGTGGAAATAGAGAATTTCTAATCACAGAATCACTGTGAGGAGCACAAGGCTCTGGATTAGATTCTCAACACTGAAACCACCACCGCAACAAGTCATCAGTGCATGCTGCGTCGGAGGAAAGACAAAGCTTGTTATTAGCTCTATTTGGCCTAAAGTAGTTTAGGCTCAAAGCCTAGTTGTAAATGCTTAAGTTCAGGCATCTAGCGGGGACATGAGCATCCAACAAAAGTGATCTCTCCATCAGTGGTTGTCTGTACTAGCTTTATACAACCTGGGGCAAAGTGTCTGCCCCAGGTTGTATAAACTTTGCTCTTATCCCCAGAGAATCCGTATGGGTTTCCACTGAGAAGAACTATGCCAGAAATATCATCCCAACACATCACTACCAAGTGTCAATTGGTCACTAAGATTGGGACAGTTACTGCTGGCCTTCCCTGTCATATTTGTGACATGATGGGTAGAAACTGTGGACAGTGTTTTGTTTCTACAAATTGTCTCTCCCAGCCCCACTCGCATCTTTGAGGTGATACTCCTTGTCCAATGTCTGCTGGGGATTTTCCAATGTGCTTTGGGCTCTTTCTTCATTCTTTTGGGCAAGACTAAGCATTTTAGAAGTAAGCTAAGCAGTGGGAATAATAAAGACATCCACAAGACCACAATGGTAATAAGCAGTACTGGCTAAAATAGATCTATGCTCTATTATTTTTCTAAACCAAACTCTAGACTTACAATTCAATTAAAAGAAGCATAGGAATCCTCCTACTCTACAATACTGTCCCAAACCGAGTAGAAACACAGGTATTGGTAAGAACTTAAGAGAAAACCTCATGAATGAGAGCTAGGCAGAATCTTCTTCATTTTAGCAAGAAAATTTACAACAGGGTTTAAGAAGCAAAACTGTAGAGGATGAGTTGGGGTTCTCCAGGTTGAACTGGGAAGGTGGGAAAGGGTTGGAGTGAAGAGCACCAACACCCAGGATAAGTTCCATAAGTGAAAATCCATAATGCTATTGTAGCTGCAGCATAAGGTACATGAGGAATCAATGATGCCGTATGGGGAGGCAGCCTGGGCCTGCTCATGAAGGGCCTGTAGAGAATTCTAAGGAATTTGGATTTCATCATAAAGGTGGTAAAAACCTATGAAAGATTTTAAACTGGAAAATCGCATGGTGAGATTTTTGCTTTAGGAAGATACCACTGACTGGTGTAGAGATGGACAAATCAAGACCTGAAGGGGGAGGGCTTTGAGGGGGGGTCATCCTCACTGCGGGGGTGAGGAGGGCTCTATCCCCCGGCAGGTGACATGGAAGGAGGCTGCCACGTGAGCAATAATGATGATTACTACATGACTATTCACATTTTCTATAAAATTATTTTATAGATATCATATTAAATTCAATCAACTGATCAACAAAGAAAAAACTCAACCCTCAAATACCCTTAAATAAAAGTAAAATTAAAAACAAAACTATGCTTAGAGCCAGGTGAGATGGTTTCTAGCTATAATCCAAGCTAGTTGGGAAAATCATGGTTCAAGGCTGGCCTGGCAAAAATGTTCACTAGGCTCCACTTCAACGCATAAAAAGTAAATCATGGTGGTTTGTACCTGCCATCCTAGCTATAGGGACAGCAGAAATAAGAGAACTACTGAGTATGTATGGTTTCAGAAGAAAGGGAAACCCTATTTGAAAAATAATGGAAGCAAAAAGGGCTGAAAGTATGGCTCAAGTAATAGAGAAGTTGCTGTAGACAGCTCAAGGCTCAGAGTCCAAACCCTAGTACTGGAAAAAAAAGAGAGAGAGAAAGAAAGGAAGGAAGGGAGGGAGGAAGGGAGGAAGGAAGGAAGGAAGGAAAGAAGCAAGGAAAAGACATTTGCTTAAGAGGAATGCACAGGCTTCAAGGACAAATTACAAAAGCAGGGTGAATTAAATGAAAGAGAAAGCTGAAGTTGTTCACAGGCCTGGTTGCAAATGGAGATGTAGACCAGGAGACACATGCTCCAGAACTTAGGCACTTCATACAAGGAAATAATAAAGTTTGTCTCTTCCCCTGGCTTGTAAATCACAGCCCATGGCTTAGGAGAGCAATTTGGCACCATTCAAAAGCAATTCTGTTTATGGGAATTTATGCTTTAGATTCCCATATATGTGTAAAATCATGTACCAAGAGACACAAAACAGTAGTAGTTAGGAAGACAAGCTGCCATATTCCATCCATATGTCTACTATTGGGGAATGTTGAAAACATGACAGGCAAATATGTATGCATTTGATGTTATATAACATTAAGAGATAAAATCAAGAGATGGTTTGATGGGACTTTCACGACCTCTGCTCTCCAGCGCCCTCTTGTAGTTGATATGGACAATTGCTTTTCTAGCTTGTATCATGTTTTACAACAGAGATTTCAGACCCTTTTTCCATCAAGAATACCTGCCTTGAACCTCTGATGGCAATATGACAGTGTTATCACCATGGCTTATCTTCATCAAAGAAGTAAAGTAGCATCATAGTTATTTATACATGATGTAACTTATGTATACATTTGCATGGAATTTCAGAATGGATGTGCATGAAACAGTTTAGCAGTGGTTATCTCTGGATAGGTGAGCAGAGAGACTTCATACTGTTCTATTTTTACTTCTTTGTCAGGTACATATTCTATAATTAAAATAAATTTTATATAAGTAAGTGAATAAAATGGAAAATATATAAAAGGATAATTACTTAATTCCTTTAGGGGCAGATACCTAATAAAACCCTTGGAAATATATTGTCCTCTGGCAGGTCATGAGACTAGACAAGTATCTCTTTAGTTATGTGTCTCATTGTCATTAAGTTTTAAGGATCTTGAAGGCTCTGTCTTAAGTATGGCCAGGACAACAAACATCACTTCCTCCCAAAAGCCTGATGTAGGATGTTTGGGAGTTTTCTCTCCAGTCCAATTACAAAAAGATCTATTCCTCCAGAGATGGTGCCTTTCTGCTCTATTTATACTTATTTCTGCAATTGCTTTTTGATCTTCAGTTTAAATTCCAGCACTTATATCAATGTTCCTTTTGTTACCTTGATAATAGTTGATAAGGAATACAGGTTTTACTTCTCTAGCAAGATGGCAGCACAGAACATTTTTGGGTAGTACAGGAGAGAAGATGACTTTGTAAGCAAAGTGCTAGCATGGGACATTCCTGAAGTAGCTGCAATTGTGTGTGGGATATTATCCAGGCATTTGACAAAGTCCTAACTTCTGATAGCATGACATATATGAACCTACAGCTTGCCAATGTGCATGTGTGTGTGCAAACACATACATACATACATACATACAGATATATACACATATATACTCACACACATTTCCCTCTGCTACCACACTTACCCTCAAACTTTACCAAACCACTTGTCTTGTCTTGCTGGTATGCACGACGATGCATGCTTACGCCACAATAATTTGTTCCAACTGTGGTTCAAAATGCAATTAGCCTATGTTCATTGTCTACTTCCTTTGCATTTTGATTTAATGATGCCTGACTCTAAATAGTTTCTCCCATAGAGGGAGAAAAATAAACTCCAACAGGACAACTGGAGGAAGGGCAAGTCCCAGCAAAGTTTTACAATCCTCTGAGATTACAGTGTACTGTGTCCTTGCCAGTAACTTTTCATTTTGGTATGCTCCAACAGAGTCACTGAAAAAGGCTCAGCCTAAATTACAAACAAAAATACACACTATATGGAAAAGAATTATTTGACTTACAGAAAATTTAATTTTTCAAATTTAATTTTTGTTTCTGCAGGTAGGAGATGTTTATTTTATTCCTCCTAGCTTCATTTGAACATGAGGATTTAGTCCCGCCTGCAATTACCTGAAGCTTTGTCCTTAAAATCTAATTGGGAATTATCCTGAAGTACTCCAACTGTCCCTTAGATTACCTCTTGATTTACTGCTTAGCTTTTGGGCACGAGGAAGGAATTAAAAAGCTCCAAAGAATTAAACAGCTCAAGAGTAATTTATACAATATAGAAGCAAGAAAATACATCATACTGTTTACAGATTGCATGTGCTGATGTACTTGAAATTCTCTACTTAGCAAACATCAGGAAATAATACAAATAGCTGTTTGACTGGCATGTTGTGATCTGGCTACTTTAACCTACATCACCTAGACTTCAAATATAGTAAAAAAATGACATAGCACCAGATATTTAAAAACACAGAATTGTTTTCAGTTGTTACGTATTTAGGCAAGAAAGTAGTTGAACAGATAAAGTTGGTACTGTTTGAATTAAATTTGAGCCTCTTGGAATAGTTTCACTTGCTACTCTGTTGAGATAAGTTTGACAAGTCAAATCAAGAGAATAATTGTGCTGAGGAAAAAAACCCAGAAATCATGAACAAGGCATGATCCATACAGTCCAACTCAATACTACATGAGGTAAGATATGGGGATCTTTCTTGAAGTAGCCAGGTGGGTATCTTCATTGGCTCAACTTGAAATGTGGGGATAACCGCTTCTTTCATACTGCCATTTATGAGTTTGTATACATGAGACTTGTTTGTTTCTATCTGAAATTGGTGTTTCCAAATGTGAACCCAGAAGTTCATTTTTCTACTGTCACATCTTTCATTAAATAATAAAGAAGGCTAAATAAAAAAGGTTGGGGAAAAATGTTTAGCTTCCTTCACAATGAAAGACATAATAATAAAAATGAGATTGAGGAAGGAGAATAACAAAACGCTGAAACAAGGACACCGGATGCTGCATTGCCACAAGGATACCCACAGAATAGCATATGGGAAACGAACTTTACAGCTTCCACAGTGTGGGGGACGGGGGGGTCGGAAGGGAAAGGGAGTGGGACAAAAACAGCAAGGGAAGGGGTAACAATGATCAACAAGTAATGTACTCATTGCCCTACTCATGTAACTGCAACCCCTCTGTACATCATCTTAAAAAAAGAGATCGACGTGTTGTATCAGATTGGCAAGATAGAATATTGACAAATATAGCCTGACACAGAAGCACTCACTTGGAATCCTAGCTAACAGAAGGGTGATTTGGGGGTGGGTAGGTGGCGGGGAAACTACAGTTCAAGACCATCCTGGGGGAAAAAAAGTTTGTGACATCCAGTCTAAATCAGTTGTAGAAAAACTGGATATCGTGGTGTGCATCAGTCATCTTGGCTCCATGGGAAGAATACATGAGAAGATAATGATCCAGGCTGGCCTGAGCAAGGAGTGGGCCCCTATTCAGGAAATAACAAACTCAAAATATGCTGAAGCATGGCTGGAGCCATGGAGCTGTAAATGTAGGTTCTCTGTAGGACTTTGGGAACTTCCTGTTAAGGGCATGGATTCACCTTCTGCTTTCTCATGTGGATGTCCTGGCTGGACTTTCAGCTAGCACACACGTGTATGGCATTAAAGCTAGATGCTGAGGATGGTAGAAGAGAGAAACAGCAGCCTATGTTGCTGGTGGTCAGTGCAGACCCAGCTTTGAATTGCTCACTTTCACATCGTTTCATATTCCAGAGGAATGCATTCATTTTCCAATGATACCACTGCTATGTTGGGCTTTTCACTTATTTTTGGACAATCACAGAATTAGTGGGTACACTGATGAATGGTGTCGGTACCTGTTGTTAACTTATCAGAATTCATTACTAACTGAAAGGCTTCTTAAAATTAGTTACTCCCTTGCTGGGCAGCGGTGGCTCACACATGTAATCCTAGCTACTCAAGAGGCTGAGATCTGAGGATCACAGTTCCAAGACAGACTGGGCAGGAAAGTCTGTGAGACTCTTATCTCCAATAAACCACCAGAAAACTGAAAGTGGATCTGTGGCTCAAGTGGTAAAGCACTTGTCTGGAGCTGAAGAGGTGAGGGATGGTGCCCAGGCCCAGAGTTCAAGCCCCAAGACTGACCCCCCCAAAGTAGTTATTCCCCCTCCCCCACCAAATAAAATATTGGGAATATCTCAGAAATCATTATGTTGAATTTCCAAATGATGTATCATTTGTGATTTTTGGATGCACCATCAGATAATCTAGCTAAACTCAACCTTGAATGTTTCTATTGTCAATTTGGAAGTCATAATTGCCAGATATGTGTGTGTGTGTGTGTGTGTGTGTGTGTATGTGGTGCTGAGGATAAAATCCAGGGCTTCACACATGCTAGACAAGCACTCTACCTCTGAGTTTCATGGCCAGCTTTGTAATTCTTAATTACGTAAAAATAATACATTAAAAAGATATCAATAACGATGAAAATTGTGACATTTAAGAACTAATGCAAATGTAGCTCAAAGTAGAGAGGCTCTTAGTAGATACATTTAGGAAAAGGAGTCCATTACTAAATGGGCATCATTGTGATACATCTTCATCAGGGATGTTTTGTTTAAAGGATTTTTATCCAGTGAACTGATTTATGACCTTGAGAGAAAAATTGTATTGATCACGAAACAGTCAGTACACTGAATTTTTTTTTTTAGCATTGGTTCATACATATTGCTACAAAATTAAGACAAACAGTGTAATTTGTAGTGGATAGACAACATGATCCATTGCTCTTTTCTAGGGATATACAATTTATTCTCTCAGATTTCATGGTTATGTGGCTAATTTGCAGCACAGGGTGAAAGAGGGCTTCAAGGATTTAAACCTTGATGATGATGAGAAATTCCTTTTGTTACAAATTCTTCTGTAAAACCACGCTGGCACCTCCAAATGCATCCCTCCGCCCCTCCCCCGCCCTTGCAATGGAATAGACAATAAAAGAACACACTTATCAGCTCCTCTCCCCTCAGTATTAGATATTATTACAGGCAAAAGTGGCCAGAGTAAGGAAGGAAAAAAGATGCTTTTAATAGACCCATATCCTCTTTTTTAGTGTTTTTTAAAAAGAAAGTTATCAATGCAAATATTCATGTTTTCATCTCTGTAGGATTCTTTCCCCACTGCATTCCACAAGCCAGAGGAACGCGCTGGAACTCAAACAAAACCCTCTTTTGCTACCATATTAGGAATCAAAATGCGTAGCAGAAACCTATTGCCAAGTGGAGATAATCAACAGGGAATGTCTATGCCTTCAAGCCAAATGAGCGCAGAAAAATGATCAAGGCAGCAAAATAAATAATAAAGCTGAGGACTGGCTTTAGATTATGGTCTGTTATAGATCCCTCTCTCTAAGAAGGATGTGCTAGAAAATTCTAAAGCTTTTGGACATTCAGGTATAAGAACCTAGTTAGGTCTAATTTTACCATGGATAAAATTCACTCTGGATTGTAATTAGAGAAAAGGGGAATAATCTATCTTTTCCTTATTAAGCACATCAGGTTTCTTTGTTGTTGTTGTTGTTGATGGCATGCCTCATAAACTTTCTACCCTGATACCAAATTGATTCTGCAATAACTAAATTTCAGACCCTCTCCCAACTTTCAAAAAGTTATCAGGAAACTTCCTGGTTATATTATTTTTGCTTCAAGTACAATTGGTTAAGATTAATTATACTTCCCTTTTCCATACACAACCCTTGATCTATTACTCACTTGGCTCAGAAATATAATTTTAATTAATACATGAGCCAAATGAATAGGCATTCTCAATCACAGTTTAGTGGTTCTGGAATCATAGCAAGGTACAGGATGGGGGTTATACGGTGAAGGATGAGCAATTATCTAGTGGATTAAGCAGACCACTCTGTAACCAACTGCCTGCATTATTAAGAGAATAATGATAATACCTGAGGTTGTACTGCTATAATGATGAGAAATTTGACCTTACAGCCACATTTCATAATTTCTAAAGGAGGCAGATGTAAGAAATAAGATCAGAGAACAGAAGGTTTCATAAATCAAGACAATATTTGACAGCGGCCTAGGTGCATAATTGCAGACTCAGGATGAAGCAAAGAATTGAAAGGTATGACAAAGTGATTTTGTATGTCATAACTCTCTGGGGAATTATAATTATCAGAGAAATAATAGACAATGGTCATACTGCTTCTGGATGTGAAACCTGAACCCCCTCACCCCCCAAAAAAAGGGAAAGCCCTATACTAAATAAAAGTAGAGTGATTTAGCCAATTTGGAGAAGCAGCGACAAATTCAACTGCAGGATGATTAAAAAAAACCAACAAAGGTGCCTTCTTTTTAGCATGTCATAATTTACAGAGTAACTTTTCCTAGTTATGCTCTTTTTGGGCCCTTTGCCCAGTCTGATGAAGGATTTCTTATCCCCTAATTCACTTGAGTGCCTGGACTAAATCACCTCCCTAAAGAACTTGCCCAAAGTCTCAATACAAATGTGCACTGGATTGCAAATCCTTGCTCCCTCCAAAAAGCCCATTAGTGTTGCTCCAAGTAGCATCTGTTCACTTTCTGGAGGGCTCTTCCTTTTCTTTGCAGTGAGACATGGTAACACTCCCCACTTTGTTCATTTGGTTGTTCAGTCTTCAATTGGTGCAATTTATGGTCCTCCAATTGTTGTGAAACACAGACCCTCTGGCATGATTTTTTTTTTAATATAGCAACCTTGGCTTTGGTAAGGCAAAACTTTGGTCCAGAATTTGAGACCAACTGATGGGCAATGCCTTCTGTCAGGACTGGGAAAGGTATGCCAAAGGCTTGGCTGCTACTGCCACCTTCTGTTCAGAATGGCTCACCCAGATCTCATTCCATACATTTGTTTTAAATTCCAGTGTAATAGGGCAGGAGAGAATACATCCACATGGGCAATATACTCTGTGTTGAGAAGTTTCTGATTCAAGCTGCTTTGGAAGTAATGTGTGCTAGTGATGATCAGTGTTAGAAGGCAATCTTAACAGAATTAATAGAATGAAACTTGTTTGCGGGAGGAAGGGCCTGAGAAGACACCACGATAAACTAGAGATATGATGAGAAGAGCAGGAAAAGAAGATGGTAGGACTCTTCTGCGTTGAGTCCATGGAGTGGAGGCAAAACATTGTCACTCTGAAAATAACAGTCTTCTTGGCAATTGCAAGAAACATAGCAAATCCAATGCTATTCCGATTTCTAATGTGTTTCAGGAATCAGAGACTATAGGTCCGGACCACCTCAGGTGGAATCTTAGCAGTGCACAGAGACTGGTTCTTCTCAGAGATTAGCATTTACAGTTCTGAGAATTTGACAGATGGATACAGCACAAAAGTATGGCAAAGGGTAACTATTCTAGTACTCTAGCTGTTCTTCGCTCTTGAAGCCTCTCAGCACTCTGGGCTATGGATGCCGAAGAGGGCCTGAGGGAGTGATAAAGCCACCACATGGTGCAGTGTCATGGCAGGTGACAGGATTCTACCTGCCCCATTATCAAGCCCCTCTATGTTTATTGGATGGCATCCATTGCTTCTCAAAACTATCAGAAGCGACTCTTATGACCTTACTTTCTTTTCAAGACAGCTTATGACACTAAATTTGTTTCATTCAAATATTATTAATGGGAGAAGTATACAGAATATAATTAGTCACAAGTAACAAATCATCCCCAGGGGGAATTCCAGTGATAAATCTGGAGAAAAGAATGAGTCATAGAGGAGAAAAAAAACACCAAAATACAAATTACCTGACTATTTGTCAGGACTGTGCTAAGCACATCGTATGTCATTTCAGATGACGATAGCCCAATAAAAGAGATATTGTCATCCCTCTTTAATAGATGAAGAAATTGAGGCTCAGGATGAGTAATTAATATGTCCAAGATCATAGAGATGGATAGTGATAATGTCAGGATTTGAATCAAGGCCTTCATGACTTCCAAAGCCGTGTAATTAGCTTCTGCATAAAACGATAATGGCCGTAGTCATAAAAATAGCAGATGTCTATGAGTGCCACATGTGGCAAGCAATTTTTTATTGTCAAAGTGATGTACAGAGGGGTTATAGTTGCAAAAGTAAGGTAGTAAGTACATTTCTTGTCAAACTTGTTACCCCCTCCCTCATTTTTCTCCTACTTTCCCTCTGACCAATCCCCTGCAAAAATAACTTAATAGCTATGTACGTATGACCATAAAAGATGATGCTAAGTGAAATGAACTCTAGGACATGGACACAAGAGGTTTTTCTTTGTTGTTATTGTTTTTTTAAATACATTTTTATTGTGAAAACACTGTACAGTGGAGGGGTTACAGTTACATGAGCAAGGTAATGAGTACATTTCCTATCAAGCATTGTTGCCTCCTCCTTTGTTTTCCCCCTACCATCCCTTCCCTCCCATCTCCACAACTACACTCGAACTATGTGATTGTTCATTTCTTTTGTATGTTCGTCCCTCTATGGTCTATCCCCTGTTGTCACTGTATTTGATTGTGGTACCCTAGTATTGTGCCAGGCATTTTCAAGAACTTTCAAATGTTTACTCTCTTTCTTCTAGACCACATTGTTTACTTACTTATTTATTTTTTGGGTCCGATTGTGGACCTGAACTCTGGGCCTGGGTGCTGTCCCTCAGCTCTTCAGCTCAAGGCTAGCGCTCTACCACTTGAGCCACAGTGCCACTTCCGGCTTTTTTTTTCTGCTTATGTGGTGCTGAGGAATCGAACCCAGGGCCTCATGCATGCAAGGCAAGCGCTCTACCACTGAGCCACCTTCCCAGCCCCATCTTCTAGACCACATTGTAAGAGGAAGTTAAGCATTTTATAAAAGGATATAGAGGGTTTAATCAAACATTTCACAAAGGAGACCACACGGTAGAAAATGGAAGAACTTGGATAACTCTAAACAGTAACTCTGGCACGTTGGGATTCTGGTTTCATGTATCAAGAAGTCAGAGTGAAGGCATTGGTTTGCCTATGAGGCTGAAAGCTGTGCTAATTCATAAAAATGATCAGAGACCAGACTTAGTGATACTTAACTGGTCAATGATGCTTTCCAGTACTAGTTTTCTGTTAGTTCTATAATGTTGATAAGGCCTGAAGAAGGTAGCTTGCAAGTAGTGATATTACCAGAAATGTTCTAGATTTATCTCCCTTTAAACCCATTTGGCCCAAGTTTGGACTCCTTTCTGCTGTCACTAAATTGACTAGGAGGTTGAGTTAGGTAACAGAATCTTTGGAAATTTCAGAGAGTGTATGGAATAAGATAGGAATCAGACCAGGTGGTATAACATTGAAAAATTATTGTGTTCTGTGGATAGATTTGTACTTGCATCAGGATTACTACAATTTTATTTTAGTTTTATTTCTTGGAATCATTTTTTAAGGGCCTATATAGTGTCACCAGTAAGAGCTCAGGGGCAAAATCTTACTTCAAAGACAATCTTTGTGTTGGAGCAGCCCCTACCATGTAACTGTAGGCACCCTCATAGATAGAGGTGACTTAACAGCTAATTCATGTTTAGGTAGCATCTGAGCACCTGCTCGATTCATTTCTGTTTGTGAAAAACATCCCAAACTGATCCATGCTAAGAGAGCCTTAATCTTAGACCTTAATGTTCCTCTGCCAGTTCTTCCTCTTTGAGCGTTACACAAATTGCTCCAAACCATGACTCTATGCTGTATTGTACTGAAGAGCCTGCTGTTCTGGTCTTGATTCTTTGTCTCATTTAGCTTTTCAGATAAGAGTGGCTCTATGACTTCCCAGCTAAGAAGATATAAAGGAGGTGCATGTTTCTGGGAAATGTCTTGCTGTTCTGATAAAGAAGGAAGACTTGACGAGAATAACCACAGTTTTCAATCCAACCATGAGGAGAAGAGCATGGTACAGAGATGGAAATGATGAGCATGAAGAGCAAGGAAAAGGTTTATGTTCCTAGGGGCCTCATAGGCAAATCAATGCCATCACTCTGACTTCTTGATACATGAAACCAGAATCCCAAGGTGCCAGAGTTGCTGTTTAGAGTTATATTTTCTGTTATTTGCCACTCAGTAATTCTCAAATAAAATATATGCATCTTATCCTGAATTGTTAGGCTTTGAAGGCAGAAGTCTGTGAGTAATTGTCGTTAGGAAATTACTTGTCAAACTCCTGCATAGTGCCTGAGATATAGCAAGAGATCATAAAATTTTTAATGAATACACTTCTTATTCTTCACACATGGGCCCATATTAAGAGGTTATATGTTTCTAGTTAAGTTGGCATTTAAATTATTAGTCTGATTACAAAGGTGCCCATTGAAAAATCAAAGGTCTTAGGAAACATGTATTCCTGTCTATGTGGAATTTTAGGAATGAACATTTCTTTTGTTAGTGAATACTTTGGTTTCTGTGAATTTCTCTAACTTAAAAACTTGCCAGTATTTCAAAGGAGCAGGTGGGGCTCTCTGCAAATTTCATTTGATCCGGAAGAAGAGAAAAATCAGCTTAAATATCTTCAATTCCTTAGAAAACTGATGACAAACATTCCCTTTATTTAATGATGCTAGAGCCCTGGCTTCCAGAAATGGGGCTGCTCTTGTTCATGTGGCAACAAATACCAACTTCTCAATTGATGGCCTGCTGGTATAATTGCTCAGTAAGAATGCTCTCTATTCCATCTGGGCACAAATGATGCAACTGGCAAGTACTTCTGAAGCTTCACTCATATAGGGCCTGCCCAAATATATTAATCTCACAGTTGTCATCCTGTGACGAATATCACAAAGAAGGAATATTTAGATTCAAGTCCAGTTGGAAGGGCTCTTTGACCATCTTTTATCTTGCTGTCTGATAGAAAAACTCAGTTCCACAATAATAATCTTTTATCCTAAAGACTTAGGAAATTCATGACACATAAGCCACATACATAAATATTTACCAGTGTTAGTTCCAGTTGCATACTCAATTATTATCTATTATCTTAAGAGCTCAGAACTGGGAAAGACAAGCCACACAGGATTCTTGGACATAAGTTGTACCCATAATGGGGTGTACCTGCTTACTAGGTATGCTTCAAAAGAAGCTGAGTTCTCCAGCTATATTGGTCATATGTTTCTTTGTTTATAGATCTGACCATCAACCAAGACTAGGAAACAACTCATGACTGAATGAGTATATTTTTGTTTCTTATGCTCTAGTGTAAATTCTCAAAGATCATGGGGGATGGTAGGTTCTTCTAATGAGTACATATGAAAAGGTTGCTGTTTAGGACACAGGAGAAATTTGATTCTTGCTCACAAATGGCAACTCAGTAATTCTGGGTTTGGTGTTTACTTTTTAAAAGCGTTGAATGAATTTTACTAAGTTCAACCACAGTAATTTAGTCTGGCATGCATGGGAATTTCAAAAGGTAATTAAGGCTTCTAACCAGACAGAGAACAATTAGACTGCTCTGGAATTTGATGTTAGCTTTATTGGGTACCCCCAGTTTTTCTTTCACCTTGTGAAATCTGTGTTCAGAGGCCAAATTCCTTTGCAGTATTGTTATGATACTTGGACCTAAGTCTTAATTTCCAGTTTTATGAGTGTAAAATGGATCCAAGGCCAATTTAGAAAACATGATTCTGCATAATATGTTTAATGATAACATGATGTAAGCAATATTTCCATGTGTGTATGTATAATCAAGAAACTTCTTTGTCATATATTCTCAAACTTTGTCCTCCTGGAATCCCTGGCTGCTCATGAAGTACAGATGACTTGCCCTCCACCTCCAAATTCATCAAATCCGGGGTGAAGTCTGAGAATTTGCATTTCTAACACTTCTCATGAGATGTTGATGACGCCTGGTCTGGCAGTATGCTCTGAGAATCATTGGTCCAAGACATAAAATGTCTTCATCAACCTCTTCTATCCTTGTCACGTTTTTCTTTCTATCTCAAGATCAGCATAAAATAAAGTCAGGTATCTGTGAACTGACAGTGTTCCCCACTCTCATCTCTCTCTTGAAATCCTATCTTCAGTTCCCTGGAATGAGAATGTATTTGAAGATAGATGCTTTCAGAGTTAAAATGAAGTCATTAGTGAGCTTCATAAATCACTTTAAGGCTTTAGGAGAAGACCAACTTCTCTAAGGCAAAGGGAACAATTGCCTTGTTTTATCCCAGAAGATTGCCCAGGTATTGAAAAATCTACTTCTCTTAGTCTCTCACTTGCCAGATCCACTTTGCAAATTTTGGAGTTACCAGCCTGCAAAGTTCAGTAATTCCATTCTTATAGATCCATCTTCCTTTTTCTCTCCCCTCCCACTCTTTCTATATACTCTATTGGTTCTGTTTCTCTCTAGAGTACCCTGATTGATACAAGCTTTTATTCCCATTCAGGTTCTGATTGTTTTCTTACAAATATTTTCCAGCAAATAAAGCACTTGGAACACCCATCTCACATATCATCTAATGACTTCATTATCATTTATTCAGATGCATAGCATATTTATGTTGAATGGGTCTTCTCCTTCCTCAGGAAGATGTCCCAATGAACTCTTTATAATGAGGATCATGTTTTTAATTCTTTTCCCCCCCAAAATAGGTTTATTTGTGGTCAAATTGTATCACAAGTAAATAGCTGTTGATGCGGTTTAGCCAGATGAACTAATTCAGGCCCTTAATAATTAATACTAGAAAATCATGTGAAATTTCCTTGGAGTATTTTGATTGCAGAATGCTTTACAAATATGTCAGTGTGGATGGATATGGTGCCTTATTATCTTCATTTTGATTTTCCCTAAGCCCTGTTTTCACACACGAGGATTTAATGAGCTTTCACAGAGATCTCTACATCAAAACAGCTCTTGGGGAGTCAGGGGTTTTAGTGAGCTTGCTCTCTTTTTATCTTTTGTTGCAGATTTCCCCCCTCTGGCACTGATGTGATTGAACTTAGGGGGATTTTTTTTCTTTTCTTTTATCCTTTCTTTTTCTTTCTTTCTTTCTTTTTTTTTTTTAAATTCCAGCACAGAGGAAACACCTGTTAGAGTTTCATAGGCTGCCTTGTGTTTAGCTACTTTGAAAAGCAGAAACCCAAAACTTAAGAATCAATCCACACTAGATACATTCTGTAAAAAAAAAAAAAAACGAATTTGAAACCTAGACTATTATCTTTTCCTCCCCGTAGTGAAGAAGACCTTGCATTTGAGTTGAGACTGGTAAATTGAACACGTAGACATGGCATCACCTACTGGCCAAGCCAGGTATTGCAGCTGTGGATAGTGGCCTGCACTGCAGTCAAGAGGGGGCTCTGTCATGCCCAGGAGTATGTGTGTAGGTGGATGGAAAATTGTCCTGGGAGAAACTGCTAGGGTCAGAGTTTGTAAGGAGCTGTGTAGAATCAATTCCACTGTCAACAGGGTCTGGAAGGCCTCTAGTCTCTGAAAGAGCTGCAATCAATGCTACATTATTAGGAAATCGCAGTTAGACTGCTTCCTCTAGTGATGATCTCTTTCTTCCCAAGAAGTTTGTTACTAATGTTCTAAATATTTCTCATGGTAATCTCCTATTCTAATAAGTGAATCGAAGTACAAAAATGTATAAACATGTGCTTAGCCACCAAAAGCCCTCAGAAATACAAGAATAGGCCAACCTGGATTTTGTCACAGGCTAGATCACCAAGGGGTGTAGATTACAAACTTCATGAATGGTAAGTGAAAGAATTATGAGGTTATTACTTACATTTTTTTGCCATTTGATATATGTGAAATCTGATTCACGAATTCTACTTAGTGTTCCATTTAACTCCATCATCAATATTGCATCGGTTCTTATTTAACACTGTCACTTTCCAAAGTATTTTAGATTATAATAACAATGAAAAGATTAGCTAGACAGCACTATATCCTTACAAAGGCTCATAGAAACAAGAGACTTAGGAGTATTGTTGGACATTACATTGTTGACCTCTTGGAAACAGGAGGAGGTGAAAAGTACTGTGGCTAGGGTATTGTGCTTAGTTCTCTATAGATATCTCATCAGATCATGTGTGGCTAGTGTGTGATATTTTTGAGCTTTCTTGATTAAATTTTGGCTGTAACTTCATCCAGTAGGTCTTTCTACCTCCTTTGTATCTACTTTCTGTGATGTTATATTATGCCTGTGCATAATGTATAATTTAGGTATAGAGGATTAAGAGAGTAGAGATTAGCATTTGATGGAGGGAGAGTGACAAATATTCTTGGAGGAAAAAATGGAGATCTATGAGTAGGAGAAAAGTTGAGAAAAAGGCTATGTTTTAGCCATATTGGCTTTAGAGCGAGTAACCTTTTTGTTTTCACTCAAATTAATTTGGTTTGTCTAGAAGAGTTTGACATGGAGGTGGTTAAAGATCTATGAAAACTGATCTTAAATGACAAAATTCTTGTGGATGACCCTGGCTAGTTCATTTCTCAAGCAAAGCTGACGATGGCTAAGCATCCATTTTCTAGTTGCTAAATCAGCAACCTCAGCATCTGGGGATTTGTGTGACATGCAGATGCTTGGGTGCCAACCCAGGCCTCTGGGTGTGGTAACAGCAATCTTTATTTTAGCAAGACTGCCAAATGATTTTGATGCTTCACAAAGGTTGAAAACCACTTCTTCCCTCTGTAATAGCTTTGACACGAGCATTTTAATATATTTTCTCATTTACCTAGGGATAGTTAACTTGAAAAACAAGTTAAATGTATTTGATTAAATGTACTTACAAAATGCAGTCTGCTTTATTTCCTATTTATAATGGAATTTGAGATAAATTTAATAATGTGTATACTTTTTTACTTCAATTCATTTATTAGAATAGGAGATTATCATGAGAAATACTTAAAACAGTTTTCCTAGTATAAATGATAGAGTTTTATTGTTCCTTTTAGACAATATATTTGAACACATTGACTTAGAAAATGGAACATAACATCTAAATGACAGGAACAAAACATCTGTGTTTTTAGCTTCTCTTTCCCCATAATATTATTTTCTTGGAGATTGTCTGTTGAAGACAATGATTGAAAATTTAAAAGGCCAGAAAAATTCAAATTAGCAGACAACTTGTTACCATGCCATCTAACCATCAGTATTAAAGAATAACAATATCAAAAATCCTTTCAAAACTTGAAAAGAGCAAAGGAAAGATAAATATTCTTTTTCATCTCTGCCCTATCCAGTCTTCCAAGAAAAGAAATGTCATTGAAATAATAGAATTCTCAAACTGCAGGACTTCAAAGGAGACGAAGCAGAACAACACTGGATGTGTACTAGCGTTGGCAGTGACTAATGAAGCAGGAGGAAATTCAGAGAAGACATTTTGAGATTGCATGATTTACTTTAAGCTGAACACTGGCTATTTATATGGTCATGTTGAGTTGGACAGAGATCAGAATTAGAAGTTTATAGAGGAATTGGCTGCAAGGGCTGTGCTAAAGTTATATTTAGGAGATCGATGTTGAAGAGAACAAATATTTTGGTCTCTAATATCAAATTTTCTCCTTTGATCTATACTTCTCTGTTTAAAACATGAGGATATATATTCTTTATTTAAGAGTTGGTTGCCAGTGTTTCATGCATGTTATCCTAGCTACTTAAGAGGCTGAGATATAAGGATATCAGTTAAAAGCCAGACCAGGCAGAAGTCTCTATGAGACTCCTATCCTAAACCAGAAAATCTGTGGAAGTAGAGCTTTGGCTGAAATGATTGAGCTCTAGCCTTGAACAAAAAATTAAAGGAGAGTTTGATGGCCCCTGAATTCAAGCCCTGGTGCTGGCATGCATGCACAGACACAGACACAGACACAGACACAGACACACAATATAGCAATTTAACTGCATGTTCCTTGAAACCATTCTTCACCAACACATTCTGCCTGATATCTCCCTCCCCTCCCCTCCCCTCCTCTCCTCTCTCTCCTCTCCTTCTTTCCTTTCTTCCCTCCCTTTCTCCTTCCTTTCTAAGGCAGGGTCTTCTTCTGTAGCCCAGGCTGGCTTTAAACTCATGATCCTCCTGTTCTAGTCTCCCAAGTGTTAGGATTACAGGTATGTACACTTCACTTGGCTGCTTGCAAATGTCATGGTTATCACTTAAAAATTTATATGTGTCAATTTGTATAAGCTAACATTAATTTAATACATTTTAAATTTGATATTATTCTTGACTTTTAAAAATGGTGGTAGATAACTTCACATTAAGCAATTGAAAGTAATAATCCATAGCTATGGATTAACTCACTTAAGATATACAATACTATTAAGCATTTTGCAACCATTTGGCTGCAGTATGTAGCTCAGTGGTAAAGGACTTTGCTAGCATGAGTGAATATCTAGTTTGGGTCCTCCACATCATGACACAAAGGTCAGTGTCTGTTTGGTGAACTTTATGCATAAAGGTCCCTGAGTTTATTAAGGATTTAGAAGATTAATTTTTCATACACTGAAAAATATTCTTCAACCAAGCCCCCAAAATGATTTGAGTCATAATTTCTCCCACTTAGGAAAATCCAATCGGAGAAATTTGGATACTTCATTGAATGTTTTATGACATTGTAAATTTAATGTTATTTTATTTTTGGTACGTGTACCAGTGACATTGATTTTGCCTTCCCAATATTCTTCTTACATTCTTTTTATAAACATTTTTATTTTATTGTAAAGATGCTGTACAGAGGGGTTACAGTGACATGAGTAAGGCAATGAGTACATTTCTGGTCAAGTATTCTTACCCCTCCTTTGTTGTTCCCCCACCATCCCTTCCCTCCCCCCCCATTTCCCCCTCACCAAAGTCGTAAAGTTCATTTCCAAATAGTGTCTTGTGGGTATCCTTGTTGCAATGGGTCATCCTGTGTCCTTGTTTCAGCATTTTGTTATTTCCCTTCCCCTCACCAAATTAGACAAATGTACATACAAGATGCAGGTACCAAAATCAAGTACAGTGACAACAGGGGATATACCATAGGGGGAAGAACATACAAAGGAAACAAAAAAATCACATAGTTCATTAAAAACAACAACAACAAAGAAAGACCTCTTGTGTCCATATCTTGGGGCTCATTTTGCTTAGCATTATCTTATATGGTCATATATACATTGAGTTTTTCTGCTCATCTGATAAAATTATCCTAGATGTATAGTATTTATTACAAATGAGGGAAACCATGGGACCTATATTTCTTTGGGTCTGGCTTACTTCCCTTAATATGATTTTGCTCTTTGAGTGAAGTATTTACTACACATAGGTAGGAGAGGAAAAGTTTATAATGGGTGCTACATGTCAATCATCACAAGAAATTTCTGAATTGCAGACATAGCTGAAACCATTCTTCTTGGCTACCTCTTTTTCTTTGTTTTCCCTCTCATGTATTTGAAAAAATCCTTTATTTGATGTGTTATGTATCAGTTATTTAAAAATCAGTCTGGCGTTAAAAATAATACTATAAAATTACAAAACCATGTATGACATATGAAGTTTATTCAATTCATAATGACAAGTAGGGAAGTAATTTTAAGTAAACAAGCTAATCTATATAATGTGTAATTAATAGCAAAAAAACAATTTCCTTGTATAGGTAGTCACTGGTAAGATTAAAGTTATGGTGCATTGTTTCAGCAACTGAAAGATTAATACAAATAAAACTGTACCACCTGGATTTTGAAATATTGCAGTGGAATCCTATTCTGGTAAATTCTGGTTAATTATTATATTTTATTGATATGAGCTGAAACAAGTTTCCTTTAACATAAAATGGAGAAACTGTAAACAAAAATCAGATCTATTCCTATTTTAAGAATCTGTAAATATGAGAATGTTGCAATGTGTCAACCATTAGGATGAGACATGAGAATAAATTACAGGTCATATACCATCAATGTGTGATTGGTACTGATGTTTATGAGTTGGAACGTGTTGATATCTGGATGTGGAGTAGGTCTGTAGTCTGTGTTGTACACACTATCAGAGCAAGCTGTCTTCGTCAGTGTTTATCAATTGCCTGCACAGGTTAAACTCGAGTGCCTGTATTTGTTTTTTCTAGCTACATTTGTATACTCTTCAATTTTTCCCTCCCAGTCAAAGCAGTATCTTCATTTTAAAAACTGCTTCACTGGTCTCTCAAATCATGTTCATAGCTGCTGGCCCATTGCAACTCAGGTTAATACCCAGCAATCCAACCTTAGCATTTACCACCTGGTCAACTCTTATCATCCAGCTATCTGGGCTACACGAACAGTTTATATACTTGTCTGACTTTTAAATAATACATGTGACCAGGTACTAAAGCATTAGAACAAATTGCTACCAAATATACTCTAACATATGACCTCTTCAATGCCTTCCCTGTTAAGTTAGTTAGAAACAAATTGCACACTAGTTTGGCAGCTGTTTCTGGTTTTTGCCCTCCCAAAATGAACTAGTACAGCAATGTTAGGGTTTGTGAGGGGGGAGGATATTAATGGAGTTGTTCAGTGTTCATGTCTCCCCAAAGGCAGGAGACATGAGAGAGGTATGGGGCGGGGACAATGTGGAAGGAGGTGGTGGAGGAAGTCTAAGGACAAGCTTTCAGAATTGCCACTGGACATGGTTAGCATAGATGTCCCTTTTTTTTTTTTAAGTTTAACTGTATGAGCTTAATCTTGACTAAGTTACTAAAACCATTAACATCTTTTATGTACACCAGACAAAACATGTATCTTTTTGAAGTTTTACATCAGCTTACATTGGTTTGTTTCCTAAGTTTCCCGTACCCTTTTCCTTTGTCCTTCCTACCTGCTGTAAATTGTATCCTACGTGTCCAGTCATGTCCATCTTCCCATTCTCATTTGTTATAAATGACCCAAGAGTCCAAACCAGCATCTGAGGTTTCCACTTAACTATCCACAATCTGTACTATACTGTTAGGATAAAATCTTGCTTTAGTAAATAGATTTGGTTGGTATTAGGTATGAAATTTACTTAGTTTTCTTATAACATAGTATGTGGTTTTCCACAATGGCACTGATATGGTTTTGTAGGTATGCTAGGAAATAAAAATTATTTCTGTTTAGAAAATAGCTTGTACTTATCACTTTGTTGTCTAGACTATATGCTCATGGACACTTCCCTGCTTAGGAAAACTTTGAAAGTGCACGTATGTTTTTCAAAGACTGAAATGTGACAGCCATTGAGCTGCTCTCTTAAAAGAATATTTTAAGCTGTTCTGTTTAGAAACAATGATTAGTAGTAGGTGTCTACTGGTACCTACATTTTTCTTTAGTGAGCACTGATTTTGTGGGCTTTGTGCTGCAAATGTGGTGTGTGGCACATTTTTATTGAGTATAAAATACATGAAAAGTGTCAACCCTGGATCAGTATTTTCTATATGACTTGCAAAATTGCTATCGTGATAAGTACATTTTTAGTTGTGACATGTGCCTTCTGTCCATTGTCTCCCAAACCTCACATGTGGGTTTGTACTCCTTGGTATTTTAAAATTCCTTGGTTTCTGAACATAACAAATCGGCCACCCTGAATAAAAATAAATCCATTTCTTTCTTTCTATGGCTTTGCCTAAGTTGTATAATCATGTGTAATTCTTACTGTCTACTCAAAACCTTTGGAGGATCAACTAGACATTCTATGTCAATGAGCACAATAGATAATTTCTCGTTTTCTTTGCTCCTGGCAAAAGCTTTTCTCCATTCTGAGAATAATGAAAATGTGTCCTGTTAGTTCTCGGTCATCTTTTGAATACAGGCTTTGGAGTTAACGACCTTATGGGGCTGTGTCATTCTTTATTAAAATTTTTCCATTGCTAGGAAGCTTTTCAAATATTTTAAACAATGTGATACTGATGTCCAAAATGTATACATTTTAGAACATGCAAAGAACTTTTGGTACATTTTTTTTTTTTTTGGTAGGTCGTGGGGCTTGAACTCTGGGCCTGGGCGCTGTCCTTCAGCTCTTCAGCTCAAGGCGAGCGCTCTACCACTTGAGCTACAGCGCCACTAAGAACTTTTGAAAGTTTATTGTTTGCTTTAAAAAAAGCAAACCACTGTTGGCCTTTGTGATTTTTCTTACCCATCTTCACGCTAGTATTTCTCAGAGAATGACTCTCCAGGACAGTGCATCAGAATCAACAGGTGTATTATTAGTATGCAGATATTTGAGATATCATAAAACTATTACAGAATGAGAATCACTCAGGTGGACCTGGGCACTTGCATTTTTTTAACTGTATTTTTTGGGGGGGGTACAGTTGTGGGGCCTGAACTCTGGGCCTGGGCGCTGTCTCTCAGCTCTTCATCTCAAGGCTAGCACTCTACCACTTGAGCCACAGCGCCACTTCTGGCTTTTTTCTTTTTGCTTATGTGGTGCTGAGGAATCAAACCCAGGGCCTCATGCATGCAAGGCAAACATTCTACTACTGAGCCACCTTCCCAGCACTTAACTGTATTTTTTTTGTCTTTTCTTTTTTGGTACTGGGGATCGAACCCAGGAAGTTGAACTTGCTAGGCAAGCGCTTTGCCACTGTACTACATCCCAGCCTGGCACTTGCATTTTTAACACATATCATAGACGTTTCTAATTCAATGCTGTGATTGGAAACAACTGCTTTTACTACTGGTCCTGGAGACTGACAGATCTTAAAAGCAGTGACTTTGCTTTTGATGATGTAGTTTCCATTCATAACTGAAGTTAAACACATTAATGATTTTTGAATCCACTTTAGAAGAATTGGAAGTAAAGCTAAGTACTCATGGATACTTCTACAATTTCACCTGAAAATATTTTCTCTTGTGGTTGAACTGACAAGTTGGATCTCTTCAGCCATTACTTATGGTAAGATAACAAAAGAAAGCTTAATATGAATATGCATCCAGGTTATAATATAGAACAATGAGCCAGTAGTTAGACAAATTATTTAAGCTCCAAGGATTCCCCCCTCCAATCAGTAAAATGAAGAGATTAGTTACTTCAGGATTAGAGGACTACTCTATAAAACACTTAGCATAGTACTGAACATATATTAAGTACATAACAAATTGTAGAGTCATGAATTGCTTTTTAAAATGAACAAAATTCCATTGCCTATATTATTTATTCTACAGGTTATTAGGTAAGATATAATATGGGGAAAAGTATAAGTAGCTTATAGTAGACATTTTAGGATGTGATGGAGTCAGTGTCTTTGTAAAAATGGTTAACATATGTGTTAATTAGATTTTATGTCAGTAAAATATACTACAGTTTGCTGAAAAATGTTCCTACAGTCAGAACTGGTCATCTCACATTTTTATTTCTTCTCAGGATTTGTAAATGTGAATAACAACTCGATTATATACAGTTCTGTGGCAAGAAGATAGAGAATATCTATGGAGAGTAATGGACTAAGTCTCCCCCTGAGCATAGTTTTCTAAACATTATGAGATGACAACATTTCTAATATTGTAGATCCATACCTTGAATGACACTCAGTGGGTTCTTTTGGAGTTTGGTAAGCGTCAGGTTTTAGAAATATGTCAGAGGCTTAGAAAGAGATAGCTAAATCAATTCATATATGATATATATGAGTTAGATAATGTTTTTGTATAATTTCCTTTTCTGTCCCTCTCTCTCCTTCTTTCCTTTCCCTCCCTCCCTCCCTTTCTCTCCCTCTCTCCCACTCTCTCTCTCCCTCTCCTTCTCCTTCCCCACCCCTCCCTTTCCCTCTCTCTCTTTCTCTCTCAAGCTCAGGCTTGCCTCAAATTTGAAATCCTTCTGCCTCCGCTTTCCCAAGTTCTGGGGTTACAGATATGAACCACAATACCCAGCTAGTCTGTCTATCTATCTATCTATCTATCTATCTATCTATCTATCTATCTATCTATCTATCTATCTATCTATCTATCTATCCATCCGTTGTGGGGCTTGAACTCTGAGCCTGGGCACTGTCTCTCAGCATTCCAGCTCAAGGCTAGCGCTCTACCACTTGAGCCACAGTGCCACTTCCGTTTTCTGAGTGGTTTATTGGAGATAAAAGTCTCACGGTCTTTCCTGCCCAGGCTGGCTTTGAACTGTGATCCTCAGATCTCAGCCTCTTGAGTAGCTAGGATTACAGGCATGAGCCACTGGCGCCTGGCTCCTATAATTTTTATGACATACTTAGTCATAGAAGTTGAGATTTAATGTACCTGTGTCTTCTACAAGTTTTCCTAGGAGCAGAATGTGGGATCTCCTCCTTAGAAATTTCTATCACTACAAAATTTGTATATTTTCAAACACATAGTTCTTCTTATGAATTACTAGCCCTTTGTTCCAGAAGATAAAGCAGAATAAACTCTGTCCACACATTGAAGAAGAAAAAGACAAAAGGAAAAGTCCTAATGTTGCAAGGTGGTAAATAAGGCATGAGAAAATTACGATAAGGTGCTGCAGATACCTTATGGCCCTGCTCCATCTAATGCCTCCTGCAGATAATAGCCGTATTTCATATTTGTACAGTCCGTTAGAAGAAAAATAAATGTACATAAACATATAGGGTTTTCTTCTTTAACTTACTGAACTGAAATTTTCTGTACATTTATGACAAACAGATGGTCATTACAAGATAGCAAAGATTTTGGGTTAAAGATAACCACCTAAAATTTAGGCTCATATAGTGATAAAACACCAACTTTCTAAGAGTTTAGACATTTGCACTTACTTGCAAACCATTCTAATTCCCAGAAATTATTTTTGTGCCAAAGAGGAATGATCTATTCCTACATACCATTTTATATTACAAAGAATTCAAGACCATTTTAATATTATTTAGCACCTGTTTTTCAAGTTTTAGTAGCATGCATTGGTCTTATGGGGGGCATTTAATTGTAACATTTTCACATTTGCCTCCGTTAGAATCACCTCTCCCATCATTCTTCCTCAAATTCTCCTCCCCATTTGGGGATTTCATTATAGACAGTTTCTAAAAGGAATAAGGGAAGCTTAACTGCTATTTCAGCAGAATGTATTTAACAAATCAGAATTTCATAGGTAAGTCCAACCTGACCTAAAACTACCATGTTTCCCAGGCTGGCCTTGAACTGCTTCTGCCTCCCAACTGCTGTGAGTACAAGTTTTCACCACTATTCTCCCTCAGAATTTGGGATTTCTTTCATCAAATGCTTGCAGAAAGACTATAAAGACTAAGAAAATAGTGATAATGGTTGGCAAGAAATATTCTAAATACGGCTGCCCAGCTGACATTTGAGTCATCTCTAATTTGAAAAGTTACTTAACTAAATTTTTGATTAGTTCTTCCTTACGGTATCTTCATTTGATAGTCCAGCATTTTAAATTTGAGTACAAAAATAGAATCATTGATTTGCATATGAAAATGGCCTTATATATCAAATAGTATAATTTTTCACTGAGAGACCGATCCTAGGACAAGTGATTTGCCCTTGGTCATGGTTCTAATTTTGGTAGACTCGAAGTTAGAACTCTTTAGTTCCCTCTCCATTAAACTTATCTAATGTAGGGGAGCATGAAGCCAGATCATCTTAACTCTATCATGATCAAATTTCCAGTCTCTTGGAGACTGCTCTGTCTCCTAGCACTACTGTCTCTTCAAGAAAAATGTGAAAAATGATTCTTCTTATGAAAGATGCCAGTGAGGTACAATATACAAAGATTATAAGGTGGGTAAGAGAAGGTAGAGATAGCAGACATGTTGGAAATGGAAGCAAATTGATCAATGAGGATAAAGATGGGTGAAGATATTACTTATGATTGTGGTGTGCAACTATGTCTGTGACTCTGATCCCAGGCTCCTTTCCTTCATCATCTTCAGCCAGATGACAAGACACACTTTTTTTTTTTTTTGGGGTCCGGTTGTGGGGCCTGAACTCTGGGCCTGGGCGTTGTCCCTCAGCTTTTCAGCTCAAGGCTAGCGCTCTACCACTTAAGCCACAGC
>NW_012267219.1:17911522-17915137 GCF_000151885.1 Dipodomys ordii | reverse complement strand
TATACATAATGGAATTTTATGCCTCCATCAGAAAGAATGACATTGCCCCATTTGTTAGGAAATGGAAAGACTTGGAAAAATTATATTAAGTGAAGTAAGCAGACTCATAGAAACATAGGTCCCATGGGTTCCCTTATTTGCAATAGCTAGTATACGTCTAGGACAAGCAGAAAAGGTCAAAAGCTATGTACATATGACCAGATAAGATGATGTTAAACAAAATGAACTCCAAGATAGGGACACAAGAGGTTTCATCTTTGTTGCTGTTGCTTTTAATGTATTTATAATGTGCTATGTGATGTTTTTGTGTCTTTTGTATGTTCTTCCCCCATGATATAACTCCTGTTTTCACTGTATTTGATTCTGGAGCCATGCATTTGTATATACATTTTTCTAATTTGGGGAAGAGAAGGGAAATAACAAATTGCTGAAATAAGGATACAGGATGACTCATTGTAACAATGAGATGTCCAAGACATTTTACAACTTCCGAGGGGTAGGGGTGGGAAGGAGGAGTTGGGGAAGTGGAGAGGGAAGGGATGGTAGGGGAAAAACAAAGCGGGTAACAATGTTTGATAGGGAAAGTACTCATTACCTTACACATGTAACTATAACCCCTCTCTACAGTATCTTTACAATAAAAAAAATAAAATAAATTGCTTGGTGGGAATCCTTATCACTAGACAAATATAAACAATAATTCAAAAATTTGAGAATTAAAAACTTATATGTAAACAGATCAGGCACATAATATGTATTCTATTCCAGAGAAAGTCAATTAAGCATATCATATAAAATAAGTGTTGGTATTTTCACATCTGCCAATACTACAGAATCAGCTTTCATTCTTGTTTGTTGATATATTTATATTCAAAATTTGAAATGATGGCTCTATAAATTAAAATCATTATAAATATATGACATTCTCCATTTCCCAAGACAGATGGTCATCACATTTGTCAAAAGTATTCTTTCATCTTAGTGGTAAATCTTGTTATTTTGTTTTTTTGTGTTTTGTTTTTTTTTTGGTCTGGTTGTGGGGCCTGAACTCTGGGCCTGGGCGCTGTCCCTCAGCTCTTCAGCTCAAGGCTAGCGCTCTACCACTAGAGCCACAGCACCACCTCCAGCCTTTTTTTTTCTGCTTATGTGGTGCTGAGGAATCAAACCCAGGGCCTCATGCATGGGAGGCAAGCACTCTACCACTGAGCCACCTTCCCAGCCCTAAATCTTGTTATTTTTAACCCAGGTAGGTAGGAAATGCAAAGCTGTTAAAATGTGTGTGTGTATGTGTATAACTCAAATACTTTATTATATTGTATTGTTATTATAAGGATGATAGGCAGAGGAGTTACATTTAGTCAGGTAATGAGTATAATTCTTTTTTTTTTTTTTTCTGGACATGGGACCTGAACTGTGGGCCTGGGCTCTGTCCCTCAGCTCTTCAGCTCAAGGCTAGCGCCTACCACTTGAGCCACAGCACCACTTTCAGCTTTTTCTGCTTACGTGGTGCTGAGGAATCAAACCCAGGGCCTCATGCATGCAAGGCAAGCACTCTGCCACTGAGCCACCTTCCCAGTCCAGTTCTTTTTGAACCATGTCTTCCCTTCCCTGGCTCTCTCCCAGTTTTTCCCACCTATCTCCACATACAAGTTGTACAGTTCATTTTCTATAGAGTCTAGTGAGTATCACTGTTGTATTTATTCACCCTTTGTTCCACATTTTCTGTGTCCCCCTTACACTCCCAAAGACAGACAAACTAACAAACAAGATATATTTTAAATGTCCATGTTAAGCTAAATCTTAAGCATTCTGAGATAAGCTAAATATTGAGTATTCTTTACATCTAGTTCAAATACAGGCCACTCTGATTACATGTCACTATAGATACTAAGTTTTTACCTACTCTGTTTAGTCTCATATACTCAAGGATTGGAGAATTAAAAACACGGATTCTTCCATGTCTAAGAATTCTTCATAGCATAGAAAGGTGATCTTGTAAAAGTAGGGATATAAAATGGTTATATAAACTTTACCTGAAACTTTTCTATCAGCAATTGCAACGAACATAGTTTAGGGTAAATAATACTTAAAGCTGCTGGCTGTTTTCAAAGCTAGACATTTTCCCTCAGTTGCTGTTTATTGTTCAGTTTATATATGTTAGCCAGTGTCATAAAAAAACATGGTGCCAATGGAGAATTTCCTCTTACTACTAAAATTCAGTTTCCTTTGTTTATAAAAAAATCTTCTTGAGTAAAATGATCGCTTCACAGTCCATACTCAGTATTGAATTTTCTAGAGAGGAAACCTGCTAGAGTAATAATTAGAACACAGATTTTATGCTATAAGACCCCAGTTTCCCCAGAATATTTCCACCTAATGGTTACCATCCAGAACAAGTTATATACTAGGGGATCATTTTCCCAATTCAGTGTTTGTAGTATCCAAGAGATCTCATTAGCACACCAAGATAATATGAAGAGAGCTTTGCATCTTTTAGAAAGGCACAGGTGCTTGAGAACTGTGAAGTGCAAAGTAAAAACTCTTCTCTTTAGTTGTTGTTTTTTTATATCATGATGTGTTTGAGTAATCCAGGGATTCATTGTTCATAAGATGAAAGAATTTGAAAGCTCTTGCAATAACAAATAAACCTAATTAAATTCTGATCATTCCACTATGTGTTTTGTCTAATACTTTAAATTCTTCAAGGGACAACATCAAAATATACATAAAAGGTAGTTGGAGAAGCAACAAGGTAGTTGGAAAAACAAAAAAAAATCCTTCTTATTTAAAAAATAACATCTTGACTAGCCATCTTTACCACATGAATTTCTCATATCATGTTAAGGTGAGAATAACTATACAGAAGGAATGGGGGCATGCATTTGTCCTACAAAGCATTGCATGGGCCTCCATTACCCCACCAAGAAAAAAAATGTTTTATTAACTATGTGTAGGGGTACATATGTAAACATCCCACAGAAGACACAGCCTGTATCCTATACTTATTTTCTACATGCACTATTTAGGAGGAAATGGTATGTTCAATTACTAGTGAAGAAATGCCTGCATTTTTACATTATCAGAGTTTGTTTAATAGATGGATTAGTGAGAGTTACATATGAATTATATATTTTATTAAATACCAAGAATCTCTACTTAGCCGTTGGAGTGCATATCACTTGTCATTATTTTTAAAGTTCCATTGAGAAGCAGAACTAAAAGGTTAGCACTAAAACCACCTCATTTGGGTTTATTTTACTTCTTTTCCATTCTGAACACTTCCATTTCTGATATTTCCTCTCCATTCTATATATTTATAGCCAGCCTGCAAATAACATGGGGGTGGGGGAAAGAATCTTTTTGATTCTGAAAAATTCAGTGAAATTGTGGACTCAAAGAAATAAAGCACATTTCTATATTTTTCTTTTCTTATTTTTAAATTTTTTTTGGGTCTGGTTGTGGGGCCTGAACTCTGGGCCTAGGCGCTGTCCCTCAGCTCTTCAGCTCAAGGCTAGCGCTCTACCACTTGAGCCGCAGCGCCACTTCCGGCTTTTTTCTTTTTGCTTATGTGGTGCTGAGGAATTGAACCCAGGGCCTCATGCATGCAAGGCAAGC
>NW_012267219.1:17790878-17908632 GCF_000151885.1 Dipodomys ordii | reverse complement strand
TCCAAGTCTTTCCATTTCCTAACAAATGGGGCAATGCCATTCTTTCTGATGGAGGCATAGAATTCCATTGTGTATATATACCACATTTTCTTGATTCATTCATCTACTGAGGGGCATCTGGGTTGGTTCCATATCTTAGCTATCCTACCTCTTGCTTTTTTTTTTCATGGGCAAAGAAAAAGAATCTACATCTCACAGAGTGCCACAGGCAAGGGGCTCATGTAGGCTTGGCATTCTGCCACATGCTACGCTTGCATAACTGTGTCACAGTTTGATGAGGCCTAGGAAATCCTCAATGGTTCCAGGAAGAAAGAGGCATAAGTAGGCATTTCTGAGATAATAGGATTGAGGAGGCTTTTTCAACAAGCCCTCTTCACTTTCAGGAAGGGATTTCTTGACACCAGGCATGACAGAAGCATGATAGAAATTTACTGATTGACTAATCAACTAAAGCATAAATATGAATACATGTGCTCAAGGAACACATTGTATTTTGTATCTTTGCCAAAGCAGCTCTCTCAAATCTGAGTCCTATGTGTCTTTCAGGATATGGTAATTATCTCCTGCTGGTAATTTTGTCTCAAAGAGCTAAATGATAGGTTATGCTGTTATTTCCTGTCTTTGTGTGTGGGAAGGGTAGGTGTGGGAATGTACCCGCATATGTTGAAGGACTGTTTGAAGAGAAGCCAAGCTTAGAGTGACAAGTTTAGGTGAATCTTCATAGCAAATGGAATCTTTTAAGGTAAATTCTACAAGTTTTCAATAGATGTCAAATTGTTTCTGAAAAGGGAGTATTAGATTCCAAGTCTGAAAATAGGACCTAATTACAGTTAGTGGGCATGGCTTAGATCCTTGACTCAGTCATATGGCAAGTTTTGTTGAAGTTCTTAGGCCAGTTTGCTCACTTTCTCAAGGTGTAAAGTAATACCTAATTTAAGTTTGTTATGATGATTCTGTGATACTGTATGAAAAAGTAGTAAGCCTCAGACATGAAAGTTAGTAAACTTCAGACATTTATTGGCATATTTCCTTTTGGATAATTTTATTAGCCTTTTAGTAAACATATTTATCAAAGTTTTCATATATATATACATATGGTATATATATGTGTGTATATGGTTACTATATTAAGAGGTAAAAGACATAACAGAGAGGTTTATATGCAATCACAGCTTTCCAGAGATTTGCTACTCACCTGGAAATAAAAGATCTAAACCAATCCAAAAGCTTGGACTAGCTAGGATTTTTTTTCCCATAAAACACCAGGTAACCTTGTGTAGATTTTGTGTTTTATTGTAGAGTATGGACAGTTCTTTGGATTTTTAAGATGATTAACAAAGCCCATAGGTATTCTTAGAGTTCTCAGAGGACTGTTTGCACCTTTGTTAACCTTCAAAAAGTCCTATTTTTTACATTCTTTGAAACATTATCCAGAAATATTTCAACTAAAGTTTTTTTAAGTCAGAGTTTCATTTTGTGGCAGTCTTGCTAACCTAATTAAGCAATCAAGTGTTTCATTATTTCAAGCATAGCCTATTGTCTTTTATGCATTTTGATTAACACTCTTAAAAAATTCTCTGCTGATCTGCTTTATCGGGTCTGAGGACCATTTCCAAACCATTATCTCAGGACTGAAAATGAGGATGTAAGTTGTCAGAAACATGACATTAACACTGGAATCAAATGCATGTCTTTCCTCAGTGGAAAAATTAACATGGGAATGATGTAGAGAGATTCCCAACTCTCATTTCTTTCTTTCTTTTATTTTTCGGTCCGGTTGTGGGGCCTGAACTCTAGGTACCTCAGCTCTTCAGCTCAAGGCTAGTGCTCTACCACTTGAGCCACAGTGCCACTTCCGGCTTTTTTCCTTTTGCTTATGTGGTGCTGAGGAATTGAACCCAGGGCTTCGTGCATGCAAGGCAAGCGCTCTACCACTGAGCCACCTTCCCAGCCCCCCAACTCTCATTTCTGTCTTGAAAAGAAACTCTTTGACCTAAGCCCACTTTTCCAATACTTACTTCGTTTGGTATTGATTTTGGAAGTTAACTATCATGTCATCTATAAATTTCATAGACTCTGTTTGCATGATAGAAGAGTTTCTCCAAAGCTGGCTGCAAACTCAGCTAATGACCATTTTAGTGCTTGCTCAAGGACAATCCTTGGTTGAGTATGTGGATGGGCACTCAGCATGTTCTTTTACCATTACTGATTCAGATCCCAATATTTATACTTTTGAACTTGGCAAAAGTTAGTGACTTAATACTAAGGATTCATTAAATGCAGTCACTCACCTGGGGTCTTGCTTTGTTTTGCAGTGTAGCCAATAAGGCTGGTAAATTATGCTTTTGCCCTTCACAAGTGGTTCTTAGATTGGAATAGTGTGCAAATCACTTCTAAAATTAGGATCCAAACTTGCTACTCATGAAGAAGATAAAGTCACTACACTAATCTGTTACTTGATTCTTTAAGGCAGATTATTTTCTTTGCAAATTCATTTCTGTAAATTACCTTATGTAATCTACCTTGTCTGGTAGTAAGAAGACCAAAAAAAGGTTGTTTGCAATTGACTTTTTCCTTTGAAATTTTGAATCAACATTTACATGTCACAGATTATATAACAATAGTAAGGGATCTTCTTGTGATATTTCTGAAGGATTTTATATTTGTCCTAGTGAAAGGTATGTGTATTAAGGCTAGATTGGAAAAATGTCATAAAGGAATAAAGTCTTGAATGGATTCTAGTTTCTAGGGGATGAGAACTCAAATTTGATACTGTGAGGTGCAAGTACTTTAAGGATATCATATTGTATAAAGAAGGAATGCAAATCTAGGATGAGGAAGGCAAATAGGAAGATGAAGGAGAAATCCGTGTTTCATTGCTTATGCTTTAGAGAGCTAAGAGCTTTAAGAATTAGTCAACATTAAGAATAAATGAGAAAGCCTGGCACCTGTGGTTCACGCCTGTAATCCTACCTACTCAGGAGGCTGAGATCTGAGGATCATCGTTCAAAGCCAGTTTGGGCAAGAAAGTCTGTGAGGTTCTTATCTCCAATTAACCACCAGAAAACCGGAAGTGGCACTGTGGCTCAAGTGGTAGAGCACTCGCTTTGAGTTGAAGAGCTGAGGGACAATGCCTAGGCCCAGAGTTCAAGCCCACGACTGACACACACACACACACACACACACACACACACACACACACACACACAAAATGTGAAATATAACTTAACCAACAGCTTCCAAATATGCTAAATATGATAAACAAGAGAAATTTGTTATGGTTGAGATAGTGAAAAAAAGTATTCTATGGAAAAAAATTAAAAAATGAAAAAGGTTAAATTTTAAGCTTGGTGTTTAGCTAGATATCTGTATTTTGCTGTAATTGGTGGCATAGACTTAACCTGGTCCTAACTAAGGCCAGACTGTCTGTTCTTTTCAGAAAGTCAAGGTTTTGTGTGGTTCCATTCTTTCACTCACTCAAACCAAATTCACCAAACTCATCCTTGATTCTGCCCTTTCTTTAACAGATGTGAATCCTGTCTCTTACTTATAAATATATCTACAATTGAATCATTTTCCAGCTACATTTGTCATCATACTTTTCTCTTGAGCACTTATTATCTTGAGCACTATTATCTTTATATTTTTCTTTCCCTCTGGAATGTTATTCTCATGATGGAGCCTTTTTTTGTTTTTTTTTTTGGCACTGCTATGTTCTTAGCTTCTAAATCTGCCTACTGTACATAGGAAGTAGTCAATAAATACTTTTTTTGAATTAATGAGTGACTAAAGCTATTCAGGAAAAAAGGACAATGAATACTGTTATATTGATTATTCATTGACTAATTCAATAGCGATTTGATTATTCATTGACTAATTCAAGAGCTATTTTGTGTGTTTAGTTATATACCTACTTGCATATGAGACTGTTAAAATTTTGTACATATTGTATACATTTTATAAAAGTGATAAGTTATCCTTGCCCTTTGGGCAAAATATTACTAGAGTACAACAACATATAATACATACATTCATGCATGCATATATACATATGTATATAATCTTAAAACATAAAAATGTCCATGAATCTAATCCTATTTGGACAAAGCTTTCTTAGAAATAAAATATATCACTTGCAGATGTATGTTTAGCAGCTCTGTTTTCTCACCTATCTATCTCCTGTTTAATTTTCTTCAAGCTTGGAGCAAGAACAAACTGTGTTCAAATGAAACTACAAGAACTCCTTAGAAAACAACAGGGTTTTCCCAAATAACGGGTGGAAACTGTTGTTCCAGAACCCTTTACTTCAGACCATACTAACTACCCTGCTCAATTTCTCTTATGTCTAACTTCCTTTCTTAGTGATTCCTCTGCACTTCCCAACACGTGTCATGCAACTGTACATTTGCTTATACTGCTCCTGAGACTGTTGCCATGATCTCCATAATTGCTCCTCTCAATCCATGACACCCCCCCAGCTGGGGCTGTCTCCTTCCTTTATGCTCCTGTACAGTATTCTTAGTCATCAAATCATGGCCCAGGGATCCATATCTATTGGTTGCATGTTTATGTAGGTCATGAGCTGGTTTTTGGATTTTTCTAAAGATTGGGAAAAAAGGCCCTCAAAGACAGATATTTTGTGAGATGAAATTCGTCTACCAGTCTCCAGGGTTTTACTGAAACACAGCCAGGTCTATTACATGATATATGGCGTGTGGCTGTTCTTGTGTTATAGTAGAGTTGAATAGTTGTATGAGGTCCTGAAGTCTCTCCTGTCTGGTAAACTATAGAAAAGGTTCCTTAACTTCTAGTCTAAATCACTTGTGGTATTTCTCAGTGGATCTCCCTGCCTATGGGCAGGCAATCACATGGTATTCACCTCTGTCACTCCTGCTTCTAGCCTATGATGACACAGGAAGGGATTTAATATATATGTATGAAATGTGAGATTCCAGACTGGTGTCCTGAGAGCAATTCTCTGGGTTCCGGTGACAGCCATCTTGCTTCTTACCCAATTTCCCCTGTACCATTAACCATCCAGCCATTGCTAGTCCTTTCACGACAGTGAGAGTTCTGAAGCAAACATATTTTAATTCCTGTGTCTTAGTTCTCAAAACACAGCATTGTTTCTGAGATCTATGAAGTTTATCATTGGTTAGAGTGTGTTCCATTTATATAGAAAAATTAGGCATCACTTTGATAGATGCTCTGTTCTTGCATTAATGACTAATTAATTTTAAAGGGAAAATTAAAACAATGTGGTATAATATGTCTCTGTGACAGAGACACTCATATGTCTCCTACAGAGGTTTTAGCTTATAAATTGGAAACATTTACATGTATATTTTATCCAGTGTGGAGTGATATGGTCTCTATGTGGTGCCAAAAAGAAATATGAGAATTTCTATCGTTAACAAAACAAAAATAAAAACAAAAAAGGAATCAAAAACCGTAAGATTTGAAGTACAAGTTTGGATCTGGTTCTCATGTAGTATGCAAGGCTTCCTGAAGAGGGCGGAGGAGTACCACATGGGGCTGAGTTGCCAGGCAGCAAGGATTTTGATTTTGGCATTTTTGCTTTGAACGGCACTCAATCAATGTGAGTCCAGTTGAATTGGTTTAGGTATTCTAATCTTCGATATTGAGTTCTTTAATTGTATCCAAACTGATCTTACAAAATGAGCATGTTGCTTAAAATGATTCCTGAAAAGCAACTGAACTGAAGAAAACATGATTGTTGCAAATACAACTGGAAGGGAAAGATAAAAGCAAGGTAAGGGCAGAAGGGCAGATTGGTGATGTACACTTACAACCTCAGCATTGGACAGTCTGAAGCATAAGGATTTTGAGAAAGGGCTCTTAACAAAGCCAAATGAATGGATAAAAAACGATAGAGCATAAAATTGATACCTCTTTCTTCTTGGATGGAGTTTTGCAAATGGTGCATAGAGGTAAAAGTGACAATTGGTTTAAAGTTACAAGAGTGGGCAAAATAAACATCAGCTCATATGACACACTGGATGATACTCTGAATCTCAAACGGTGACCACATAATAAATATCATGCATTTGTGAAGTATTTCTTGTAAGTGACCCTTTTTAAAACTAAGTGCTTAAATAAATGGAATCTGTTATTTTTATGCATAGTTATATCAAATGGTAAAGCAGTATCTTAAAAATAAAGTTTATCTAGAGTTTTCTACCTGCTGGATTTGGCTCCCCGCTGTGTCTGATTGTCTCCTGAGCTGAGGGAGGCTGGGGAACGGGCAAGCACCGCACTTACCTTTCCTCCGACCCCGTCCATCTTTTGTGGGATGGACGAAGACCCAACATCTGGAGCCCAACGTGGGGCACGAAAGGAAAAGATACCGGCCAAGGCTAAGCGGTCTCTCGGGATGGCGATACTCCAGCTGTTGGCTGTCCTGACACTCCAGCGGTTGGCTGTCCTGACTCCCAATCCTGTGAATGGCCCTACAGAATCTGCATCAATCTCAACAGGTGACCTGGCCAGTGATCAACGCTGGCAATGCAGAAATCGTCAGGAGCACCACAAGAGAAGCTGTCCCTTCGACCTGGTGGCCTGACCTTCATTTTGATCACCACCCTATGGACTGTTTAATATTTTTGTAGGAGTTAATTATTTTAATGTTACCTGCTTTCATTGTTCTTTTACTAATTGCTTGTATAGCAGCATTGAATCCATACTTATTGTTAAACAACCACCTTTTGTTATGCTTCCGGTTTAGATTTTTTCCAACCCCACAGGCAAATAGCTGGATTAGAACAATCCCCACCTCTGGACTCTGAAGTGGCAAAGACTGCTATCTCATCCTTCACTAAGGTTAAAGGACTAGTAGTGACATTTCCTAGCCTGGTAATGCTTTTGCTGATGGTTTTTCTATGCCTTCATTACATTATATGTGCACTGCAAAACTCTTATGAGCTTAGCCAGCCAGTTACAAGCTCCAAATGAATGAATTTCCCCCCAAGAGGAATAGCAGCCAGAGATGGGTAAGAGGGCGTGTCAGTCTGACCAACCTAAGACAGGGCCTTCAGCTTCACTCTGAAGAAGTTCCCGATGATGGGTAATGCAGACAAGGCGATCCACCCAACCTAAGACAGGCGAGTTCGCTTCTTTAAACAAAGACAGGGGGGGGGGCACGGGGGAGATGATGTTGGGAGCCATTGGGAGCTGACAGTAAAGCTCACAGGTCATCTTGACCCCTGTGCTAGCTTAAAGGCACGTACAAGGAACTGGCTTACTTAAAAGACACCAGGTGCCCAGGAATTAATTGAACTGCTTCCGACATTTCTAACTGTGGTGGGACTTATTTTTATTACTGTGCTAGGTGGGTCTGCCATTAAAACAAAAAAAAGGGGAATGTGTGGAGCTCATGGGCAGCAAAGATGGCGCTGAGAGGGGGTTGAGTGGGCAGAACCTAATTTACTGTAGAGCACATGGGCAGCCAAGATGGCGCTGGGAGAGAGTAGAGTGGGCAGAGCCCAGTTGATCTGCTGATCAGAGCCTAACCAGCCCTTGAAGGCTCAGGTGAATGATAGGGTGTGACCTTGACTGTGATTGGTTTCTCTTCATCCCTTACCTTGTCACCCACCCTTTTTGTCTTTAAAAGGGGCTGCTCTCTGTTAATAAAGGAGTTTTCTACCTGCAAAAAAAAAATAAAGTTTATCTACTGACATACAGTAATTGCCACTATTTTAAAGGAAGAGTTACCCTTACCACTAATAAGTAAAATAATTTGTAAAATAGGATTTTCTTTATTCTTTGTTTTTCTAATTTTTAAAATTTACAATGTTCACTTTATACTAATATCGTAGTGAATGGACACTTATAAATATATAAGTAAACACAGGGAGAATGTACTCTCAAAGGAATAGAAAATGCTTTCTATTTTTTGAGGCAAAAGAATATGTCTTTGAGAAAAAGGATATAAATTCAACTAAGAGCCTATAAATCCTAAATCAGAGTCCATATCTTTTGATTATTTCTCCTTTTCCTATCCTGTTAATTTTTTCCCAATAGTATTCTATTTATTTGTCCTTGTTATTATTAGTTTCTATTTTGAGACTGTAGGCTCTAAATGAGAGGTACATGCCTTTTCTTCCTTTCTTGCTCTCTCCCTTCCTCTTTTCTTTCCTCCCTTCTTTCCCTCCCTCACTTCTTTCTTTCCTTCCTTCCCATCCTCCCCTTCCCTCTCCTTTTCTTTTCCTTTTGAAAAGAAAAGACCCCTACACCAGGTCTCTTGTGTAGCCCCGGCTGGCCCAGAATTCACTGTTCCTCCTTCTTCTGTCTCTGGGTGCTGGCATTATAGGTCTGTGCTATATCACACTCTGGCAATGTCTGTTTTGCTGACAGCATCCCAAAAGGCTTAATGGTTGCTTGGACTGTGTATGACACATTGATTCAGTGAGGTTAGAAACTTCAGATAACCAGAAGAGTGAAGAGGTAAGAGGGGTCATTGCTGATCTGCCTCCTGTTCCCTAGATCATGAAAAAGCTTTTTTTTCTTTTTTTAGAAGAAATACTGTCAACCTTGTGGCACTTTCCAGCTGTTCCTCAGTGGTTTTGAGTGTCAGCATCATATGGCTTGGACTGAAGGAACTCACATAATAGTAGGCTAAAAGTTGCTTCTCTTTCTAGGGTACAATAATAGGTAAGAGCATCAGTAATTAGAGTCACACAACATCATAACTGAGGTATACTGGCTACCTGCCACTTAATATATTTATAGAGTCCAGATACTTTTACTTTAAGATAATGTCTTTCACTATTTTTTTAGGGGGGGACTGATCCTAGGCATAATGTCCTAGTAAATTTCATTTAGCTCATCTTGACTTTTAAATGATTCTAATTCACTTCGCTTCACTTTACTTCATATTATAGGTTCAAGACTGAGTGCACAATGAACTGCTTGCATTTGAGTTCGATTTCCTATGGCGGTATATATGTGTTAGGTATTACTGCCAGATGATGGCTGTGCCAGAATGAAATAAGCAGGGTCTCTGGCAAAGGGAGTCCCCAAATCAGGAGCCTCAGATCCTCAATGTGTGAAGGGCATGGTCAAGGCTGACTCCAGTGTGCCATGGGAATGGAGAGAAAGGAGAAGTAATCAGAGTGCCTGGCAACCCTGATGATCACAGGCTTCAGTCTCCTGAGTAGGACCACAGATTATATACAGCACAATCTCTAGTCAGTGACCAGAGGCAAGAATGTGGACAGGACCAAGGAAAAGAAAAACAAAGGTGGAACTCCTATCTCAGGAAGTTTCCTGAAGAAACAAATACTTGAACCTTGTCTTCTCCTCTTCCCCCTGCTTTCTGCTAAAATGAAAAAAGGACGAGCAAAAAAAGAAAATGAAAGAAAAAAAGAAAAAGAGAAGATATCATGAAGCCTTTTAGTGTTGCTCTCTGAGGCCTGGTTTCAGAAGTGATGATTAGAAGTCAATTTTTGAGTATCCCCTGGGGAAGCCACAGCTTGCCATGGCATGCCTGCTCTTTCTATATTATGTAAACTTGAAACACTCACCCTCCTCTTTTTTATTTATTTATTGTTGTCATTGAAAAGAACAACACAAGTTCCTTCTGGTCTTTATTTTCCAGAAGAAGTAAGAACCATACTGACAAAAAAAAAAATGAATAAAGAGCAGAGTATTTCTTTTTCTTATCAGGGCATTTGCTATTTATCTATGATGTGGCAGAGATTTGCAAGTGGTGGCATTTGCAGGCACAGTTGGAGACTGTTACTTTGTCAAAATAATCTATAGAAGGTATTAATTGTGAGTCAACTGATTATTATTTTGCAGCTCGAAAAGCATTCATTATCGTCGAGAGTGAAGGCTTCTAGGTGTAGGGATTTGGGCCAATGGATGTGACAGGGAGCTGGGAACAAGACACCTGGAGTGTGGAACTGAGGTTTGCCATGTCTCCACTCTGTGTCCCTAAGCAAATCGACCTTTGTATGTTGCAATAGTGATAGCTACTTCATGGGATTATGACTATAAATGAAACAAATGAAATAGTTTTATGAAATAAAACCAAACTATGTTTAGCACTGGGAGCCAAATTGACTAGATTATCGCTACTTTTATTTTTTATCAACACTTGTACTCTTTCATTTATTTCATGTTATTATTTTCACCAGTCCTGGGGCTTGAACTCAGGGCCTGGGTGCGGTCCTTGAGCTTTTGTGCTCAAGGCTGGTGCTCTACCACTTGAGTTGAGCCATAGTTCCTCTTCTGGCTTTTTGTTGGTTAATTGGAGATAAGAGTCTCACAGACTTTCTTGCCCAGGCTGGTTCTGAGCCTTGCTCCTTAGACTTCAGCTTCTTGAGTAGCTAGGATTACAAGTGTCAACTACTAGCACTTGGCCTCTTTCATTCTTTTAAAGAAGAAAAAGCATCACTCCTGGTGGGGATAAATTTTTCTATCTTAGGTACATTGTTTTCTGTGTTCACCTTAGCTTTAGGCAAGGTGTGATCTTTTAGAGCTTTAACTCTCAGGAAGAATAAAAGTGTGTTAGAAGACAGAGAGATTTTACAGGCTGTCTCACTAACCAATGATAGTTGGGTAGGGCTTGGACCTTAAATCAGATTTTCTCCTAAGGTCACCTCTCTGTAACCTTTGCTTAAGAACTAAAATGGAAGGAACAAGTGTGAGTTCCATGGCTCATACCCACTGATCCCAGTTTAGAACCCTGTAGTTTTTCTACAAAACTGACTGGACTAAGTTGAGTTCTTTCTTTTCGTATTTCCAGACAGTGGTTCGGTTTGCTCTGAGTCTTTTGCCATTGTAAACACCTCCAATTCCATGAACTGTTTCTTCACCCAGGATATGTCTGCCCTGAGTACGACCCCTATTTCCTGCTGCATTGGCAGCAGAACGCTAATGTTCCTCTTGTTCAATGTGTTCACAGAAATGAGTGCAATATTCCAGATCCCTCAGAATAGGGCGCAGGAGCCCATCTCTGCAATGAATAATCATAGTTGCTAATAAGATTTCACTGTTGTTTTACATTTTCTGTTCAATCACTTTGATATTTAAATGGAAAGTTAAAGAGGCAATGTCAAAAATTGCCTATATCGAGAGCAAACAGAAAGAAAAAGAAACAGCTTATTTCTCTCCTCTTTAAGTCACCTCACATGAAAGAATTCTGTTTTTGATATCCTGCTTGCAAGAAAATATTAAGTTCTAGCAGCTTCAAGAACTAGTTCTCCTTGAAGCATTAATAATGGCTGGACCTACAGATTTTTTTTTTAAAAAAACCAGACCAATAGAATTTAGTGTATATATGCTTTAGTATGTGTGGGCAAGTTTTAAAAGACACATCTCTCTCTATATAATTTGGCTTGGGGATAGTACTTTGTCTTAACTGTGGTAAACTTACATAATGTTTGAATTCCATTATAGTATAATCTACTGCATGAGTATAAAGACATCATCATTAGAGAGACAAAGCATCCTTGCTCTCAATATGTTTGTGAAGAGTTTTTTCCTTTGAGGCTAAGGCTAAAATGTTCTTCATAATTTTATATTTACATTTGCCTTAGCATGCCACATTCTTCCCGAGTTTGAAATATAGTCTTTGGGTTCATAGCTTTTCAGAAAATGTTTTCTTAGCAATTGGTTTAACCCTGGGTCAGCCTGCCTAGTTGTTTGAGAGAGGCACAGTTCAACATGACTGATGTGGGCAAATTTAGCAATTAACTAAATAACAAATCAAAGAGGCAAAGGGGAATCATCTGGTTGCAGGACTAATATCCATTAATTTTTTGCAGTTCTTACCTAGATTCTTGGCTAATATTTTAACCAAGTTGCATTTCTTAATGGCAAGATGAACAATTCATTTAAAGGGGAGGCTTAGAACAGATACATAATCCAACTAGACTTTTCCCCATTTGAGCTGCTAAGATCAGCATAGACTGAAGACATGTTTTTATAGAAAATGCACTTGCAGGCAGAGGAAAACAAGCCAAAAAGGGTCAAAAGGTCTCACAAGAATGTAAGAGATTACAGGGATACTCTGTGTGTGTGTGTGTGTGTGTGTGTGTGTGTGTGTTTTGTTTGTGGGGTTTACTTGGGAATTTGAGATCAATTAAAGTTGCAATCTTTACCACCTACTTAGGCAACAACAATAAACAATGACTGTTAATTCATATTGTCTCTCATTAGGTATTTATTCACGGGGGGGGTGGGGGGAACAAGTATTAGGTAAGACAAGAGGGAGTTGCTCTAGGTTCTGCAACTTCTAGTTGGATTCACATAGCCTCGAACAGGTTCTATCTTGTAGTGCCTCAGTTTAGAGTAAAGAGTTGGTCTAGCAACCAGGTATAGATTTGATAATTAGGATGACAGAGACTCTATTCTTCCTTCTTTATTTCTATTTGTTGGCTTAATTAGCTATGCTTGTCTTAGACCTGTTATCATAAAAGAAGCACTTGGAAGAGAATTCTGATATATTAAATAATTATTAGCTTAAAGAATTGAAGGTAGCAATAAATGAGTCTGCTCTCAATCCAGGGATTCAATCAATTGCATCTTGAAACTCAAAAATTGCTTCTGCACTGAATACGTACAACATTTTCTTGTCAGTCCCTCAACAACACAACTTAACAACTCTCTGCATAGCATTTACATTGTATTAGGTATTATAAATTACTTGAAGATGATGTAAGGTATACAGAAGAATTGGTGTAGGTTATATGCAAGTACTAGAAAATGCCATAAAAGGGGAATTGGGTAACCTTTAGATTATGAGGGAAGTGGGAGGTAGAACTAATGCCCCACAAAAACACTGAGGGACAAGTGTATTTGAGGCATTTCTCCTTGCTCTTATTTCTTATAGAATAGGCTGGAAATTGTAACAGGAAATAATAAGAGGAGATGGTAGATGGTAGGAGAATATGCTGATTTAGCTTCCTTCCAGATGGCATAATGAGAGCCATCCAAACAAAGCCAGTGCCTTCTTTAAAAACATACTGCCTGCTCCCATACTCCAGGCTTATTTAACACATTATTGACTAATGTAATTCTCTATATTCTCATTCTGTATATTGCAATACTCTATATTTCTCATTCTCTTGCTCCCCAGTCAGTGTATAAGGTGTAAAAATAATCAAGGAAGTGGCTGGAATGAAGGCAGTCACCTGGATGTGGGAAGAATAGAGCTAATATCAGAGGCTCCTAACATTTATCCCATGAATCAAAGAAAGATCATTTGAAAAGCCATTTTTTTCTGAGAAATTAGCTAATTAAACAATTGAGCTATTTTTTTCTTTTTTCAAGTGTAATTTTAATAGACACATGCAATTATGTGTTAGATGACAAGTATGTATTACCTCTCTGACCCAATCAAGATGAAGAACTTTCTGTCACTCCCAGAACTACTCCAGAGCCTCTTTAAAGGAAGTCCCTCCTGTCGGTAGCTCAAATACATTCATGTTCTTTGCCTCTGAACTTCCCATTGACAGAACACATATTAAAGATGTGATTTTATGTGCTTGGCAAGTTTTTGAGATTTATCCATGCTGTTAATTATACCAACAGTGTGTCTCTTTTTATTATCAACTGGTATTCCATTTTTATGGATATACAATTAATTTATCCATTCAGCAATCAAAGTTGTTTATAGTGTTTGTCTGTTGTGAAGAAGACTGCTATTAACACTGAGAAAACAAACAAACATATACATTCATGCCTATATATATCAGTCACATTGATACATGTTTTCCTGGAGTCAGGTTATGGTGAGAAAAATTAAGAATTAATGAAGGATTGTCTCTTACTTAGACATAACCAGCATTTGTGTAATTCCATCCACTTAGCATTTTCATCTAATGTTATCTCATTTGTTTACTCAGTGATGAATAGCTGTGTTTAATGCCCCAAATTTATGGATGAGCAGACTGAGGATCAGCAATGTTAAGGGCTTGAGGTCAGGTTTTCCAATGCCAGTTGCAATTTCCTTCTTGCCGCGCCCTGCTGTCTCTCAGGAGAGGCTCTGTTTATGGCTGAGTTACAACTCCACTGGAAGCCAAAGAGGCAAGGACAAATGCTGGCATTTTCTGATAGGTATTTATTATTAGGCCTTACCCTGTAATAACTGTTAAATCAGGCCTTAGGCATGCCTCTTGGCAAGGTCAGGGCATATATAAAGTATTCTATAAAGTTAAATTCCTGTTGGGAGGCTTTTAAGGTGTTTATATTTTAATGAAGTTATTAAAATGAAAGTTCAGACTTGCATAATTCATAAGCATTCCCTGCCTTTTGTAAAACCTCCACCACTAAACTAGCTTTGAAATTTTTTGTTTCTGTGAGATTCTTATAGAAAACATGAACACAAATTTCAGTGAAGAATAAAAATAATCTGGCTAAAATCTAATTTCTATAACTGGGTTTCTAGTTATGGGAAATTGGAAACTCACAGGTAGGTAATCCTACCTAGTTTCATTTCCAGTGCTTACTCTGCATCAAGGAAAATGTTAGAAAATTCAAGATGCTTTCTCTGTGAGCATACTGAATTGATAATCTTGAACAAAAACCACTTACAAGTAGGTAAATTGTTTGGTAAAAACTGGGCATTTCTCTGAAATGCCCAGGTTTAGATTCTGTAAAGGTGTATATTTTCACTTTACTTTCAGTGTCTGTCACCAGTGTCTTCAAGTTGCTCTCCTAACAATGCTGCAGTATGAATGTTTTAATGAATTCTTATTTTTGCAAATATCATCCATGAAAGCCTGGAAATCTACAAGCTAATGACCTGATTTTCTTTTCTTTTCTATTTAAAGTTTTTTTTTTTCAGGTACTCTTTGCAATCAATTCAGGTTGTTTTTTTAAGCAACACATTTTTAGGTTTTGAACTTAGGGTAATTGCATCTTACTTTAAAATCCCTTCTTGTTTGTGCATGATGAGGCTGTATAAATGTAACACGTTACTTCTCAGCAACAGGAACAGAAGCAGTGGAAAGAAAATTCTAGGAACATTAAAAGTAGAGACTTTCCCCATTAACTTTCTCTTTATTATCGTGATGTTTTAATTCTTGTAATTATAGGAATATTAATGTCATTTGATTCTATAGTGTGCTGCTTGTCTTTTACCTTCATTTGGGCTTCGATATTTGGGAGGGACAGACATCTATCTATATTATATAGAGTCCAATATTCTTCTGATCTTATTTGAAGGCCTTGGTGAAATTAAACAGTTTTTCTCTTAAAGTTATAATTATAAGGGTATTATTAAATATATGCTAATACATTCAAAGAAAGGATATGTGCTCAATAAATAAAATGCAAAAGCTATCTTAGTTGGACTGAAAGCTCTCTATTTTATTTTGCAATAAGTGAAAAATACAAAATGTGTGGTGGTATCATCCCATTTCTGTAAAATGCATATATATTTGCATTATGTGTGTGTGCATGCATGCACACATGCATGTGCATGCATGTGTGTTTAATTGACATGGGTGAAAAGCCTATCTAAAAGTACATGAAATTTCAAATTGTTCCTTTGAGTCAATAGGAAGAGATTATAGGGGTTATTTTGAGTTTTTAACTTCTTACTTTGCATATAGAAATAAGTGATGGAACTTATGGACATTATTTTAACTATTTCTTGAGTCTTTAGTAACTAAAAAATTTGAAATATCAAAACAGTGCTTTTTGTGAAAACATGATTCTTTAATTAATCAGTACACAAAAGTCCTTAATATGGACAAATGGAAACGTACCCCTAGGTAAATATCTGATCTTATAGTTCCACATGAATTAATTCTAATGCACTATCAATGAATGTACATTTGACTGTTTGTTAATTATACTGTCATATTGAGTCATGTCAGAAGTTTGAAATCTATGAATTGATTCCATCAATTGATCCTGTTGTTTTACTTTTGGATAAATGAAACCTCAGTGCTTCAGAAGATAAAAATGGGCTAATTTAATATTTTTAAGTTAAAAAAATCTATTTCCTAAGTAAACACAGTCATTTATTTGTGGAAGAAAAGCAATAGGAATCCTAATTTTCCAAGGGTTGCTAGGAATAATATACAAGGGGAAGGCCATTAGTAATTCCGAGCCAAACAGCTTAGCTGTTATGGACTTTTGATCTCCTTTTATAGGGAGTTAGTCTATGAAGCAGTGGACAAGTAAGATGCTGAATTATTGCCTTATCAGTTCATGCTGGGAAAAGCTGTAACCAGGGGATCATTCTGTCTTTACTTCTCCCTGGAAAAGGCCTTTATGACTATCATTGAGGTATAACTATAGTAATGTGTGCATTTCTGTGCCATTCTTTTCTTTTATGTCTTAAAGATAGTCTGTTACTTTTTTTCAAATACAAAGAAGGATTGGTACGGCACAGAAGACTAAAGGAAGGCATGAAGTAAATTCTGAAAATCATAGCTAGAATAACCAATCAGTTTTTAAGAATTCCATTTTCTGAGTTTCTGTCTCGGCTGCTATTTTAATAAGAGTACTACTATTGGATGCCAAGAATTTTTTCATGAAGGGGAACAAGTTAAGCCAGATCAGTTGGGAGTCAAAGACAAAATAACAAGTGAGACTGTAAAATGTTAATATTCCTGGCTGGGTGTTCGGGTAGGGAGAATATGCTGAGACCTTTTCGGGAGAGGCTGTGAGAACGCGAGGGGAAGCATGCGCATCCTATTCTCATAATAGCTCATACTCCAGCAGGTGCACAGCGGTGGACAAGGAGAAAGAGCATGCACTTAGAACTGAGACGAGATTTGAGGGATTAAGGGACAAACCACAAAGAGTGTATCTTTCCAGAAGTGGAGACAACCATAATAAAGTACAAGTTTTAAAAAGGACTGCTTTTAAACTGGATACCTGTGGCTCATGCCGGTAATCCTAGCTACTTGGGAGGCTGAGATCTGAGGATCATGGTTCAAAGCCAGGCTGGGCAGGAAAGTCCGTGAGACTCTTAACTTCAATTAACCACCAGAAAACCAGAAGTGGCACTGTGGCTCACATGGGAGAGTGCTCGCCTTGAGCTGAAGAGCTGAGGGACAGTGTCCAGACCCAGAATTCAAGCCCCATGACTGACAAAGGAAAAAAAAAGGGGGGTCTGTTTTTGATCTCCATTTCTTTGAGCTTTAGCAGTATTTGAGACTACAAACTGTGTGTTTTAGGTTTTACTATAGAGATCTCATAGCCTCATCAATGAAAAAAATAGCACAAACTTTGGCTATTTTAAAATTTTATTAGGAACAAAGCTCTTTACTTAATTACCCAGTGGAAATTCCAACTCTCCTTATTCCTTTTTTTTGTGTGTGTGTGCTGAATTGAAAGAAGGGGGATAGAAATCATTAAGCCATAGGTGAAAATGTAGCACAGTGACATGTGGTTGTGGAGGTAGTTCTGAGTGATTTTTTTTTTTTTTTGCAAAGGCATGGTGTGTATGTAATTCTATAAGACACCACAAAGGTTTAAAGATGTCTCATTTTAAACATACAACATGGAAGCATACTCATACATTGATTTTTTGCTTATATGTCATCTGGCATAGCTCCTGGAGCACCACTTTTTTTTAACCACCCAACTATAAAGTAGCAAGGAACTTTGGCAAAGAAATATTGAGTAGAAAGGTACCTTTGAGATCATCCCAAATGACCTTCTTTTTTATGTATTTTCTTCTGTACAGCAATGTCATTTCTTAATTATAGTTTGTGGGATGTGGTGAACAGGTGGGTATTATTCTAGCTCTGCTTTCTGTGCTTTTTCAGACTTTAGTCTTATCTCCACTGTGATTTCTGTTTCCAGACTAGAAAGTCCCAATCTTCATAACATGCTTTCATATATAGTTCCTTCATCCCTCTGTCTTAGCTGCCCTCTGTGGCAACAGGTCATCAAATCCCACTGTTGTCCTTTGAGATGGGCAACTATAATTGTGTACACCACACAAGGCTGAGTCTACCCTTGTGTTTATATTTATAAAACTCTTTGTTACAATATCAATCCAGTACTAACACTGCACATCAGCACACTCAGTGAATGTCTTCAGTAGATGGTTCTATACTTCTGATTTATACTTGACCCTATTTTTTCCTTTCATATGTATTGTTTGTAAGATTTTACCTAAAGAAGCTTGTGTTAGCTCCCATCATGCTGTCACCCTCTTCTAATGAACAACCCCTGATCAAATGTAGTAGTGGATAAAATCTTTTACCTAAAAGATACTCAAGATTTCCTTAGACTTAGACTTTCTTCTATCATTTCAGTAATCTCTTCCCCTTTCCCTCCAATACAGCTGAAATATCACTGATTTGAATCTCATCTTCTTTGTGTGTGTGTGTGTGTGTGTGTGTGTGTGTGTGTGTGTGTGTATACAAAGGAACAATCACTAAAAGAACACTCCAACCTCTACACAAGGTAAAAACTTAGAAGAAGAACTTTTCCTGCAGAGAAATAATCTTTTTAGTGCATGGTCTTCAACCTTATAGTTCCTATTTTTGTTATCTAGCCAAATGTCATTAAGTGATCAACCAACTAATTTATATTATTGATGTACATGATACAATTTTAGTTTGGGCTAAAAGGCTATTTAGAGTCAGGTAAATTTTTAGACATTATATGGAAGCATATAATTAGCTACTTGCTCTTCAGATTGACCCTGGTGAGAATGGATAAGGATTTAGAAGTCATATTTTATTCATGAAGTCTGAAGGTACTCTAGTTGGTTTTACATCTAAGCTCTGCCAAATACAAATTCTGTGACCTTGGACAAGTTGTTGGGCTGTCTATGATGCAGATGCATTAAAATAGTCTCTACCTCATGTACTGGGGATTAAACTTGTGTGTAGAGAATTTAGAACAGAGTTGGTCTTGCATTGTGCTGTGCACGTGTCTGCTGTTTTGTTACTTGTACACTGGAATGCTGGCGTAGTATCTGGCACAGAGTGGGTGCTCACATATTTTCTAAGAGATGATGGTTAAAGGACTTTCCTGGGAGGTTTTGTACTTACTGTTCTGAACTCACACATTTCTGCCTATTATTCATTTCTCTTGATTTCAAATCTAGTTCCAGATACCACATTTGCTCTTCTCATTTTTTAAAAAACATTATTTAGTCCCTCAGGCATAGCATTTCTGTCTGTTCTTACTACTAGCAACACTGTCTGGATCTCAGCTTGCATTATCTTGGATATACTAGTTTTTAAAATTAGTTTGTAGAATGATCTATTTCAAAATTGTCATTTCTTTTTTAGATCAATCTGTTCACATCTTAGGGATTCAGATTATTAAGCATTTTGAAGTAGTGCAGAATTAATTTTATATAGTAACAGCGAAGCCTAAAATTATGATGAAGCTTCTGACATCATCGCCAACTTATTATGCATTTTCCTGTCCCATTAGCTCAATAAGATGCCAGTTTATTTGCATACTGTTGCTTGACCCTGATATCATGGCCAATTAATTTGCATATCCCTATCTAATTGGCTCAAATAAGTTTTTGCCATTTTATTTATTGGCCCTGGTCCCAGACTAGTGGCTTTTAGTTCAAATCGATTGAATTTGCAGTTGTTTTCTTAGTCATGCTTTCAGCGCCAATGTTAAGATGGATAAGGGTGATGATGGTCGAGAGTAGTGGGGAATGACTTAAGATAATGTCAAAGAAATTCCTGCTTTTATATTCTCTTTAAATGGAAGAGACTAAGGGGTAAAAAGACAATGGTTTAGACATGGGAGTAAGTATTTTTCAGAGATGTGGGTACTGGACTTTTAAGAGAAATGCAACCTCTTCTTTTAGAAAATTCCTCTATTAAGGCAAAGGATATACTTATTCTATACCACTCACAACAAATTCTAGCTTGCAATGTGGCTGTCCCGCGTGTCAGAATCATGACATAGCATTGAAGCCTTTAAGCTATAGTTTTCAAATTTAATATGTGTAACAATGACATGTATTGTGGGGAAGATCAGGGAATTGGAGGGGAGGTTTGTTTAAAATAACCATTGCATGTTCCCATCTGAGACTGCTAGCTACAGTTTGGTTTAAGGTAGTCCTTGAAATCTTAAAATTTTAACATGTCTCTTAGGTGACGCTGATGGAGGGAGGCAACACGTCACACCCTCATAAATATTACCCACAGGATTCATCTACCTCTGTGGATTCATGGTTTCAGTGAGGAATCTAGTATTCTTAAGTGAATGTGAATGTTTAAAGTTAGTTTACTTCCCCTAATTATATTTCTAGAATGGTAGAAAACCAGGTAGAGGACATATAAACCTATGGACAATGAAAAAGAAAGCATCTTATAGAAAAGTGTGTGTGGATAGAGACATTTCTGACACATAAATGGGCCAAAGGGCTGGGCGCCGGTGGCTCATGCCTGTAATTCTAGCTACACAGGTGGCTGAATTCTGAGGATCATGGTTCAAAGCCAGTCTGGGCAGGAAAGCTCGTGAGACTCTTATCTCCAGTAAACCACCAGAAAACTGGAGGTGACACTGTGGCTCAAGTGGTAGAACGCTTGCCTTGAGCTGAAGAGCTGAGGGACAGTGCCCAGGCCCAGAGTTCAAGCTCCATGACCAACAAAAAATGTGCAAAGGGCGGTGTAGATAAAATATGAGATGTAGCTTATTAGACAGAAAAGTTGATTTTCTCTAAGTACTAGGTAAAAAATGACTCCTAGCTTTCCATACCAATTTGTTCCTGAAGGACAGTATCACTATTTATAGAGAGTTAGATTTATGTATTTCCTGGACTTATGTATTTCCTGGACTTGGAGCATTGAGACTGTAAGCACAAGAATCTCTGTACAGATGTGAATAGTCCAAGTGAGCTCATCATTGCAAAGTTTGAAGGGCTGAAATTTTAATTATTTGCTATATGGGTATATGATAAAGAAAGAGTTTTTATGAAGTACCTTTTAGATCAGCACAGTAGGACGAGAATAACTCTGTCAGACAGTAGTAAGAAAAAATTACTTCTAAAATTAGTTTTATTCTTGATAATGATGATGATGATGATGATGATGTAAGTTGTGGAGCTAGAACTCAGGACCTGGGTAGTGTCCTTGAGCAATTTTGCTGAAGGCTAATGCTCTACCACAGCGCCACTTCTGGTTTTCTGTTGGTTAATTGGAGGTAAGAGTCTCATGAACTTTCCTGTCCTGGGTTGGCTTGGAACTGTGATCCTCAGATCTCAGCCTTCTGAGTAGCTAGGATTACAGGTGTGAGCCACGGGCGCCTGATTTCCTTAGTTTATCTTAATTTACTATTGGATTAACGCAAGCCTAATGATCAGCAGAGTGTAGTAACCAAGCAGTTGAATTTTCTTCCCATTGAATCAAGCAATTAACTTAAGCATCAAATTGGTTGTTTTTACATTTTGCATATTTGATAGAGTTACTAGAAGTCATTATTATAATATTTATTGAGTGCTTTGTTATTCTAAACTCTTTGCTCTCATTTCTCACAGTAAATCACATAACAATGTCCTCTTACTACTTTTGCTTTATAGATGAAGTAGAACTTTGCTTATAAGAGCTAAATAACTTTTCCAATGTTAAATTTCTAGTAATGTCAGAGTGGGGTTTAAACCCTGGTAAAACAGTCTACCTTGGTTCCAAGTACCTAGCCATTTCCAGCAAAGGAGGCTTGGCATTTGAATCACTGAGCATGATCTTATATAATTCTGGTCTCTTCCTACATAGGTCAACTTACTTTGAGACACATCATCCAAGTGCTTAGAGTTATTTTAATAGTAAGTAGGTTAAACAAATTTAAAATGCCAGACTTGTTTTTTTCAGTCCATAGCTTCTTTGTAAATAATTCATTATTCAGTCGGCAGCTCTGTTCAGTGCTACCAGTCAGTGCTAGCATTGTGAGAGACAGAAATACGAGACACAGTCTAGTGAGAGGGACGTGCGATATTAGAGGGTGTAAACAAACTGCGAGTGGCATTTAAAAATGACAAAGATTTGTTCTGCTGAGATGGATTAGAAAAGGTGTCAGAGTTCTACCATCTAAAACACTTTCTCACCTCATACAACCCCATGGCTCATTTCCTCACCTTTCCCAGGTTAGTGCCTATGATATCCCCTAGTCATGAGGACTTCTTGATAATCCTGTTAAAAATGGCTTCCCTAGCCTTCCTTATCCTAATTCCATGCAGAGATGTGATCTCTTGGTGTATATAATACTTGCTTGTTTTCCACATTAGAACATATACACACATATCAGGATCTTGCGACTATTTTGTCCATTAATGTGAAACTAGTGCTCAGCACAATTTCCAATTCAAGGGAGGGACACAGTACAAGAGATGGTTAAGAGAATGGAAGAGTAGCACTTCAGGTGGGCTAGAACAATGGGTAGGATTTAACTAAGCATTGTTGGAAGAAAAAAATTCTACATGAAATAAATCACCTCCTAAAAGCCAGCAAAATGCTGGACCAGGGGTATGGCTCAGGTGAATAACCTTGCTAGTATGAGTGAGAACATGAGGCCCTGAGTTTAAGGCCCATTCCCCACCACCCCTTACCCACATGGCAGTAGGCTCATTTGAAGAATGAGCTATTTTATTTGTAAATGAGATATGAGAGTATCTACAATGTGTGATTGAATGATTTTGATCTAATTTCATAGGCAACAGTAACTTTACAATTAAGGCTACGATAGATCTCCTTATTTAAGAAGAAAAACCATACCAGGTAATTCAAATATAGGAGTGGATTTAAGGTGTGTGGGTTCTGAAGCTACTGAACGTTTTTCTGCTTTTCTTTAGAAAAGGAACATAAAATTCTAAATTCTAAATAAGGACTGCCTGGCCTCTGGCATTGTCCCTTTTGTGTCACAATGCTGAGTTAGTACCATGAGAGGTCTGAATCATCCTAGATGCTCTTCCTCCAATAGCATGGCTAGCAGTTATCTTACCTGACATGGGTGTAACTGTCAGGCAAGTTTGATAGTAAACAATAGTAGCTGAAATATCTATCCATGAAGATAGGAACTGATGTCTGGGAATCTTAAAATAAGCCAGAACTGCTCTGGAATTCTGTGGAAGGTTAATGAATGAACTAGGAGGAAGACAGGAGGAGTAGTGGGTGGAGGTGATAAAGGCATGGCTGGTGTGAGGTTTGAAACAGAACAGATGAGAAAAGTTACAAATGAACCACTAACTGTATGTGGCTATTGAACCAAAGGAAAGAGAAAGGTCAAAGTGTCTCAGGTTACCTTAGGGTACTATGCACTAATCTGGCAGTGATATACTATTGAAAAGTTGTTAGAATTGTCTCCATATATTTTTCACATGGGGGCACACTACATACTCTTTGTATATTTTTAGAAGAAACTGTGCTCATTGGTTTAAGTTTCCTCTGTGATGCTATTAGCAATAAAGCAGGAAGTTATGAAATAGGTTCTAAGTAACAAGAAAGAATGAGTGCAGCTTCTCAGGTGATTTATTTATAAAGGAAGATCAACTTGGGTACTAAAAGCATTTGGTTGATAAATTGGTGGGTCAGTAAGTGGAACCAGTTTTAGCAATTTTTTTGAAGGGGCTATTATGCTTTAAAGTATACAATCACTATGCTACATTAGGGTAAACTCTTGAAATCTGCAATATTTTCATGAGAGAGAACACTGAATAATGAGTATGTCTATTGTAATTCTACAGCTGGAAACAAGGTCAACTGTGGTTTATCTGTGATGACCTTGTGGCATATCATGAAAATTCCTTACATCATAACAATTTACTGGAACATCAAAAAAAAAAAAGGAAGAAAAAATCATATTCAACCACATTAAGTGTCAGATCCTTGACTTTGCTTTTGAACAAGAATATACTTTACTCACTATATTTGGTCATGGTTGGGTTGCACAGAACTTTGCACTCAAAAATTTCCCTTTCCTAGGTTTTCCAGAGGATTTGCTCTCAAATAGAGTATTATTTGTATATATTTGAAATTTAAAGGCTAGAATCATAGCTCACATGGGAGAGTACGTGCTTAGCAAGACCTGAGCATAATTCCTTGTACCAATAAAATAAATAAAAGTTGAAAATCTCCAATACCTAATAAGTAAATCTCAGATAAAATACATTAAAATATTATATGGTATAAACATTTTGATTTAAAACTATAAATCTATTGCACTGTCTTTTGAAAAAGAAGAAACATTTTTGGCTTCCAATGACATTGAAATGATGATACTTTGCCTGCAAAGAAGGAAATGGATTTTGGCTCCGGTGCCAATTCCAATAAACTGAGAGTGGCTTCCTGGGGTGGTGTGTTGGGATGAATTCTGAAACTGCTTCCAGGCTTTATAGGAAGAGAGAACTATGATCCATCAAAGAGTGGGAGTGCAGTGTGTGAACTATGCATTTGGCATCCATGATAAAACAGCATTAAAAAATCAATAATCAGCATGGACTTACCAGATAAGCCTCCCACATCCATCTTCTTCAGGTTCTTTGCCTCCAAAATGACCACAGTCAGTTTACCAGCAGTGGGAACATAGCGAAGGGAGAAGCAGATGTCGCCAAGTTTCTCTTGCTAGAAAATAAAGATGTATATAGTTTGTCCATATGCATGTAAATTTATCACGAGGACAGCTGTGACAATTAAACCAAGGATTTAAAAAAATCATTGGCATTTATACAATACTCTTTTATTCAGTACGTGAACATCCAGTGATACTAGAGCTTTATTTTTTTATGAAGATAATCTATTTCAGTTTCAAAAAAGACCATTTATTACTTTAACATCCAAAAGAATATATCTATAATTCAATGGCTCTGGAAATGAGACCAAGATGACTTTCTTTGAGATTCTGAGCTGAATAGCAGTACAAAACTCTCAGCAAACTCTCCTAACTTTATTGAAGAGCTTTGAAAAAGGCTGAATGGTTTTTTATTAGAATCAACCTATCTAAGGTTTTGTCTTTTTCCATTTCAAATTGGACCATGTCTAGTATTCCATATTTAGGTTTTGGGAGAAAAGACATTTTCCTTCCATTAAACTCTATTTATTCATAAAGATTAGGAATTCCTATGGACTGAACTGCACCAAAGGATATGTTTTTTTTTCCACTCCATTTTTATTCATTTCAAATGAAATCTTAACTTTTTTTCTTGTTTGTCCTAAAATTTGTAAAAAATTGAAACACCAGGCTGGAAAATTGAAATTCATAATAATACAATGCCAAACTTTCTGACAAAAGAGCATTTATCAATTCTGTATGCAAGTATTTTTGAACCACTGCTCCAGAATAGAAAACAATGATGGTATATAGAACTTCCCCCAAAAGGACTACGGTCAACTTTCCAGCTTAAGTATGACTCTATAGATTACTTATTGTTCTCTAGTAGTACCATGCTATTGTTCAACATTGAATTTGTGGTGTGTGTGTATGAGACAGAGAGATGGGGGGAGGGAGGCATGGAGGAAGGGAGAAGGAGAGAGAGGAGGGAGAAGGAGAAGGAGAATGAAGAGATTGAAAGGGAATTAGCAATATGGCAAGTCAGAGTTCATTTCCTTCTCAATATGAATTCTAATTCTAAAGAGTATACCATGGCAGGCTTTTGCAGATAGATGGATAGCATAGAAGTCAGGTAAGAAGCCAGTATTTTAAGGGCTTCTCTTGGCTGTGCTCTTATTATGACTAGCTCTGTCTTTATCTGTAACTTGATGTATGTTCTAAATCAGCCAGTCTGCTATGAAGAAATAATTACCTAGAGGGAATTTAAGGAAATACAATTCCCTTTTTTTTTTTAGGGGGAAGAGGGGGTTGTATGTACTTATATTTGTCTTTCTAAAAAGAAGGCAAGGGTATGATGATGAGATATAATATATTGAGAGAATTAATATGATCTCTGAGGAATATTACATGTGATTATAGCTCCCGTTCTGAATCTGCATAGAACTAACTACTATATGCTTCTGTAGGAATGTGACTTTTGCCTTATTGTGTACATGTCTCAATGTTCTTATATGATTGTACTCTCCTTGAAGGCAAAGTCTTTCTTAGATATCATTTTCTGCAGCTTTTCAAAATGGAGGTAGGTGAAAACTTTAGATAATTTTCCTGTTTTGAAGTGCCAAAGTCACAGCTCCCTCTTAAGTATAGATAAAAGAGAGTTACTTGTAATGTGCCAAATTTATTTAGTGGATCTGTTCACCTCCACCAATTAATTTACATATCAGGAGAGGTATTAGAATATATTACTCTTCATAGTCTCTGATAATAGAGATGGGTGTCAGTATTATGGAAATTAATGCAAAATATAGACAAATTCATCTGAGCTTTATGAGACAAGAGAAATGTAAATGAAAAAAGGCTTGTTTAGGGGCCAGGCTTTTTGGGGAAGAATCTGTCGATTTTCTGTGATTTCTTCCTTGGGAAGTTTGTTGTGCTGTGTGGCCAGACTACTCTTCCTATGCTGCCAGGAAGATCACATGCCCCTTAAATGGCCCATGATCTGACTCCACAAGAAACAACCATCTCAATTTTGATTTTCTTAAACAAGTGATGTCATAGTGTTGTGAACTGCCAATATCTGGTAAAAGTAAATGCTTTCCTTAGTGCTTTAAAACATAAGCTCTAATAATTTTCTAGAACTATAGTTGGATAATCAAGGCCACTTTCTTTGAATACATGATGGTTTCACCATGGAGTATTTGAAAAATTGATCTCAGTGTGTTTTGCATATACTGTGGGCAGTATAGGAACTTCAAGTTCATGTGAGTCATGAAGACTCAGAGATCATGAACCACCTGTGGGAAAGACAGGTATGAATGATTCTTGACTTCAAAGTCATGCTCTAAACATGTATAATTTTCTGCCATACTCAAAATAATACAGGCATCTATGACATACATGGTAAACTGGTGTTGTTGACTCAATCTTAGATTTAGGGACTCAACTCATTATGAATTTATTGGGGGCACACATTTTCTTGATAAAGATTTCACTGCTATGATTAGGTAAAGTACCTTTGTTTGTCCTATTGTCCTGTTCTAACACAGAAAAGTTTTAGGGAAGTTCTTTATTCATATAGAAAAGTTAAAGTGACCTGATATTTTCATATGGACAGTTTTACATCAAACTCTTATTTCATAGTTTGACATGCCAGTTTGGAAGAAAGATTAGTTGGGTTCCAGTATGTAAATATTTCATGGGAAACATTTATCACTGCAAAATTCAAGAGACTAAGATTTTCTGAGTTACCAAAAAAATAATAAGGAACAAAAAAGCATCTTGATGACAGGGGAATTTTTTTTTATGTTTTAAGGTGTTTTCTCCCATCCCAAATTCATGTATTGATGGTTTAGACTTCAGCTGGTGGATCCAGTCATTAAGAAGTGGTTGGATTATAAGTGATCTTACTTAGTAGACTGATAGATTCATAATTTGAAGGAATTATGGGAAATAGTTGGAGGAATTAGGTCACTATAGGTATGCCTTTGATGAGTATGTCTTCTCTTTGGCTTGGCCCTTTCCTATCTTTTTAATTCTGCTTTATGGCTGTCATGGCCACCAGGAAATGAACAAACTCCTCTGCTGTATTCTCCCACAGCCATCATATTCTTGTCTCAAATCTGCATCTCAGATCCTTAGCCATTCTGTCTAGTTTCCTCTATTATGACCCTGTGAAATAAGGTACTGTTGAGTTAATTATATAAAACTTTGAGAGTTAGAACATATTGAAGATTATGTAGCTGGTCTTGGGGAGGAACTGAAACAAGATCTTTTGTTGTTGCTGTAGCTGTTCATGGGTCTTGAACTTGGGGCCTGTGTCCTGTCCCTGAACTCTTCTGCTCAAAGCTAGTGTGCTACCACTTTGAGCACAGCTCCACTTGTGGTTTCCTTATGGGTAATTGGAGATAAGAGTCTCATGGATTTTCCTGTCCAGGCTGGCTTTGAATGGACCCTCGGATCTCATCCTCCCGAGTAGTTGGGATTACAGGTATTAGCCACTGGTATCTGGTTTGAAACAAGATCTTTTGATTTAAAAATAATCTTTTCTTTACTACCAAATAGTCATACAGGATAATAGAAACTAAGAAACTAATTGATAATATCCTTGGATAGGCTATTTACTTTTTTATTCATTATGTTTCTAGGTAAATTGATGTTCAACACCAAGTCCTCCCATAACTCTACTTTCTAACACTTATTTCTAAAAGCATCTCAAATCTGTTTCTAGTGGCCAGCTCCCCTTGCTCTGTTTTCCTTTGTTCCTTCAGTCCATAAGGCTCAAGCTTTCTTTTTCTATACAGGTCTATTAGAGTTTTTCCTTTCCTTTTTTTTATCATCAATATGATCTCTACCTTAACCAACTTATCAGCCTCTACCTTCAGTCTGACCTCTAACTCCATATGATATTTGCCATTATTACCATGATGCCACCACCTTCATCATCTTGCACTACGACTCCAGCACCACCATCCCCCCTTACCCCTGTCACCAGCAATTTCCTTCTCACCCCCAGCACCATGGTGTTCAGATCAAGCCCTGATAACTTCAGTCATATTTTTTGAAACTGTCTGATGAAAGACCTCTTTAGATTTAGTCTCTGCAAAGTCCAATGCAGGCTGCATACTAATGCCAAGGTAATGTTTGAAAAGTTCACTCCTCTCCCTCTTCCTGACTTTTAAGGAGCTCTGTACTTTTCCTTTGCTCTAATAGTCCTAATGTTTTCCTTCTGATTTAATGCTTCCTCAGCCTTCAGAACACATTTTGAATTTGACTACTGCTCTAATTTGCTTGGTACTACTGAAGTCCCTCAGTCTTAGTCAAAGCATACATAGCAGTAACTGTAAGTTGTTACCACCCTTGGCTTACACTTCTGTAACTCTTAATATTCTCTTGGTACTTACTCTTGTTATTTTCCATTCTCCTCCTTGCATCCTTTTTAAAGGGAGCATTCTCATGGGACAGTCATACTCAAAGCCTCACAATCCCTTCTGAGTCCCCTGGGATAATACCTATTCCAATACACTGAAAGGTTTTCCATGTTCTCCTAACAGTACTCTTTTGTATTTGCTGTTCATCCTGTCTGCAATAGTTGTTTTCCAATACCATTGCAAGTCATACCTTTAGTTTACTAAGCTTTTCTATAATGTGTCACATCTTCAGAGAGTTACTCTATGGAAAATTATCTACAAAAGTCTAAATACTCTCCAACACTCATACCACCTCTTCTCTTTCCCTACTTTTTAATTTTTTTGTAATGGCTAGCATAAGTTATCCTTTGACATTCTCTTATGTGTCTTGTAGGTTTTGCCTACTAGAGTAGAAATCAATGTGCTCCCAGTGTTAGAATATTGACTGGCATGGAGTAGGTCTCTATACAGGCCTGTTGATTGAATAGGTACAGATTCCCTACAATTGAATTTAGACAGGTTGATCTTCTCTTTAGTGACAAGTTCTCTGGAGAAGGAGACTCCAAGAGAAAAATGCAAGGGGGAGGTTTTTCTGGGTATGTCCTTTGGATCAACACCTGTGGGGGATCCAGGACTTTGTATGTGAAGAAGTAGGACTATGATACAGTTATATCAGAGTCTAGCTAGTTCCTCAGAGATGTTCTGAAATGGGACAACAGGGATTTGACTTTGTAATCCCCAAAGCCCTAAGCACTGAGTGTGGATTTCACCTTTACTTGGGTCAGGGCTTGGAGCTGACGGTGTTGCCAAAAGAGTTAGCTTGTGCTGACAGCCATCAACTGCTCTTACAGCCAGGATAATAAATACCTTGGTTATAATGGTATGACAATTGGGTTTCATCACAACAATTACTATGGCTCTACTATGGCTCCATGAGCCATATTACTTTCCATGCTTAGTTTCTTCCTCAGCTAAGAAATCCATTCGCAAAGCTTTATTTCCTTCTGCCTACTAAAATCACTCTTCACTATTAAGACGTAATCCAAGTTCCATATTGCCAATGAAGCATCTGCTTACATAGGAATTTCTGCTGGAAATTTCTTTATACTTGGTAGATTGGTGCCTAGACATCCTTTTGTCCTGTTTCCTTTGCATATATTGAATTCAATTCACCTTGAAGAGCAGGAATCTTACTTTATACTGCTTTTCTATGCCTAGCTCCAGGAAAATAATAAGGGCTTCTAAATAATTTTGGGCTGATTGTATTGAAGTGAAAACTTTATCAGTCATTTGCTTTATAAACAACACCAACACTAGTGTTCTATCAACAGTGTCTCCAGTTGAAACAACAAGTCAATTAATGGGTTTATTTGGAGTTTCTCCTTTGTGCCTAGTAGTATGACCACTGCCAGATTAGTGCTGTTATAAAGCTAGGAGGAAAAAAAAACATTTCTGGAGGTGTAACTTTTATAAGATAATTTTGGGACCCTGTAGAGTTGCAGCGGACAGATGAGTGCTTTTGCTGGTGTGATTATCTCATGAAGGGGCCTTATTACTATTAGGGATTTCAGCTTTATGTATAATTTATTTTAGTCAATTGCCTTGATCACTAGGTGGAAACTGCCAGTTAGTGTTAGAAAGTTCCAACTGTGAGATTCAGGGAAATTAACCTGCTCTTTTAGAATACAGAGCTGACAATCCAGAGGTACTTTTGTTCTGAGCAGCTTGATAGATTCATTATTTTTTTAAAGCAGTCACTGAACAGAGTAGACACAAATTAATGATTTTATGGACAACTATAGAAATACCTTTCTTTTTTGAAAAGCATTATAGATATGAGAACAAAGGTCATCGGCAATGGATTAAGAAAAGCTAATTTAAAATGAATATTTATTTGGTGGTTTCTAGGCATCATCCATCATTTTCTGAGAAAATAAAAAGAAGGATTGACTTTAGTGGCCTTTGAAAATGGGGTTAGGTTTATACATTTGTTGGAAACACTTTGCCTTTGAATGAGTTTTAAAAAGGTACCTGAATAGACTTGATGCTATGGCATTTTAAAAGGACATATTCTCTTTATGTTAAGTATATAAGAAGATTTTGCTATGTGTTCAATTGCCAATAGTGTTTCTACTAAGCTTTTTTTTCCCCCTCTGCAGTTGGGAATCTATTTAGAGGTGACAAACACATGGAGGTTTAGTAATGCTTCAAAATGGAAACTCAGATCATTTGCAAATTCTCCATTTGTAGAAATATAGAAATATTAAAATGTTCTTTTAAGAAGGACAACATCGTGTTTTTAATTTTAATGAAAGGGAATGAGTAGCTTTGAACATATCCTTTGGGTGGTAGCATTTTTCAACTTCATGTTATTGCCATAATTGTTCTCATACCCCTGAAGTATCTGCCAAATCGGTATTTACAACGAATGGACCAGATGGTCACAGTGTGAAATGTTGCTATGAACTCTACCCAGGCTAAAAACACCAAGCCTTGCTTAGTGTACACATATATGCTAAATTGTTCAGGTGAGTGAATCTATTACATCCACGAACATTTATTTTGTGAAATAGTATATAACTCATTAGCTTCACATTATTGCAACTATTTATTTATTCTAAAAATAATTATTGTGCTCCACCATAGATCTCCAAGCTCTTGTCTAGGCTCTGTAAGTTCCTATAAGCTCTGAAAATGCCCAAATGTGCAATCATAAAATGTGTTTGTTAATGATACCACACAAAAAGCAGAAATGCCATGGGAGAGGAACACTGGAACATTTTGGAATCTAGTAGCAGAACTTAGAAGAAAGGAATTTTAGTTGGAGATTTATGTCAATTTGTGTCAATTTCTCCAAGTCATCTGATTTTGCACAGTTCTGGTAAAGCAGTGCACTTGCCTTGTGGGTATAGCTACTTACATAATGTATACATATATAAAAATGATACGCATTTTGTATACCATAAATACAGCTATCTATGTACATTTTTGATCAATTATATTGTAATGAAACTGAGAAAAACATATTTAAACAAATTTAAAAGAAAAAAATAAATTTTTAATACTATAGTATACTGGGGTACTTGAAAGTTTACCATTCATTTCTTCTAGCTAAAGCTTTAGATGCTTGGGAATCCTTTAATCATTTATTTATTTTGGTGGTACTAGGGTTTGAACTCAGGAACTTGCCTGTAGTCACTGACATTTCTCCTAGGAAGTTCCACATTGTGCTTCCTCCCAAAATTGATTTCTGCTTTAGCTACTTTTTCAGATTCTTTCTCCTGCTTTTACCTCACTGGCTTGAGATGGTCATTCTCCTACCTTTGTCTCCCATGTGGCTGGGATCACAGGTAAATAAGACCACACCTGGCTTGCTTTTTGAGACAGGATCTTACAAACTTCTCTTCACCCCTGCCAGGACTAGATTTGAACCTCAAACTTCCTGTCTGCTGGAATTACAGGTATGAACCACCATACCTGGTTTCCTAGGAATAATTTTTTTTCTTCTTTTTTTTTTAATCATATGAGATACACTTTTGTTCCCTGATGACTGAAATAACATCTATAATGGTAAATGGCATTAATTGTAGTTGCCAGTTCCAGGGATTCTGAAAGATTTATCTGTGTGGAAATGGGTAAAAATGAAGATGATGGGTTTACTTTTATAACTTAGGGTGCTGTTTTCTTGTAAAAGGGTGAGTAGGAAGCCAGGTAGACAGCCAATTGCCTAAGGATGTGTGAGACAGAAGGAAAATAATGAAGAACCTTGGAAGGTATCCAATGAAAAACTTTTATCAAGTTTCCCTGACCCTTTGCGATTCTTCCTCTGTCAACCACATGTCCTTGATTTTCTAAGCCAAATTCAATTTGAATTTTATTCTAAATATTTCATTTTCTTCTTCTCACCTCACTGTAATGCTTAGGGATAACGTAGTGTCTTCCAGACAGTGATCTGGATTATTGAAACCACTGTTATCTTTCATTTATATGTAAACATGAATGCATTCTGATTACATTTGAAGTATGAGAACACAGATTTGTAAATAAGTATGTTGGTTTAACTATGAAGCTCTTAAGGATGGATTTCAAAGAAAATAGGCCATGGATCCTGGAGTGCTTGTGAAGAAACAATGCCAGATGATCCTTGCAAGACTTCACCGGCAATGGCAGAAGTATGCATCTGAATGACTTATGTATAGGCTTGCTCGACAGAGCAACACTGAACTTTTATTAAAGAAATCAGGAGTTGAGTTTTACTACTCTATAGATATGTTTACTATGTTTGCGTCATGTGCACATGAGAGATATTATGGGGAAACAGGATTTTACAGAGGATACTCAGAAGATGAGGTGTTTCTCTATCTAAAGAACATTTCTTTTTAGTTTTGAAATGGTAGTCATCAAGAGGAAACCCTAGGAGAAATGGCAATGATTACATAATTCTGTGAGGCTACTCCATTCTCCTTGTCATGTCAGGGTAGTAAAGGAGAGAGAGCAAAGCAGACTGCAGTTCTGCCACTAACCAGCTCATGGGGACACACTGAACAAATGCTTCTTTTACCATTCAAATGGACAAGCAATACCTGTGTTGTTTGTCTGTAAGAATTACAGGAGTTTTCCAAATGGATCAAAGACCTCCAAGTCAAAGCAGATACCCTGAAAATGTTACAGGAAGGAATAGAAGAAACTAGGGCTTCTTGGCACAGACAGAAATTTTCTTAATAAAGACCCAGAAACACAACAAATCAAAGAAAGGTTGGACAAATGGGATTGCATGAAACTGCAGAGTTTCTGCATGGCAAAGGACATAGCAAGCAAAATCAATAGAAAGCCCATGGATTTGGAGATTTTCACTAGCCATACAACAGACAAGGGTCTCATATTTAAAGTATACTTAGAACTCAAAAAATTAAATCCCACAACAACAAATCCTCAAAGAAACAACTGCGTGATATGTAAGTGGGCTAGAGACTTAAAGAGAAACTTCTCTGAAGAGGAAATAAGAATGGCCAATAGACACATGAAGAAATGCTCAACTTCTCTAGCCATAAAAGAAATGTAAATCAAAACAACATTGAGATTCCACCTTACCCCAGTTAGAATGGCTATAATCAAGAAATCCAATAACAACAGATACTGGAGGGGATTTGGACAGAAGGGAACCCTACTGCACTGTTGGTGGGAGTGTAAACTTGTTCAACTACTTTGGAAAGCAGCATGGAGGTTCCTCAAAAGACTCCACATAGAGCTCCCCTATGAACCAGCAATCCCACTTTTAGGCGTTTACCCAAATGATCACAAGCAAGACCATACTAAAGCTACCAGCAAAACTATATTTATTGCAGCATTAGTTACCATAGCTAAGATATGGAACCAACCCAGATGCCCCTCAGTAGATGAATGGATCAAGAAAATGTGGTATATATACACAATGGAATTTTATGCCTCCATCAGAAAGAATGACATTGCCCCATTTGTTAGGAAATGGAAAGACGTGGAAAAATGATATTAAGTGAAGTAAGCCAGGCCCAAAGAAACATAGGTCCCATGGTTTCCCTTATTTGCAATAACTAGTATATGTCTGAGTCAAGCAGAAAAGGTCAGATAAGTTGATGTTAGGCGAAATGAACCTCAAGATAAGGACTCAAATGGTTTTTCTTTCTTGTGATTGTTTGTAACATATTTATTAGATGATTTCTTTGTTGCTTTGTATGTCCCTCCCCCATAGTATAACCCTTGTTCTCACTGTATTTGATGTTGGTATAATTTGTGGAGGGGAAGGGAAAAAACAAATTGTTTAAATAGGGATCCAGGTGGACCCATTGCAACAATGAGATGTACAAGACGTTATGTCGAAAAATGAACTTTACAACTTTGGTGTGGGGGTGGGGAGTGGGGGGGAGGTGCTGGGAAGGGTAAACAAAGGAGGAGGCAACAATGCTTGATAAGAAATGTACTCATTACCTTGCTCATGTAATTGTAACCCCTCTGTATGGTATTTTCACAATAAAAAAAGAAGAAAATGTGGTATATGTATATAGAATGGAATTCTATGCCTCCATCAGAAAGAATGACACCGCCCCATTTGTTAGGAAATGGAAAGACTTTGAAAAAATTATATTAAATGAAGTAAGCTAGGCTCAAAGGAACATAGCTCCCATAGTTTCCCTTATCTACAATAACTAGTGAATGTCTAGGACAAGCAGAAAAGGTCAAAAGCTATGTATATATGACGATGTAGGATGATGTTAAGTGAAATGAACCCCAAGATAGGAACACAAGTGGTTTTTTCTTTCTTGCTATTGTTTTTAATGTACTTATAATATACTATGTGAGTTTTTGTTTCTTTTGTATATTCTTCCCCCATGGTATAACCCCTGTTTTCACTGTATTTGATTCCGGTGCTCTGCATCTTATATATACATTTTTCTAGTTAGGGGAGGGGAAGGGAAATAACAAAATGCTGAAATAAGGATACAGGTGAACCCATTGTAACAATTGGATGTCCAAGACACTATGTTGAAAACAAACTTTACAACTTGCCGGGGGTAGGGGTGGGGGGCGTGAGGGATAGGGAGGAATGGGGGGGTGATAGGGGAAAAACAAAGGAGGAGGTAACAATGTTCAATAGGAAATGTCCTTATTACCTTACTCATGTAACTATAACCCATTTGTACAGTATTTTCACAATAAAAATATTAAATAAAAGAATTACAGGAGTTGTATCTGTGACCCAAGGGGATCTTAAAACTATAGAGAGGAGAATTGAGAGGATTTAATAAAAAAGAATATAATATACAGGACGGCGCATCACACTCAGGCTGGAGAATAGCCATGATGACTTATGGAGGTCGGAGGAATCCAAACTTGTCTTTCCTTTTCTGGCTTCAGTTGGCCATAGGGGCCATCTGTATCAAACAGGAGCTTGGTAATTGTAGAGAAGACAGTGGGAAAGAAAAGATAAAGAACCGGAACTATGGAGGCTAGGCAATAAAAGGAACTAAAGAAAGGAGAGAGATGATGCTTAAGAAAAAGAAATGGGGGAAAATGCTGGTTTGTCTATTTGCATTAGAAAAACACAGAAGGAAAGAGGAGATAAGAAAAGCAGCAACTTGGGGATTCTGAGGAAGCAGAAGGAAGGGTTTGAGAGTTTTCCATGTGGATTCACTTGATGAGGGTGAGAGATGTTGGCTTGTGAGGGATTGTGGGGGTGTGGGCTTAATCACTGCTTCAACTGGGAACCACCCAGGAGGCATATTTGCAGTCTTTCATTCTGAGGAATAAGGAGTTTGATATGAACCTCAGATGACAGAGAAAATGGATATATTTTGTAGATTTTATTGGGAAGAAATCAAAAGATGCTGTGATGATTTTCCCAAGCAGCTAAAGCCCCCAAATGGTTAGCTGTCTTGGGGATTAAAAACAGATATAGATCATACAATATTACCATTTCATTAAAATAGACTGGAATTAGGATATATTGGACATTAGTAGCAGCAGAAAGATTCAGTAGGAGGTTAAGGAGATGTTAAGTTTGAAAGGAATAGAAAGCTGCTGAGATGAACATGGATTCCTTCTAGTTGCTTTTCATCCACAACAGAGACAGGGAGAAGTTCTGGCTGTGGTTGGGACAGTCATGCTCTTTACAGATATGGCCACTTACAACATAAACATAAAACACCTGGAAAAGAAACTTAATAAGGGCATGGAGTGGGCTGGGAAGGTGGCTCAGTGGTACAGTGCTTGCCTTGCATGTATGAGGCCCTGGGTTCAATTCCTCGGCATCACATAAGCAGAAAAAAGCCGGAAGTGGCACTGTGGCTCAAGCGGTAGAGCGCTAGCCTTGAGCTGAAGAGATGAGGAACAGCGCCCACACCCAGACTTCAGGCCCCACAACCAACAACAACAAAAAAAGGGTTTAGTAAGAAAGGAAGGTAGGTATAAGTTCCTAACACATATTGCCTTTGGGTAGTTTGAGTGCGGAGATAGATGGAGGAAACTATTCTCTGAACAGAGGAAAATATTTGCAATGATAGATAGTATTTATGTTTCTTCCCAAATGTATTTGAACATGCAGCAAGAATTTAGGTAAATTGGCTAGGTATTGGTGGCTCAAGCCTATAATCTTATCTAGCCAGAATGATAAGATCTGAGGATTGGGGTTAAAGCCAGCCTGGGCAGAAAGGTCTGTGAGACTCTTATCTCTTATTAAAGACCCAAAAGCTGCAGGTGCAGGTATAAGCTCAAGTGGTAGAGCACCAGCTTTGACTGAAAAACCCTCAGGATAGTCTGTGCAGCATACATGCATGCACACATGCGTGCCACACACACACACACACAGATAAATCAGACAGAGCAAGAGTTAAGATAAAAAACTCTAGACAAGGTAGTGTTTATAGAAGAAAACCACCACCCTAAAAGAAAGACCTGCGTTTAAAGTCCACAGAGGAATAAAGAAAGAATTGGGGATAAACAAGAGCCCTTGGAAAACCCAAGGTAAGCATACAAGAAACATATAGCAAGACAAGGCCAAAAAAGAAATAGACAAAAGGGCTGGGATGTAGCTCAGTGGCAAAGCGCTTGCCTAGCAAGTGCAACGTCCTGGGTTCGATCCCCAGTACCAAAAAAGAAAAAGACAAAAAAAAAAAAAAGAAATAGACAAAAGTAATAGGCTTCCTGCCATCAAACCAAAGTTCCAGAGGAAAGAAGGAAGGAGAATCTGAGACAAGAGGAAGGGTTAGATCACAGTATGGAAAGGAATAGTCTAAAATGGCTTGTAGGTCTATATACAGTAAGAAAAAAATACAGCTAGTAGTAAGATTATGTAATCTAATAGACAAAAGGTGTCAAAGCTTAGAAGCACTATAAAATTTAACAATAAAGTACTTCACAATAGCATAAAGAAGATTAACCCTCCTGAAGGGAGGGGCTCTGTCTTCCTTATGTTCATTAATAAAAGAAAGAGGCCAGGTTGGAAAGGGAACCCATGGATCAAGCATGTAAATGTGAATATGTAGCCAGAGAGAAAAATGGTTCTGCTTTGTGAGCAAGCAAAATTAAGACAGTAGACATAGGAGGGCCCAGGTTAAATAACCATCCTTCTGAAAGACTCTTGCAAAGGGTGGACTTACTTGAAAAGGTTTTGGAAAATACAAAGAGAGAGAATACCAGAGCAGAGGATAAAGGGTTATTACACATAAAAAGGGAAATGATAAAAGTATCATCAAAGCAGTACCAAAAGAGATGTACACTGATACAACAGAAATGAAAGCCAATCTGTATGGGGTAGCAGGAAATAGGGCAAGAACTACCACGCCCATGTTCCTGATTGTACCCTGTTCTATTCTGCATTCAAGCCTTTGAACCTGATGCCTTTTCTGCCTGATAGAGTTCCCTCCCCTTGCGTTCTGTGTGGACTTCTACATCTCAACTGTTCTCTCTTTTTTCGCCCTGAACATGCCCAGTGAGTTTGCCCTTTTTCTATGTCTGTTTCTATAATACCTTCCAAACTCTTAGTACAGTTCCTATGATACAGTACTGAAATTCTTTTCATTTATTGGTTCATTTCCTCTAATAAGCCCTTTGTTTAAGTCAGTTTTGCTTAGCATCACCTAGATGGCTAAAAGTCAACACAGAGTTCTAGCTCCAGAGACACTGTGTTTTTTTCCTACCTTGGAATTCAGAAGGTGAGGGGTGGGGGAAAGGCAATTCTTTATTTTCATGCTGTGGTGAAAACCAAGTCTGGAATTGGTTGATGAAGATGGTTAGGAAAGCAATGCAAAGCTAAGTTATATTCAGCAGTTGAGCAGTAATGTAGAGCTGTTTAGTGCAATGACCATGAACAAATTTTCTTCAGAGTATTTAAGTTTCTTGTTAAGGCAATGAAGAAAAATAATGGAAATAGGATTGGGTGATTGCACTTTCTGGGGGAATGAAAATGCCAAGAACAATGAACGAAACTCTTACTAGCTTTATATATAATAATGGAATTGTGTTTTTTAATAAAAGATCATAAGAATATAATGAAAGCAAAGTATAAAAAAGCTTGGAAATATTAAGCTTATTGTATCTATGAAAGATACTAGTATTTTCATTTCTAATTAATTTAATGTCAATAGAATGACATTTCTTTGTGTGGCACTGGAGTTTGAACTCAGGCTTTATGATTCCTTGGCTGGTGCTTTATTACTGAGCCATACCCCTAGTCCTTCTTTTTGTAAGGTAGTTTGGAGACTGAATCTTGCAGATTTTTTTCTGCTGGTGCTTGACAAGAATCTATCTCAGCCTTCTGAGCAGCTAGGATTACAGGCATAAGCCACTGCTTATTTTTAAGAAAGAGATCTTTCCAGCTTTTGCTTCATTATTGTGTTTTAGGCATTGAATAGCTGGATCATGTAAGGATATAATAGATACATCTTGTTTGGCTCTGGGTTTGGTTGGATGTGGTAGAGGTGCAAAAGAACTCTGATTACTTGATGGTGTAAAGAGCTGAGGGAGAATAGACAAATACTTCAAATAGCTGTGTGTGTGTGTGTGTGTGTGTGTGTGTGTGTGTGTGTGTATGTGTGTGTGTGTGTGTGTGTGTGAGAGAGAGAGAGAGAGAGAGAGAGAGAGAGAGAGAGAGAGAGAGAGAGAGAGGGCCTGAATATTTGTGTCTCTACTAAATTCCTACATTGAAATACCAACCTCCTAAGGAAATGGCTTTCTGTGGTGTGTTCTTTGGGTTATGAGTTATCCCTTATGAATAGAAATAGTGTCCTGATGACCAAGCCTGAGAGAGCACCTTCTCAACTTATGAAAGACACAGAACAAAGTTCCTAAACAAGGAATCAAGTCCTCATCAGATACATAAGTTGCCAGTGCTTTGATCCTAGATTTTCCAGACTCTAGATCTAAGAGAAATTGTTTTCTGTTATTTGGAAGCCAGTCACTTTATGGTACTTGGTTATAGTAGCCTGGCTAGACAAGACAAAAAAGAAAATCTAATTTCACTATGTCCATTTCAGTCACATCTAAGAGGATTATATTTCTCTAGAAGGATCGGTATGGGAATTTCAATAGCTTCTTATTCAAGACAAAGAAGAAAAGCACAATCCATCATTGGCCACAGCCTACATGCATCGCCTTGATGACTTCTGAGGGTCACTGTTGAAAATAATTTAGTTCCATTAGAAGCAACAGAAATAATATTCTTCTCAGGCACAGATCATTTAGTTTAGTTCTCAGTTATAGATGAGAGTATGTGGAATAGTAATTATTGTTAGGAGTTTAAATTCAGGTTCACATCTTGGCTATGAAGCTACTTAACTATAGATACCTCTTTTGCAAAAAGAGGTTAAAGAAAACCAATACCAAGTTGGTAAATGAATACTTTATCCAGCAATATCTACATGAATCTCATGTTTCTTAAAAAAATTCTCCATCTGCATGCTATTTCTTTTTCAGAGTTGTTTGACTTTTATTTCTTCAGTGGTGATGTGTTCTCATTCATTTTGGCTTAAAGGTTATGCAACTAATTAGTGTATTTCCCATGTAGGCCTTAACAGCATTGCATATTGTAGCAAAGTTACACTGAAAGTCAAGATCATCTCTGAGTATATTTGGAATTCAATTTGCCCACATCTCACAAATTGTTCATTTTTGCAGAAACAATTCAGCTTCCATCTGCTTTGCCTAGGGGAAAGTTCACTGGTGTTCATTGTTAAGAAAATGAGAACATCATTAGGGAATTCAATGGCTCTTTGCATAAAAATATGATGTCACTAAATCACATGGTGCAAAAAATATAGCTGATTTGCAAATGAGAATGGTGTGAATTTGAATGACAGCCTTTCTCTTGAGACAAAGAAAGTACCTAGGTATGTCTTGTTTGTCTCTTTTTGTGCAAGATTCACACTGACAGCCAGAGGGACCCTGCTGGGACATCAGGGATTCTTTAGTTATATAAAGCACATCACATATTTTTTAAAATGAGAAGTGACTTTGGAGGATTTTTGTTTTAAATAGCATATCTTATGTAATTGTAACTTATTTTAAACTATGGTAATTTTGTCTCTATTTGTAATGGCATTCGAATTTTGAACTTTTGAGCACCACATTTTGATGAAGGAAATTAGTAAGTTTCTGGAAAATGCAAATGAGAAAACTAACTTGTAAATTTCACTTAGTTTCATCAGATGAATATTAGCATTTGGCTTATTTACCTGTGACTTATTTCTGCTTTTATTATGTGATAACCTTCTCAATGGAATGCATTACTATTGCAATCATATAGAGCTGTTGGGTATGATTATTTCTGACCCTCAGGAAAATAATAGTGGTCTAAAAATTATATATATATATATATATATATGTTTTGTTGGTCATGGGGCTTGAACTCTGGGCTTGGGCACTATCCCTCAGCTCTACAGCTCAAGGCAAGTGCTCTACCACTTGAGCCACAACACCACTTGTGGTTTTCTGGTGGTTAATTGGAGATAAGAGTCTCACGGACTTTCCTGCCTGGGCTGGCTTTGAACCATGATCCTGAGATCTCATTAGCCTTGGGAGCAGCTAGGATTACAGGAGTCAACCACTGGCACCTGGCTTAAAACTAATTTTATCTGTTAGGGATGAAAGTTTGCTATTTTTTTGTCAGGGAATCTTAACAGTGCTGGAGTATGTGAATAATAATCCACATTTTTGTGAGAAAGATTTTTAAAATCTTTTTTTAAAATCTAATTTTTTTAAATATAATTTTTTAAATCTAATTAAATCTAATTTTTAAAATTAGTGGAGCTCTGATTTTTTTTGTCCTTAAAATTGGAGACATGGGTACTTGTCTTTCAAAGTACTATATTTCCCCCCTAAGTTATATAATCAGAAACTTAGACCTGTTTAAAGAAATAAGCTTTAGAATGACCAAAAAAAACCTAATAAAAAAATCCCATTAAATAATAAAATGTATTCTTAAGAATACATTCTTAAGACAGGATCTAGGGAAGTGAGCACTTAATATTTGGTACGTTATTTTGTGAAATGGATGTATGTTTATTGTGTAATTTGTGAATAAAATGGTATCTTTGTGCCAAAGAGAGAGATTGTGTGTGTGTGTGTATGTGTGTGTGTGTGTGTGTGTGTGAGAGAGAGAGAGAGAGAGAGCAATACTACTTTATTCCACATGTAAAATCCCATAAATGCAAATTTATCAACACTGTACCATAAGGCCATTTGCAGATACCCAATGAAGCATACTGCATGAAAGCAATATTGTGTACTATACATACAAAAGGCTAAAATAATCCAACATAGGGACAAATTTAAAGCTTAAACATAACTTTTATTTCTATTGCTTTAATACTCAGGCTAATTTTGGGCAAATTAGTGAAGGAAAAAGAACTGAAAATGACATAGTAGTTTTAAATCATTGCTTAAGTTTCAGATGGCCTTAAAACTCTTTTATGTAAGAGAAAAATATAAGAAATCTAAGAAGAACATTTTGAATTTGAGAAAAGCCTTTAGGCAATTGGAGTCCTTGAAAATTTTGGAACATGTGGTTAAAGAAGATGAGTCATAGATATATGTGACTACTTCTGTAAGAAGCTAAGACAAAAAAGAATCAGGCAGGTTTAAGTTTATGGGGGAAATAATCAAACAAAGAAAACATTTAATATGATAAAAGGCAAAGGCTTAGAAATGAGCCATTGAATTTGCTTCTTAGGTGAGTGAAATTCAGTCAGATGGGAAAGATTTTTTTAATAGAAGTTGTTCCCATTATAAATTAAAAATACTCTCCAAAGGCTGCAGAGGAAAGCTAGGCAACTTTCCCTGGGCCTACTGAGGAAAGTTCCCTAGGTCAAGATGTAAAGTAGATCAAGAAAGAAACAATTACATTCCATTAGTACTATGGTTAGGACTGCAGTTGAAGAATAAAGAAAGCAAGTGTGCTAGAATGCAGTCATAATATTTGATATATATATCTACTAAAAGTAGGAAAATTGAGAGGGGGTTTGGTTGGGAGGGATGGGGAAGAATGAATCATTGTATTCTTAAACAAATGTGCTGAATGGTAATTCCTTTGTTCAACGACTTAAAAATAATAATGAAAAAACTGCAGTTGTTCTACTAAATTCAGTGTTGGCTTCTCACCTGTGTGGTCTGAGAATATTCTGGACCGCTGTGATCCTTCGTATTCTCATCAGCAAAATGACAATAATAATAATCATAGTATCTAACTTAGTATCGTGATGATGAAGTACATATAACTGAACCTGGCACACAGTAAGTACTCAAGAAATGTGAGTCACTGTTAATCACAGATTACCACACATGCAACAGATTTATGTTAATTTATCTTAGTTACATTATCTGTATCAGTGAACAGACTGAGTCTGAACACTATAAAGTAAGGTAATATGGTCATTAGAACTCAGCCCTTAAGACTTTTAAGCATCAAAGTCCATGTCCACTCTTGGCAGTGAAAAATTTCTGAAATTCCATTATCTTTTATACTGGATCATTATTTAATAGGATTCAGCACTGCCAGAATGATACCGTTAGTGCATAGTGCCGAACTGGAAAAAAAAATATTACATGCTAATATTTCCCTGGTGTGAATTTTCACAGCCAGGTTCTTCATCTCTAATAGTATGCATCATCTGTTAAGCAATTTGTAATTGCCTTCATGTCTTGCTGGATGCACAGGATTCATCAGGGTACAATTCCTAAATGACCATCTCAAGGTCTTCCATGGAAATCTGTAGACTGTCGATGTGAAAGGGTTTCTCACAGGAGCTAAAACATGTCCAAACACAAGCTCGATTTTGCTTTATGCTTCTGAGCTTTCCTGAGTTAAATTGATTGACTAAAAGAGATGTATTACCTTGCCTTTGAATCAGAGGGATCATAAAACCTATTCCTCTCCCCTCATGGGGATTTTAGGAGGTCAAATAAGGTAAAATCGGTAGAAGGATATGAGGTCTGCAAAAGAGGAGGAAAAATAGATGGAAGCAAGGGATTACTTAGGCTAGTCATGTAAAAATAAGAAACCTGCTTTGCCACTTCCATGCTGTGTGGCCTTAGGGAGAATTGCTTCTTTTCCCTTAGTATTCTGCTGCAGAAAATTCTGCTGTAGAAAAAAGAGTAATTTTACCAGTCAACTGGGTGTTATGAGGATTACATGAAAGGAGATATGTAGGGTGCTTAGAACAATTTTCAGAATATAGTAAATATGCATGCTTGCCAGTTATTTATCATCATTCAAAGCACACTAGCATTTTCATTCACTTGCTGTTATGATAAAATTAACAGACAGTAACTAAATAATGCTCTATCTTTGTACATCCCTAAGTACAATGTCTGGCATATAACAGACATATTTTTATTGCATTACTTGAAGGAAGGATAATATCCTGTGTTTACATAAACATATCAACTTGAGTTATCCTTCTTGCTAAGTTGTTCTTGGACACAAAGGAGAACATGCAGATAGCCAGGGAGTGGGGTCTGGGAGATGTGTATTTTTTCCCACACTCGTGTCCTATCCAATTTCCCTTTGTCTGGAGTGATGCACCAGAGTAGCCCCAAGTCAAAGTCCATTGATTTCTGCACTTGGATAAAACTCAGTTTGGATTTCCTCCTTCACTTGACCTGAGTGTCCCTGCATTTGGATCAGCACTGTCAGGAGCAGGTGTTGGTGCTGGCTTATTACACCTGGCTGCTAAATGCCATGAATTGAAATGGAAATTATAAAGGACATGAAGGAACTTGAAACTATACCAAGTGAGGGTGCGAGGATGAAAGGCTTGTTTTTCAGGGGATTTTACTTTTTCTTTTAGAGACTTTGAAAAAGAAATAATGTGGCAGAGAAATGTTACAAAAGTCCTAGACTGGTAAGGAGAAAAGACGACTCAGAAAAATGAAGCACTGCTAGGGGACTGCAGGTCTGATACTATGGAAGAGAATCTTAAATAGTGTATATAAGGCATTTCAATCGAATGAGCTGTGGCAGGGAGAAATGGTAGTGATAGGATGCTAACTGATTAAATGGAGGTGATTGCTTGGAAATGAACTCTGTTGCAATCAACAAAGCCAAGGTAGGACTTGTTTTCCCTTAAAATTAGAATATGTTTTTGCAATTCATATATTGCTGTTTGCTCATTTCCCTATCAACTAAACTAAGATGCAAATGAATTCCAGGTGTCCTTTCACCATTCATTTGATCTCATCAGTAACAAAATTCTATAAATGTTAGTATTTTTTGGGTCAGTCTCAGGGTTTGAATGTATGGCCCCTTGAGCCACTCCCTCAGCCATCTTTTCTTTAATTACTATTATTTTAAGATAGTATCTCACACTTCCCTCCTTCCCCCCGCCCCGGGGGGGGGGAGGGAAATCTCTGCCTCCTAACTATTCATGAGTGCAAGTGTGTGCCACCATGCCCAGCCCCAATTTCTAGTGTTATCTTTTTCAAAATTGAGTTCTATTTATTTTTTTAGAGGCTTGAACAAAGGGCCTATCTGCTGTCCCTGAGCCTTTATGCTCAAGGCTAGAGCTCTACCACTTGAGCCACAGCTCCACTTTTGGCTTTTTAGCAGTTACTTGGAGATAAGAGTCCTACAGCCTTTCCTGCCTGGGTTGGCTTTGAACTGCAATCCTCAAATCTCAGCCCTCTGAGTAGCTAGGATTACAGGCCTAAGCCACTGCTGGCCCAGCTTGAATTCTTATTTTTATTTATGTTATCATGTAGTTTCCCAAATGGCAATAATCTCATGGAGGAAATATATCTGCCCACTGACAAAGGATTAGCCCTCTAAATTGTAGAATTTAGAAGCTTAAATTCCCTTCTTGTCTCCTAACTACCGTAAACTACCTCTTTAAAGACCTCAAAATAGTACCTTTGGCTTTCCCCTCTTTTTCTTTTCCTCCCACATGTACCAGATCCGAGTCAAATCTGTGCATCTCCAAAGGTGATTCTATACTCACTCTAAATGTCACCCGGCCTGCTTTCCTTGGAAGTCTTTACTCCCCATCTGTTTGAATCATCCTGTAGAACTTATTTCAAATTTACATCCCAATCATGACTTGTGAACTCCCAATCCCAGCCAGCTCCATCCCTTCCCCATTGGCCATGAACTGCTTGGATGCTGTTGAATGCAATCATCAATGAATGAAACCCCTCTCACAGAGAAGCCACTTCTTTTGTTGATGTCTCTTTGCCTGAGATAATTAATAGAGGATGATACAGAACGTTGGTGTCAACCATAGATGGGGTAGTGGGTTGGTTGTGGGAGGAAAGAGGGAGAGGATTTTGGTGGTTTTGTGCCATCTAGAGCACAGGCTTTCAAATGTGTTTGATGGGGACTGAAATGCAGACTCTGTGACTTGAAAGCCACATACATGGCTGAAGGAATCCCTTCCCGTTTTCTCTTTTTTCTTTTAAGAAATATGTTTTTAATGAAAAGATACTACAGTACAGAGGGGTTACAGTTACATGAGTAAGGTAATGAGTACATTTCCTACCAAGCATTGTTACCCCCTCATTTTCTTTGTCATATGATGATGCTTTCCTAACATATAGGAAGGCTGTGTATATGAATTATGTCCATCTTAGTAGAACAGACAGTTCCTTTTTAATAACATGGAGAAACTTTTATATACTCATCCAAAAATTAGGTGGTACATTAGTCATACTTCTGAATAGATTAAAAAAATGTTATCAGCTTAGTATCAAGCTTAGAATAGTCTCAAAACCTCCTCAGACTATTATGTAGGTCTTGTGTAAAGGCACTACTGTGAAATGGCAGTCTCCATTTTCCTCATAATTTGACGTCTGGTTACAACAGATGGAATATTAGCACTCATTAGGAAAAAAAAGAAGACATGATAGCAGCTGTTTGAGTCAACTAATTTCCAAGTTTTAATCTATTTTATTTTGGGGCTCTGTGTGTGTGTGTGTGTGTGTGTGTGTGTGTGTTGCTGGACTTCAACCACAGGTTCTAGTAAATGATAGGTAAGAACTCTTAACACTAAACTATATCCTCAGCCCTTAGTTTTGTGAGTAGTTTGGGTTGTGCTGCATAAGCCAAGGCTAGCCTTGAACTTGATTCTCCTAGCTCCTGTTTGCTCTCTGTATATGTGTTTTTGTTTTTGTTTTTGGACATCATGTTTATCTGTGTTATGGTAGGAAATATATGGAACGCAATCTGAAGTTTCTAAAAGAAATACAACCATTATGTCTTTAGAATGTCACTTTTCAGTCATCAGTCTAAAAGTTAGTACTAATCAACTGGCTATTGCAGGCAAAAGAAACCAAACCTGGGGACTCAAAAACACTAAAAATAAAGATTAGCAGGATGATAGATTTTTCATTTCCAAACATGGACTCAGGGTGCCAAATGGCTCTCATTTCTCTAAGGACAAAAATCTGGATTTTGCTTTGAAGGGCAAAACGATCTACCAGCAAATCCTTTCAAGTTTTACTGTAAAATACCTTGCATCTCTTTGCTTGTGCTCACTAATGCTTGCAGCTGGCTTCTTGGCTCTGATGACCACATCTTATTCTGCTTTGCCACTTGACTCCTTCCAGCTCCTGCCTGATCATATTTTGAAATGTCATTCACATGTATGCAGGCGAATGCACAAAACAAAATTAATTTAACTCACAACGGCATGTTAATATTATTACTTTTGACACCATGGAAAACTTATTAAATATAGCTTGTCACAGGCTGTTCAGAGTACCCAGCCCAGAGAGGAAAGGGGTATGATGGAAAGGATTTTTTGGATCATTAGATATTGTAAAACGTCAGAGAAGCTGAGCTTTTAAAAAATAATTAGGCTAAAATTAACTGTCATTGTGTGAATGTCAAGAAAAATATGTTTCATTTTGTGAGGCTACTTTGTAAAAAAGTATTTCATGGCCCATGGTTTCAGGCTTAGTATTTTTTTTCTCTATCAATAAATATCATGTTTGTACTTTTAAGAGATAGGAGGAAATTTAAGTAGCACAAGCTATCAGTTATTGTGCAATATACAACAGCCCAAGAGCCTAAAGGAGAAGAAAAAAGAGAAAAGAAGGATAATATTCATTGCATGTCATATCTCATTTAATCCTTACAATAGTCACTGAAGATGGTTTTTTGCCTTATGCATAAAGCTGACAAGTTTAAATATGCACAGGTCAGAAATGGCAGAGGTAATTTGCACCCAGGCCTGTCTGACTACAAAGATGCTTTTGGTTCCATGAGTTTTGTTTTGTAACCACACTAAGAGGAGAAAAAAGAACCACATTGGCCTTCAATGAAAGGCTCTGTATTTCTGTGTTCTGTAAACTGTAGGCCTCATGGACATGATTTTAAAGAACTTTTGAAATTATTCAAATCTGGAGTTTATAAACAGACTTGAAATTTGACATCCAAAAGGCACAGGAAGCTGTGAAAAAATATTATACATCTATTTGTATACATTAAAGTATGTAATAATATGTATTTATTTTTGTTCACTATCTGATGGCTTATAGTTCCCTATCCACTGAGACTGAGATCATACACTTCATTTCAGCCAGAGCAGGGCTTTCCTAGGAATGCATACTTGTCACCCGTGAAGCTGAGATTTAAAAAGTAACCTAGTATGTATGGGGAGGTCTCACTCTGAGCTTCTAGGAGGTCAGCCAGGGAGTCAACTCTCCATCATTGTCAGAAGCAGGCCAAAGATCCTATAGAAATGAATGGATGGTTTAGCTTCACCATACTTCCCATTCCCTCCTTGGGAAGATACTTAAGTGGCACTCTGATATTACAAAGGTTACTAGATTTGATTGCAATACAGCAAACTTGCCAAAAGTTCCTTTTGGTGGCTATTGGGAGGTCAGTTAGTATTTTTTTTGGGGGGGGGGAGTCCGGTTGTGGTGCCTGAACTCTGGGCCTGGGAGCTGTCCCTCAGCTCTTCAGCTCAAGGCTAGCGCTCTACCACTTGAGCCACAACACCAGTTCCGGCTTTTTTTTTTTTGCTTATGTGGTGCTGAGGAAAATCAAACTCAGGGCCTCATGCATGCAAGGCAAGCACTCTACCACTGAGACACCTTCCTAGCCCCCTCAGTTAGTATTAAAAATGCAAGTATTTTAGTTTTTAGATCTATGCTTCAGAAAAGTATTTTAGATCAATAGGATGATGTGATGCATCTCAACGTTATTGAAAGCACTTTAGCAATGTATTTTCTTCTTATTAATGCAGACTATAAATCCGCACTTGACGCATTCCATTAAAGGCATTGGAAATTCATCGCTTTTCTTTGTCAGTCATGGTTTTATGTCAGCCACACAGATATCCCTAGGTTGTTCCAAATTTCTGTCCCCTAGAAAAGTGCAATGTTGCTTAATTCAGTCTCCACAGATGAATCAGAGGGGAGAACTAGGTCTAATCTTTAAAGTGCTAATCCATTTTGACTTAATTTTCCAGTTTCGTAAGGGCATATAATAAATAATTTTCAAATATAACTACTGAATGATCTGTGGTCAAGTTAGTTTGGACAAAAGGAAGATGAAAACTACTCAATGTGTGTGCATAGCCATGGAAGGAGAGAAGAGAATGAAGAGAAAGGATCACATGGATTTATTCCTCTTTTATTATATCTCAGAAATCAGAATAAACTGGATTGGATTGGAGGGAAATATAACAAAGGAAGTGTGTGCACAGCTTTGTTTATAGATATGTTAAAAATGAGACTCAAAATACCATAATGTTGGCATTTTAAGATAATTATTCATAGAACCCCAAATTATATTTATATAGATGCAAGCACTTAAAAAACCAGTACACAAGGATATAATCCACATAATAATATATACAGGTAATTTTATATTCTGCTTGTATTTTTCTTTTTGTACTTAACATTCTAAAGTATTTTTCCATATAATTAGGCCTAATGGCTACAATGAGCCTACTTTATGGTATAAAATAACAGCACTCATGAATATGAGCATTTATAGTAATAGTTTAGATATACCAGCCACAGGCTCAGTGTTGTTAGTATTTTCATTTATAAGAATTGTTTATAAGGTGAAATTTCACATCTCTTGACTGAGTTTTATGGTGGTAACACTTCATGTTTTGTGTTTAAATATTTAGAGACAGGGTCTGAATAAGAAGCCTAAGTTAGCCTGGAACTCATTCTGTATCCCTGGTTTTAAAGTCAAATTCCCAAGTGCTGAGGTTATAGTCATATACCACTATGCCCAGCAAGTGTTTTCTTTTTAACTTGCTAGCTTTTATGCAAGTAGTACCTGGTAGGAAAGTGAACATGATATGTTTTTGATTATATTCATCTATCTGTCCACTGAGAGTTTGCTGCCTGTGGGCACTTGCCCAATGAAGTTAGCCAGAGGCTGATCTATGTAAACCCACTCTGCTAAATTAGCTCCTCAAATCTATCTCTGTAGCCCACAGCTTTGGGAATCAGTTTCCTCAATTTTTCACTGTCAAAAATGGATTACCTTAAAAGACACTAAAATCCAAGTCCTGTTATCATTGTTTGTCAAAGTAATTGGAGAGGGTATGTCTTACTGCGATAGGTCTTATGAAAATTCAGGGAGAGATTAGAAGTGGAAAAAAAGAGGAAGTACACGTAGGCCTTGATTTAGATTGATGCTACCTCTCCTTCTCTCCTATGGCTCTGCTTTTTAAACTTCTTTGATGAATCACAGGGCTGCTAGATCCATGAGAGATCACCTTGTTTATTCCTTTACCTTGAAGCAGGACTACAAATCCATGGCCCAGTTCTTATTTTTAAAAACTTTCCACAGAGCTAGGCCTTTTCAGACCTATATTTCATTACTTAACATTTCCAGGAGTATCTTGGGTTTCATTTTTCCTTTCCATTTTTGAAAGCTTTTTCTTTCTATTCGAACTAAATATCTTTAAAATTCATTCCACACTAACTTTAATGGATTCTTAAACCCTAATTAATTTAATGGACCTATTACTGTTGGTGTATGTGTGATGTGTATGGGTGTGTGTGTGTGTGCGCGCACACGCGCACGTGTGCACACATCTGCGAGCCCTGGGACTTGAACTCAAGATCTCTGTGCTGTCTCTTAGCTTTTGCTTCTCAAGGATGGCATTCTACCACTTGAGCCACAGCTTCACTCCTGGATTTTTGGTGATTAAGAGTCCCACTGAGTTTCCTTCCTGGGCTGGCTATGAACTGTGATCCTCAGATCTAAGCTTCCTGAGTAGCTTGGATTACAGATGTGAGCCATCTAGCTCAGCTCCTATCATTCTTCACAATTTGAAGGACAAACATGAATGAGGAAAGTTTGGAATGTTTGGGACTTGAACAATAATCCAAACAGATGCAGGCTTTTGAGAAAGAAACCTTAGAGTTTTGTTTTTGTTTTGTTTTGTTTTTAATAGAGGACAAGGCACAGAAAATGATGTTAATAGCAGAATGCATCTGGGCACAGATGAATCCTTCATTTTTACAGTCTCAGAATATGTTTGAATAACTAATGTCTTAAATTGAAATCCTTGGGAGATTTTAGTTCACCATTTACAAAATCTTTGTTGAGAGATGCCAGAACTTACATTTAGGGAGAGCCATTTGTATTCTCTGTTCTGAAATCAAGGGCATATGTTGTTTTTCTGGAAAGGCATTAAGCTGAGGCATTTTCTTAGGGAACATTGGGTGGGTTAGTGTACTGTATGTGGGAGGGCAGAAGGAAATGGCAGGTCACCCCATCAGGGATGGGGGAGAAAGGAGCAAGTACACTCTCCTTGTTCTGCTCCCTGCCTCTGCTCCCAGCCTTTCGCCAGGGCACTCTAACTAATGGCTGGGCAAGCGACTCTGGGTTTCACTTAGAGAAGATCACACAATGTCTCAGGCATTATCTGCCTGTGGAAATTACACATGATGAACCATTTTCTGCTTCCAGTTACTTAAGTTCTAGCCCAGGGCGCTGAATTTGTTCTGTGCTGAACAGGAGGACCTCAAAGGAGGTTTGATCCTTGTGATTGTGGACTAGGTTTTTCCATGAATTTGTTCCCTGGTGACTTGTATAACACATTCTGGGTAAATGCTTATTTCAGATGCCAAGCAAGCACACCAAATAGCAGCTCGCCTCCATCTACCTAGTTAAAATTCTGTTTGGTCCTGTTCTTGTTCTCTCTTTGGGTATGATTTTGCTGTACATAGAGTAGCAGTCACTGGAAGAGAAAATCTTCTTTCTTGCCCTACCAAGAGAAGAAGAACCAGAATCCCTACTGCAAGTATGGGATTTCCATAGTCATTATGTTTTTGTTTTTGGATACTGATTACTTCTTTGGGAAAACCTCAGTCTAATTATTAAAAAGAAAAGGTCACCATATATTTCTACATGATATTTCCTTTTATTATCTTTAATTTAATTTTATTGTGGTTGGAGCTTCAACTAAGGACCTCACATTTGCTAAGCAATCACTCTACAATGTAAGGTGCATACCCACCCTTTTTAAAATTTGGTGATACTGAGGATTGATTCAGGATTTCACAGTTGTCAGGCAGGCACTTTACTGCTGAGCCACACCTCCATCCCCCTTTCCCATTGTGTGTGTGTGTCTGTGTGTGTGTATGTGTGTGTGTGTGTGTTTAAGGCAGGGTCTTCCTTTTTTATTTATTTTTTGCTAAGAATACACCTTGATTATAATCCTCTTGTTACCTCTTCCTTTGGCAGCTGATGATGACAGGTATACAGCACTGTAGCTAGCTTTTTCTAATGAGGCAGAGTCTTTTCTCCCTACCACAGTCTCCCAATGTAGCTATGATGACAGGTGTATACTACTGTATCCAGATATTGGTTGAAAAGATGTATTGTATGTATGCCTTGACTTACTTGAATTATGATCCTTAAATTGATGTTAGGCAAAATGAACTTGAAGATAAGGACTCAAATGGTTTTTCTTTCTTGTTCTTGTTTCTAACACACACACACACACACACACACACACAACACAGACACACACATATGACATTTCTTTGTTGCTTTGTATGTCTCTCTCCCACAGTCTAACCCCTGTTTTCACTGTATTTGATGTTGCTATAATTTGTAGAGGGGAAGGGAAAAATTGTTTAAATAAGGATACAGGTGGACCCATTGCAACAATGAGACATATGACTTTATGTCGAAAACGAACTTTACAACTTTGGTGGCGGGGCGGGGGTAGGGGGCGGATGGGAGGGCAGGGATGGTAAGGGGAAACAAAGGAGGAGACAACAATGCTTGATAAGAAATGTACTCATTAGCTTGCTCATGTAATTGTAACCCCTCTATATGGTATTTTCACAATAAATAAAAAGTTAAAAAAAATCTCAGCCTTACAAGGAACTGGCATTAAAAGTGGAGATGGTAGTATCCAGCTTGCTCTGGTTATTTCTGAGATAGGGTCTTTACCTTTTACCCCAATCAGCCTGGACCTCTTGTTTACATTTTTCACATAAATAGGCATGCCACACTACACTAGCTACTGGTTGAGATGAAATCTCATAAACTTTTTTTCCCCATGCTCATCATGAGCCATGATCCTCTCCATTTCCACTCAAGTAGCTAGGATTACAGGTGTGCGCCACCATGCTCAGACTTGCTACATTTCTTTCCTAAATTTATTGCCAGAGTTCCCTACACTTAAAAAAATATATCCTAGACTTCCCAAACTAGGAATTTGATGAAGTTCCTGCTCTAAAGAAGTTAAATAGAACAAGTAGTAATTACAGTGGATTCTGGAAACAGGACAAACTTTTTATTTAAGTTCTGACCTCTTGTTTTCTAGTTATATGAGATCAACAAGTTTATTAAGTTGTAAGTTAGTTTCCTTATTTGTAAATTTGGCTTAATATCTATAATCATTCATGAGATTTTAATGTATTTCATGATTTCAGATTTAAATCAAATTTGTGTTTCTTCTTGAAGGAATTGATCAGCAATTAGAATGACAAAATTAGTTTTTCCTTTGTTTTTCAAGTCCCATTATGGGGCTTGAACTCAAGGCCTGGCACTGTCCTGAGCTTTGTTTGCTCAAGAGTAGTGTGCTAACATTTGAATCATAGCTCCACTTGTAGCTTTTGGGTTGGTTTTGAACCATGATCCTCAGAACCTCCTCCTAAGTAGCCAGAATTACAAGCATGAGCCACTGGAGCCTGGCTAAAATTAGGAATTTTCAAAGAGGGAACATAAGTACATATAAGGAAGGATGGGGTTGGGGACTTGTGGTAGTAGGGAGATGGTCCCTAGAGATCACTTGACAGCCATGGTGCTTATACACAGAGCTGGGTCTGGCAGCAACTGACAAGGCTTTTCAAAACTATACCTAAACCTGTCAACCAACACTCCTTATTGAATGGCGGTTAGTAGCACTGAAACTCTCATGTGATGTAGAAACTATTTAAAAATATAGCTAAATTATATTTAAAATTGTTCAAAATAATTCCTATAAAGGCTAAAAAAACTCTAGGCAGTTACAATTTATTCTTCCAAATATTAAATTTTTGGGTTTGAAGACAGGATAAACGGAGAAACATATGCATTTAGTAATTAGATAGTTTTGTAAGATGGAGTACATGCATCTTCTCTCTTTTTATCCCTTCTGTCATAGGGGGAGCATTTTAAGTAGAAATCTAAGAGCATGGCCAGCCCCACATTTCAAATTGTAATACTTATAGGGAAACTATTGAGTCTTGGCAGCTTGATTGCTCTTTAGAAATTCTTTTCATAATGATAAAAGTTAGGTAATTCTGCAGAGCTTGTCTCTGCTAGCTGATGCTACCAAGGAGCTTCCTATGTTGCATTATCATGAAACACAGGCTTATAGAACTTTTGAAAATATTTTGCTACTCAAAGAAATGATTCCTATGTTCAAGTTTACTCAGTAAACTCCATCTACAGAATGTGGCTCTGGTTCATTGACCTTTGATGTTTCAGGAATAATCGCAAAATCAGACATCCTACACTCTTTATCATTACACTGGGTATAAGGAAGTGTGATGAAAGTGCTGGATGGAAACAACTGCTTCTCCTTCCAGGACCTCATACAATAGAATGGGGTAAACTCAGGGACAGGGAAGAGTCTTTCATATAGCTTTCTACTGTGGAACTAGTCATTCTGAAAGGGCCTGGCTAAGAGAGTAGGAGTGAGTGGGTACAGAGGTAGGCTGTTGAAAAGGGCTATTGCCCTTTGTCTTGGGTGGTGGCCTTGGGGCTGGGAGAATGGGAGTTAGGGAAACTATAGGTGTGTCCAATGTGCTTGTTGACAGACTAAGACATCATCACTAACATTAGCCATGGTAGCTGCTCTCTCAGAGAGAGGCAAGTGAACAGATGCTTTCATGTGATTCAGACCAAAATCTGATTCTCAGCCTCATGCTGTGGGTAACATGGCTGTATGCAATCTAACTTCTTTGTTTTTCAGCTTTGTGTGTGTGTGTGTGTGTGTGTGTGTGTGTGTGTGTGTCAGAGAGTTGGGCATAATCATGTTGTCTGCCTCCCAGTGGTACTATGAGGAGCAAAAGAGTTAAGGAAAGCATAGTACCAGTCTCAAACAGACGCTCAGGTCATATGAGTTTAATATATGCTTTGAGATATATTTGCACTGTATCTGTTTTATGATTATTTTTTCAGGTGACAGAGCTTTCAAAATACTATTTACCAAAAAGAAACAAAATGAGTCACTTTGTTGTAAAACAGATCTAAACTAAAATTTAGTAAAAATTAGGTAATCCTATTGTGACCCTTCATGTTATCTCAGATGGCCTTCATATAAACAAAGCGTCAGGATGACACGCTTGAATATCCTGACCTTGAAGAGAAGAATAAATCTCTCCTCAGACTGTGAGTTAAACCCTGACACTGATTTCACACGAGGTTTTATATGCTTGATTTTCATGCAGGCATTTCAAAGGTCCTTTCTGCTCCTTTCTACATTTCCCACTTTGTGACTAAGGCTATCTAAACTTTGTTAAAAAAATCAAAACACAAACCTCCAGCTTTTCATTTCTTTTAGTATTCTACTCTCACTCTATTTTTATTTTTTGACAGTGAGATACAATTAGGAAGAGACTATTTCTGACACTCTGCTGGCTCCTGAGAGACACTGTTTGTCTCCTCTCCTTAAACACTAACAGAAAGTGAAAATTCCAGGAAGCACCTTGTCAGAATATTGATTTATTCATGTAGAAATCACATCTTAAACTAAAAAGCAGTCAGCTAACTGCCCATATCTTGGACTGCTTGCAGTTTAGCCAGTGGGAAAATGCTTGATTCTCTGCTCTGTGTGTGTGTGTGTGTGTGTGTGTTTATCGGTAGTGTGGCTTGAACTCTGGGCCTAGGCACTGTTCCTCAGCTCAAGGCTAACACTCTACCACTTGAGCCACAGCACCACTTGCTCATGTGGTACAAAGGAATCGAACCCAGGGCCTCATGCATGCAAGGCAAGCACCCTACCACTGAGCCACCTTCCAGCCCCATATCTGCTGTGTTTTCCAAGCCAGAGTTTAACATCCCTTGAAGCCCACTAGTTAGATGCCCTAGTAAGCACCAGCCATATTATCAGCTTCACTGTCATTCTTCAATTTTAATTAGAAAGAAATTAGTGTACATTATTAGTAATGTGAACAAAAGTTAAAAGAGAGCAGAGAGTTGTCAAGGCTGGCAGTCCAAGAGTGATGAGCGCCAGATCTCTTTTGCATGAGAGTTCCTTCACCAGCTCTACCAAAAAGCTCCGCCTGGTCCAGGTGACCTCCAGGTAATCTGAGAATGGTAATCTTCAGGTAATCTGAGAATGGTAATCTCCAGGTAATCTGAGAATGGTGAGCAGCTGTGGTATTAAGGCACTGAGACTGTCACTGCTCCTAAAGTTAGAGTAAAAATACTCCCTACATTTTAAAATGGTACTGGAAATAATCAACTTTTTCTCCTGGTAAAATAAATATTACTTCATACGTTTAATCATTTTTTTTCCTTAGGAGTGGATATGATATTCAACTTAAAAATAAGGTTCAAATACACAATCTTTTCTGAGTTTTCAACAAAGAAATGAAGTCCAGAATGCATATTGGATTTGGACTTGGACTTCTGTACTTATTTGGACTTACTCTACCTTTGATCCCAATACCTATCTTACTTTGTTGCACAAAAGTTCCTTCCCCATCTCTAGAGACAGCAAGATAGGTAAACAAGTCATCTTTTTCATGCTATAGCATTATGTGGTTATGCTTCTGATGTAGAGAATAAGGACATACAACAATAAGGTGCCATGATATGTTAGGGGATGTGGCCATGATCAAGGATCACGGTGAGGCTGAGCTCCACTTGGCAGGCCAGTGAGAGAGAGAGAGAGAGAGAGAGAGAGAGAGAGAGACAGAGAGAGAGACAGAGAGACAGAGAGACAGAGAGACAGAGAGACAGAGAAAGAGAGGAACACCTTATAGAACCCCATAAAGTAAATATTACCATGCATTCCTATATAGACTATTAGGTAGTACTGTAGTCATTTCAGTTTATATATAGTTACTTGTAAATTAATAATTCTAATAGAAATGAAAAGCTGTCCATGTATATGTAATACATGTGTGTGTGTGTGTGTGTGTGTGTGTGTGTGTTTTGCCTTCCTGAGGCTTGACTTCAGGGCCTAGGTGCTATCCCTGAGTGATTTTTCTCAAGGTTAGTGAACTACAGCTCCACTTCCTTTTTTTTCCGGTTAGTTGGAGATAAGAGTGTCACGATTTTGCTGCCTTGGCTGGCTTCAAACTATAATTCTCAGATCTCAGCCTCTGGAGTAGCTAGAATTACAGGGCATGAGCCATCAGAACTTTGGTTAAAGCATTTTTTTTTAATCATAATAATCCTAAATTAGGGGCTGGGAAGGTGGCTCAGTGGTAGAGTGCTTGCCTCGCATGTATGAGGCCCTGGGTTTGATTCCTCAGTGCTACATAAGCAGAAAAAGTAAGAAGTGGTGCTGTGGCTCAAGTGGTAGAGCACTAGCCTTGAGCTGAAGAGCTGAGGGACAGTGCCCTGGCCCAGAGTTCAGGCCTCAGAACCGACAAAAAGAAAAAAAAAACTAAAGTAGGAAGAATTTAAAGTCCATCAATAGGAAAATGGTGAGACACGTTTTGACATAAACATGTGATAGAAGACTACTCAGCAACAAAAAGGAATGAAATACTACTCTAATGCAACTGAATGAAAGATTTAAAACATCATACGAGTAAAACCTAGACACAAAATAGCATGATTCCATTTAAATGCAGTTCCAGAAGAGGGAAACTAATCTGTGGTGCTAAAAATTAAAACAAAGGCTTTCTCTGTGGGGTGAGACTCCTAGATCGCTTAGTGAATTTACTTAACATTGTCAAGAAATAAAATACAGTTTCCTAAGACAGCCATACAATTATACATTTCAGCTAGCAATGTGCAAAAGTTCTAATTTCTTTACATCCTTGTCTACATTTGGTATTCTCTCTGTGTCTCTGTTTCTGTTTTGGTCTCTCTCAGTCAGCCTCACTGTATTGTCCAGAATAGTTTTGAAGTCATGAGCTCCTGCTTCAGCCTCTCGAGGACACTATGATTACAAGTGTTCCCTACTATCCTTGGCTTGCCTATTTTTTTTAAATCAGTTGAACCTGAAATGTTAAGCTTATAAAGCTAATGTGCTTATTGGTTCACAGCAAATGGGGCCTCAATGTAGTAGTGCCATCTTCTGTTCACACCTACTGAGCTTTACCCTGGTGTTTGTAAAAACATCTCACACCCCAGAGACTCTTACACAGGAGATCTGGCCCAGTCATCTCCTTTAATGACAACAGCTAATATTGCCTCTGAACCCTTCACTTTACCTCAGTTGTATCACAAAATGAAGAATATAACCTAGTGGTAAGAATAATGCTCTGATCGGAATGAGTGTTTGCAACTATGAAAATATGCATAGAGAGTATATCCTGTGCCAAGTATTGTTCTAATTGCTTTACATGACTATTTTATTTAGAGAATCACACAGCTCATGGGGCTTTGATATAAGTTCATTTTATGGAAGAGTTTAAGCACCAAGTATGAAAACTTCCCAGACATCTGTGGAATTCATGTTAGATCTAAATAGGTTGAGTCCTGCACTAAAACTTTAATTTCCCCTACAATTCTGTCTTAGCATGAATTTGTAATTGAACAGGCTTAATTGGGTCTACTTTATTCACAATTAGATTCTCAGAAATTAGTACAATTCCTGCCCTACCAAAATAGCTTAACAAATGTGTTAAATAAACAAAAAATCCACACAATTATTAGCTTGCAACATTTCAAACTAGTTTTCAGTATTGCTTGTTCATAACTGAAAAGATTTAGTCACATTTAAAACAAGTAAGTTTGTGCAAGTGTGTGTGTGTGTGTGTGTGTATTTCTCTCTCCTACTTTGTTATTAACTCTTGCTTGTCAGCAAGGCCTTCTCCTCCTCCTTTATTCTCCTTTATTCATTCCATCACTGACATTTCCTCTAATTGTGGAGTAACAGCTTATCATGGATTAATGATCTCACAATACAAACATTTGGCCTGCTCTAACACAGAAGGTAAAAATACTTCATTTGAAGATTCACAGAAAAGATCATGAAAGAAAGTGTTCTAAAACATATGATGTGTTCATCAGAGAAGAGTACATTTCAAAAAAGCTCAAATGTTTGGAAGACAGAACAAGACATTCCCCTGCATTGCTTCCTACTCAAAAATCCTCTCTGAAAAATTAGATATAGACAAGATGCTGTCTCTATCAGTTTTCTTGTTCTCCTTTCATTTTCTGTTTGTTCCCTTCTCAACTACCACTCCTCACTTTCTGCTCTGTCATCCTACATACACGCAATCTATGCTTCTAAATCACTTTGTTCTGCTTTGTTTGAAATTCAACTGAAAGTTCTCTCTTTGTATAAGAAATAATATGAAAAAACCCACCTACACTGGTTTCTATTAAAAAAAATTAATTTCCTTGGCACTACATGTATCAGAATTTATGAAAAATTCATAAAATTCAATGAGACTCTTTCCCCATAGTAACCTATCTAAGAGACTATGGAACAATGAAAATGTTCAGAACATTTTGGTCAAAGCAAACAAGCATCCAGAGAACACCTATCTCTTCTTTTCCCCACAGCAATTAAAATGATTTTACTCAGTTTATTCCTCAATTCATCTCTGTACCACCTTAGATAGCATATGGCAATTTCATTTAGAATTTACTCTGCAAAGACAAAGACGTCTCACTATGACATGGGAAAGACAAAAGGGAAGGTTGTACAATGAGAAAGATGTTCAGAAATTGGGGCTGGCATTCAAAGGTATTATGGGCTACTGTGTAAGTAGTGTACTGGAATAGTCGAGTATCCTTCAAGGCTGATAGGAATGAAGGATGCACATTTGTAATAGAAAAATTTCACTTCATTTTAATTTGTACAGCCATTTTATTTGAAAATATTCATTGTAACTTACAGGTACAATGTTATGTTCTGGGATTAAGAAGGTTAAAAAATAGATAATTTCCTTGTGCTCTCTGAACACTGGTCAACTAAGTGGCAAAACCAGTTTTGGAGTCAGACAGACCTGGGTCTAAATCATTGCTCTGCTGGTTATTTTCTAGGTAGCACTAAGTCGATATAGAAAAGGGAGATTTGAAGAGTAACTGAGTAACTGCATAGGGCTGCTCAGAGATATTCAAGCATGGGATACCCAAGGATGATATGTGGAAAGCACTTGAAATGTTTGCCTGAGACGTGATCCTGGCTTTTATGTTCAAACTCTAGTCTTGGTGGAGGGGGAGGAAATGGGTTCTAAAGCCTTATTTAATGTCCAGAGTCAAGGTTTATTTTAGGGAAAACTGTCATTACACTCATTTATTCCAACAATTCCTCAAGGCATCCATTTAGGCTTTCACTTGGGCCTGTTGTTAGCCATGTCACTTGTTCTGGATAAACTTTTCCCTTTGACTTCTGGAAGCATCCTTCTTTGTGTTTATCCAAATTCTAATCAGTATTAAAGATGAGCTCATTTCCCCCCAAAGTTTCCATGGAGCCTCCACATCTACCACTTTTACTGCTCAATACAGCATTACTTTCTAGCTCTTATTAGTTCCTGGTGAAGCTTCGTTTTTTTCTCCTTTGACACAGGGTCTCGCTAAGTTGTCCAAGCTGTTCTCAAACTTGTGACCCTGCTACCTCCACCTCCCAACTCTTGTGATTACAGGTGAGTGCTACCATGCCTGAATTCTGGGTAGCTTCGTTAGTTATTATGTTGTGTTAGGAAAACTTTCCACTATTATTGGTCATCTTCCAGGTGTGTTAATCTTTCATATGTTATATACTATGTTGTTTTACATGCTAATTACACAGATTTTTAACAAATGTTTTGAGTGAATGGAAGGGAATTTATGCTCTATTTAATAATTTTTTAATGGAAAAAAACCCCTCTGACTTCACTAAAGTTTTTCATATTAATGCATGAATAGTAACATGTTCATGTTAATGATTATCTTTCACTTCTAAGGCTTTGTATCCTGCATATTCATGCTGCATATTTATGAATTAATACCTTTGTGAACAAAAATAGCTATCTTCTGTGATTTTGCTGCCTGGTATATAATTGCAATGTATTATGGTAATATTTTAAAGGGACATTGTACACAGACCTTAACCAATTTGGAGCTGACCAAATGTCAGGGTCCCAAAAATCAAGCCAAAGCTGAGAAAAATCCAAGGATAAGCATAATGCATGAAAATGAAGCTTCTAGTTACATTTTTCAGTTGAAAGCATGAGAGATGATGTAAAGTATTGGTGAGAGAGTGTGAACTTTGGAACTGTGTCTGAATTTTACTACTAGAATTGCTTGTGTGAACATAGACAAATGACCTTCCCTAGTTTAAAGTGGGAACAATAGATACAGCTGCTGCCAAGATGGTGCTTCCAGTCTATATGATGTGGAGACAAAGCAAATGAGGATCTTTTCTCAAAGTGCTATAGTTGCAAATGAATGTCTTCATTGTATTGACTGTGACAAATTGTGAGTGACAAAGACAGGTCTTATCAGCATCAAGTGCAAAGTTGTGACAGTTGACCTTGTAAAGGTATTTCCAAACAGAGCATTGATTTGTTAGGGGCAAGATTTCCTGAGGTACATATTGCCATCTAAGTGAAAAACATACTTAGAGCTAAGCATAGGTGGATCACACCTCAGGAGGCTGAGATTTGAAGATGGCAGTTCAAAACCAGCCTGGACAGGAAAGTCCATGAGATCGTCATTTCCAATTAACTACCAAAAACGCCAGTGGTAGAGGTCTAGCCTTGATCACAAAAACTCAGGGACAACACCCAGGCCTTGAGTCCAAATCCTGGGACAAACACACACACACACACACACACACACACACACACACACACACACACACACAAACACACACCATATATAGGAACAGCATCAGTTTTTTTCATACTCCTTGGCTGTAAAAGTACCATAGGGAACAATAACTTTGACGCATTCCAAAGAAGTATCCAGTAATTGACCACTGGAAGCCAAAAAACTTGTGTCATTTGATCGAATATGTGTTCTCCAAATGCTTTTCTGTGAAGTAAATGTTTTTCTAATTAAGCTTAAAAATGTGAAATTTTCTTGCAAAATTGATTTTCCATTAAGACACTAAAGTAGTTTCTCTTCCCTTCTGCTTAGGTACTAATTAAATTATGTCCCAACTTGTTTTAATTCAGCAATCAATTTCTTTCTTTCTCTTTTTTTCTATTTGCACTAGATTACAGAATCTCATTTAAAAATCACTCTTTAATGAATTCCACACAAAGCAGAGGTGATAGACTTGTTCTCAAGTGGAGAAGAAAGAGTACTGGTCAAGAAATAGACACTTACAGTCATCAGAGCAGAATCTCTCCCTTTACCAAAAAGAAAAAAAGGCCCAGTTGTTTTCTGATAGTACTTATTTTTCACACTTTTTTTTTTAGAGATAATCATACTGCAAAGCATAAGGATGGGAGAATTAAAAAGGAACAAAATGTAAAACAGCAAAATCTCTTGATGTGGTATAAAACCACAATGTCTGATATAGATGGACTGAGCTCAACTTTCTAAAATGGTCATAAAGTCATAAGAAGAGAAAAACAGAGTCATAGCTCCTGATTTAATGCTTAAAGTAATTATGAGAACATATTAAAGGAATGAATGAATTATTCTAAAGTATGACAGTTGGCTTCAGTAATCTACAAGTGATGTGAATAATTATTATTTGAATGATAAAGAAAAAGAAAATCTCAAAAAGTCATCATGCCCAGCTAAGCCCTTTCCTATTGGAAGCCTTTCTGTAAATGAAATAATTGTTCCATCACTTTAGAATTTTAGCAGCTGCTAATTTTCAGGCACTGCCCCTTGCAAAAAATTCCCAAACCAAAAATCCCAATAAACAAAACCCCCAAACTCCTTATGCTATTCTATCAAAATTGGAGATGCCGATTTGACCTGTTTAAGTTCATCTTTAATTAACAGCCAATTAAGGTGAAGAGTTCCACTTGTAGATTCCAAAAGCCGTTTCTTCAATTTTTTCTCACTTTTCTTTGGCATCATTCAACTTTTTAAATGTTAAAAATAACATTTAGCACTATTAGATGAAAGTATTTCTAAAATCACAAACAAATTTTCACATGTAAAATGGAAAAACAAATTCTTTAAAATTATAAGAAGTTAAACCAATCGAAACTTCAATATATTCACACAACTATAATCTTATGCAGTTAATGGACAGTAATATGAAAAGAGAGCTCATATCACTGAGAATAAGCCATTCTTCAGATATGAAATATAATTGGAACTTATTTCCTTTACTGTGAGAGTTTCTACCTAGGTCTAGTCATCCAGCGGTACGTGACAAGCTAGTCATCTATTTTATGGGATTTCCTATGTCATAATAAGAGGAATTAGTCACGCACTAAAACAAAAATTTACTATTCTTGGGTAGATATCAAAGAAGAGTTTCCAGAGTTAAACACATAATGGAAGACTTATTATTTACTATTAAAATTTTTTAATAAGTTCAGTAACCACAAGGGTGATGAAAAAAAGAATAAAGAGAAAAGGACAGAGCAAACAGAGGAATGAAAACACAGAAAGAAAATAGAACAAACTAAGAATGATGGAAAAGGTGCCCGATCAACACACAGGTGCACATAAATAGATAAGTTAAATAGAAAACTCCTCCTTACAACCATTGAAGATAATAATAAAAAAGAAAGTGGGTGGTTATAAAAAAATAACCACAAACAACCACAGAAAAACAAAAAAAGAATTGGAGCTCTCTTAACTATTGATTAGTTGCTACATACCAAACTTTATGTTAGGTATTTTACAGTGTTCTATTTCATCTATAGGTGAAGGAGTGAATAATGTTAGATCATTTGCTAGATTAAAAACTGAATTTGAGGGGCTGGGAAGATGGCTCTGTGGTAGACTGCTTGCCTTACATGCATGAAGCCTTGAGTTCGATTCCTCAGCACCACATAAGCAGAAAAAGCTGGAAGTAGCAGTGTGGCTCAAGTAGTAGGGTGCTAGCCCTGAGCTGAAGAGCTGAGGGACAGTGCCCAGGCCAAGAGTTCAGGCCCCACGACTGACAAAACAAACAAACAAATAAACAAAACGGAATTTGAGAGAGCTTGACTCATGAAGTAGCCTGTCAATGGTCTCAGTACCAGAAAACAAATCAGTTAAGAGAGAACCTCAGAAATACTCCAGAAACAAGTTCAGTTGGCCATAAACAAGGTCACCAAAGTCAAGAGGGAACATGAGAGTCTCATGAAGCAGAGACATCTATTGTTTTCACTTGAAAAACATGAGAGCATATTTCTAGGAATATAGTAATATACAACAGTTTTTTTTTGGGGGGGGCAGTCGTGGGGCCTGAACTCTGGGCCTGGGCGCTGTCTCTCAGCTCTTTAGCTCAAGGCTAGCGCTCTACCACTTGAGCCACAGCGCCACTTCTGGCTTTTTCTGCTTATGTGGTGCTGAGGAATGGAACCCAGGGCTCATGCATACGAGGCAAGCGCTCTACCACTGAGCCACCTTCCCAGCCCCAACAAATATTTTTATATGGAAGATTTTTGAATAAATTTGGTGACAAAAATTTTAGAGAGAAAAGAAATGGTTATCAATAGGCCAAAAATATTGACTCCATTTCAATCAATTTCACACATAGTATTCATGTGTACAATCTCCAGATACTCAGGAGGTATAAATAAGTAGATCAGGGTCCAATGTTGGTTTCCAGCAAAAAGGAAAAATAACTAAAGCCAAAAGGGCTGGGGATGTGTTTCAAGTGGCAGGACACTTTCCTAGCAAGTAAAAAGCCTAGGCTCAAACTAGAATACTACAGAATAAGTTGTTATTACTACAGAAAAAGTTTTTATTATCCTATTTGGATGAGATATAGAAAGATAGAAACCTATAGTTCCTTCCAGGAAAGTAGAGCTTAAATTAAGAGGTTTTATACCTCCAAATAATGATGTTAGAGAGAAAAACAAAACCCATTTTCAGTATGGCAATCAGCAATCTTGTAAAACTTTTCATTGTGTTAGATGTTTGAAGCTTGTAGCCGTAAATGGCTGGGCAGAATTTCTGTGGTGGCCCAGCCTCTCTGGGCCATGTAGCCCAGAGATGACCACATTTTACTAAAGCTTAGAGAGAGAGAGATAGTTTCTAAGTGACAAGGCTATTTGCATTCCCTTGGCAATTATAGTCATGTGTCAGGATCTAAAACAATAGCTGGGAAAGGAGTTGCTTTAGGAATTTGCAGAGGTAAAGGGCTGGCTTTTCTATATTGGACTGCTGTGATATTCATCAAGAAAAACACCAGATAGAAAAACATCAAATAGAAGTCATTTCTACTGAGCAAAAACACACCAAGAATATTGAGCTGTCCTTTTCAACTCCCACAAAACACTGGGATAAACTATTAAAACCAGGAAAACATAACATGAAGAGGATTATACAAAGGCAAGGAATGTAAAAGGTGTATTTACTACCAGCCTTTGTGAGTTATAGTTGAAGTTTTAACCATCATGCTCATAGAAGCAGCACATTGTCTGTGAGATGCAGAACAATTGTGGAAAAAGTACCACTTTATTTCATTGTAATAGCTGTTGAAACCATGAAGGAAACAAAACCAAAATGGTTGTGGGAAAACACAAAGAAATGAGATGATTTTTCACTGTCCTTTTAAAGAAGTCATATGTGTGTGTGTGTGTGTATGTGTGTGTGTGTGTGTATCCAGAGAAGTCATTTATAGAATTAAAACTCTCTCTTGCAATAACCCCCAGAAGACCAGAATGTTTTTTCGTGAGGTTATCTCATTTCTCTGACCCTATTTTGCCTGCTGTCAAAGCCTATGGCCTATATCACACTCAGTAAAGAGGTGATAGGTTGTTGTTTGCAATAGGTTGTTAAATGAGCAAGACCTGGAAAGGACAATTTGTCCCTCCAGTAATGTTAATGATTGTCTTACCTCTTCCTTCTCAGCACTTTGCAGATCACGCCATTCCTCAGTTACGTGACCAAAATCCACTGTGTTCATGGGGACTTTGAATTCTCCAATGATGTCATGCTTGGAGAAGCGGTCAAAATCATACACGGCCATCACCAGAGTTTTGCCACCCAACTCAGAGTATGGGACCTACATAAAAAGAGAGGAAGAGAAGATGTCTAGTCACCAAAACAAACAAACAAACAAACAAAACCGCTTAAAAACACCTGTTAAGTGTTTGAGAAAGTGAACTTTCTGTTTTTCCTTTTCTTTTTGAGCAAATGGGGACTTGTCATGGTGATTTATCATTTTATTGCAAAGTATTATAAGCTGTATTATTAATAATGGATCTTGCTATTAGTTATGCTATAAATATTTTAAGAATTATAAACTAATAAACAAGCCAATTACATGTGACTCTATGAGTTTCTCTTGCAGAATATTTTGTCATCATTGTCATAACCTATATTGTCAGGGTATATCTTACTCACAGATGAAATAACTTGTTTTGAAATTTCCATTAACTCTTTCAAAGCTACTTGGACCTCACAGTTTAATGCAACAAAACTTATTAAGAGAGATGCATGAGCATGAAAGGAGTTAAATGAAATTCACAAGATACCTCACCTACTCTTTGAAATAATTTCCTGATTGACAGGGACTGACTAGAAAATGGATGTTTTGAATATCAGAGACTCATTATAACGTGGATCTTGCAGCTCACTCGTAGGTCTGACACTTCAGCATGAATAGTGGCAAAAGGCCAAGAACTGGTGCATTCTCCAGCTGTTCAGATGTATCTGGGACAGATGCTATGGGTCGGAAAGTTTATTAGTGATATTTTTAGTATTCAGGGGAAAGCGGTGTAATCCAAGTAAGCTACACTTCAGTAACTGGGTAGAAATGCCACATTAAAAACTGTTTAGACTTGTATTAAAAGTTTGATCAGCCAGGCATGGATGGCTCATGCCTCTAATCTTAGCCACTCAGCAGGCTGAGATCTGAGAATTGCAGTTTGAAGCCAGCCCAGGCAGGAAAGTCTGTGGTACTCTTATCTCTAATAAATCACAGAAAAAGCTGGAAGTGGCATTGTGGCTCAAGTGATAGAGTGCTAGCCTTGAGCAAAAGGAGTTCAGGGACAGTGCTCAGGCCCAGAGTTCAAGCCCCAGGACTGGAGGAAAAAAGTCTTATCAATTTTCATACACATACTATTTTATCAGTGTAAATGGGTGTCTTATTCTCCATTAAACATTTCTCAATTAAGTCAATCTATTAAGAAGAGCAAAATACCTGACCATATATGTATTACAATTTTTTGGTTTCCAAAGAATGTTTATTTTTTGTCATTTATTCATGATGTCTGTAATCTTTGTTAAAATATTGTAATTAAAAACTGGGCATAGCTGGGTGCTGGTGGCTCATGCTTATAATCCTAGCTACTCAGGAGGCTGAGATCTGAGGATCATGGTTCGAAGCTAGCCAGGAAGGAAAGTAGTCCATAAGACTCTTATCTCCAATTAACCACCAGAAAACCAGAAGTGGTGCTATGGCTCAAGTGGTAGAGAGCTTGCCTTGAGCTGAAGAGCTGAGAGATAGTACCCAGGCCTGGAGTTCAAGCCCCACAACTGACCAAAATAAACAAAATAGGCATAATGTTTTTCCATTTTAAGAGGAACTTAGAATAAATCCAGAGAGCTGAAATTCAATGGAGGAAACAACAGTGATAAATTCTTCCATGTTTTATTATAGTTCTAAAGTCTCTCTGGAGTTTTTGGTGATTGTAGTGACATCACAACAATCAAGAGCCTGTGTCTGGAGTTAGAGACTTGGACCTAATTGTAATAACTTTCTACCTGAACGACATGGAAAAAGGGAGCTAATTATGACAGCTGACAGCTTCCTTGTTAGTCATTTGTGATAATCATAGTATTTATTTTGTGGGGCCATTTTAAGAGTAAATAAATATAAAACAACACCTAGTTGGTACTTAAGAAATACTTATTATCAATTAATATCTCCTTTAGGTGGAAGTTTGCTTTATAGAAAAAAATGAGTTTAGTTTGGGGCACGTTGAGCTCCTGTTAAGAAGATTTTACTCAGTTCTAAAGTCAGTGATCTTGTCTCACACTTCATTCCTGTTATCATATTTCTGGTTGCATTTCAATCTACTGTCTGCCAGAGAAATTAATCATTTCTCTAGAAAAGTTGACATATTTCTTAAACATTTATGGTTTGTTCAACTATGAATGGAATAAAATAGAAATTGTAAAAAATTATAGCCAGTTACAAAATCTGAGGAATTGTATTTTTGTCATAGAAATTACTAATAAAATCATTAGTAATATATTTAAAAAATCATGTGTAGGTAATTCAAATTAAAGGAAAGCAACACAATATTGTTTCAAATAATGTAAGTTCCTGCTTACTAAATTCTCATCAGAAACTATTCCTAAATAAGGCTTAACATACCAGCTGCTGTTGATAATTGTCTGGAATGTTTTTAAAGTTTATTTTACCTCATATTTTCTGGAGCATTGATAAAAAATCTGAGAATCTCCAGAATGATATTACTGCTACTTTAAATTAATTGGACACAGAACCATTATAGACTTTTATTTTTTTCTCCATATAATTATGATTAGCAATTAGTTGTACAAGATGGTTTCATTTTGACATGTCCATATATGTCTGCAATGGACCTTTATCAGTCTCATCTCTTTGGTCATTCTCCCTAGTTTTCTCCCTTTTCTCCTTCCCAAACCAATCTCAATACGCCTCATTGTTCTATTTTCACCCATGTACAGAAAGTATTTTGACCATATTCACACCTTCTATTTAGAACCATTGTGAAAAGACTTTTGTCTTGAAAAACTCAGATGTTTCAGAATGAGTTAGGAAGACACTGCTTCTTCACAAAACTCAAATCCAGGTTCAAAGAAACAAGTTTTGTCCCCAGCTTCATCAATTTCTATTTCCCATCAACGTAGCTGCTGCCTCAGCACATGTTATTACTAAGCATGGTTGATGGACAGGGTGATTTCGAATCTGCCTGCTGGCATAGCCACAGACATTTCATTTTTCAGAAGTGCATTGTTCTAAGCAATGCATTTTAAAATAATTTCACATATTCCATCAAAAGAATCGTTTTTATGAATGCCTTCAAGCCAAGAGTTACAAAGATCCCTGAGGCCTGCAGGGCATGTTATACTGACAAGTTATGATATGGTCAGAATGTCTCTTGTTTATTGTTTGTCAACTGAAGTATCTTGACAAGATAAAAAACATCAGGGAAGATCCTAGAGTAAATGAAAAATGCTAGACATACAGACAACAATCCACCAAAATGCACACAATCTTTTTATTGATAAAAGAGTAAGGGGTTTAGTGTGTTCAACTACTGCTTCTACATACCCAGGATTTTTGTAACAAGACCATGGCTCATTTGTACTATGCAAGTACTGCAACATAGCTTGCTTGGTTCAGTGATTCAACTAGCTAGATCTATTTTCACAAACTTTGAAATTCAGGAAAATAATAATTTCTTTCTTTTGGCTTTATTTTTGGTGAACATAGGAGTGGTAGATATCTAATTCTACTGGCCCATTTGAAGCAGACTTACTTTGTGGATGTGACTATGACATTCTAAATATGAAAAAAAATCTATATTTCTTTCTGAAAAGATAGAGCTGAGTCTGACCTTGACCCCATTTAAGTGCAAAGCAGAATCCTCACTAGACGGAGGACAAAGATTTTCAAGAGTCTGAATACAGTCATTGAACATCCCAGAATAACTGTTCAATCCATGTGTGACTACATGTCAGGATAAAGCCAGTATTTTTTATCTAAAACAATAAAGTAAAGGTTATACGTAAACACAAGAAAAATATACCTTGAAAGTAAATTGTTCATTGAAGACAGGATTCAGGGTTTTCCGGTGGACTTTTGTCTCAAATTTCTTCTTTTTGTCAGGCAGCAGAAACACCTTCACATAGGGATCAGAGGTTCCCCCCATGTCTAGGGCAGGCAGCTCAGCAGCCTGGATGATCCCTACGAGAAGCTGAAATGTGTGACAGAAAGTAAGCACAAACATCAGTGGACATGTTGGGAAAGATTGATTTGCTCACAGTGCTGCCTATTGTAATCCCTCCCCTCTTCCTCTTTGCTTTTTAACACATTTTCATTCTTTTACAAACCTGAACATGGAAGGCAAATGAAATGAACTCTCTAGACTTCAGAGACCCAATTATGACAGATGCAAGCTCTGGGAAGCCTAGTTTTAAGCACAAAAGAGGCTTTTAAAAGGTTGCTGATTACAGTTAAATATGGAATTCATACTTGCAAAAGGGTTGCAATCAAATAACTTTCCAGTTGCTAAAAGCTCTCGTGCATTGTTTTTCTTTCCAGGGCATGATTTCTAAGTGGAAATAAATCGTTAAACAATCACGAGTCTATAATTACAAAGTAGGAATTTTTTTCTTTAGTAAAGTCTGAGAACAGCTAAATACAAATTTTTTACAAATTGGCTAACACTTTGTGATAAAAGAAAATAAGTTCTCTAAGGTTTATCTTACTTGACCTGTACTTGTATGCTGGCTACTTTTTCCCTTGAATTACAATAGCATCATTATAAATCATTATAAATTTTACATTTCAATATAGGACATGGAGTCAAAGGAATATAATTTGAGCTTCCTAAAGAGGATGGGAGATTACAGATGTACTTTTTCATGTTAAGTAATCAAGTGTCTGATTTATTTTTATTATTAAACATAAATCTCATTAAAATATTAGATTATGACACTGTTGAGATTTTTAAAAAATGAACAAAAGGAATGTGTAGAAAATTCTAGATATCCTACCTGCAGAACTTTCACGTCAAAAGACTGGTTTAGATCTTTGTACTAAAAAAGAGGTAGATTTACTGTGTAAGGTGTGTACTCTTCAGTAAATGTAGATACTCCAAAGGTTTTCATTTGAAAATCTAAACTTAGTCTGAGTACAGATTCAAATTGTCACAGGAATTTTTTTTTAGCTAACAGAGCAAAAAAAAATTACATCCATTTTCTGTAAAACGGATCCACCATATCTGTAGTAAGTGCATTTTGGTGAGTTGGATCAACTTCTAATATGGAGCATTTTGCTTCCATTTAAAATCTTGTGTACCTGTTGTATGGTGTCATCTTTCAAGTATAGGATGCAGGTACACAAGTTAGAGACAGATAATTCAAGAATAACTAATGGAGGCATTCCCATATAAAGATAGTAAAGCAAATAGCTGTCTGTTGGTTTATTAAATTTGTATTTAACATTTGTTTTCATGTGACAAGGATAAGTGTGATCCAGTTCTTCATTCTCCTTTTTTTGAAACTAATTTTCTTTTGGATGGAGAATATAGTACAACTGTAAAAATAGCTCATTTTTATTTCAGATATTTTTGGATATTTTGATAATAAGGGATGAAGTCACTTCTTCCAATTTCCCTTTTGACTTCAGCATAAAAGAAAAACATCTTTCTCTCTAGCATGGGATTTTTCTCAGAGTATTTTAGAGGTTGTCTTTCAGTGTTGCTAAACAAGTATCTACAATGTTTCTCAGACTTTATTTCCTAACTCATAGGAATCATTTTATATTTTAAATTAGCTAAGAAAATTACATTTATACATTGTTTTCTTTTGTAGGTATAATGTTCTAAATACTGAAAAGAAAATGCCACTTTTTAGATTTAATGTTTGCTGAAAAGAGAGCAATAAAAGCTGTCTCATTACTTCTGAGAAAAACAAATCACTGCTATAAGTTATTTTCTTAAAAAACACTATTGCTGAATAAAATGATACTTATATTACTCAATGCCCACTTACAAGTGTCAGAATTGTGATTAACCAGGAGATACTGCTAGATTTCAGCTAGTAAATGTGAATGAAAAATAAAATGGGAAAAAATCTTGTATAAAAGGATGCTAAAATCCTGCAAAACATGAGTGTATGCAAGGGTAGCTTAAAATGACTTATGTCCCTTTCTGGAATATATAAATAATAGAATATTTTTCTCCTAATCAACTCCTGATTTTGGTAGAAGTGATAGAAATTATATAAAATGTCCTACTTATTGTAAATATAAATGTATTATAAATGTCCTATTAATTGTAAATGTTATCCCTGTAAACATACACATAAGCCCATAGGCAATGTTCTAGAATTCAGTGTTCTAGAAATAACTAGCTAGAGCTATAATGAAGCTGAGCTAATTATTTTTTAAATATGAAAGAATATAACCATATATATCCTTTGTAGGGAACTATTCAAAACTTCATTAGTTGAGACATTATTTGAATTACCTATTCCTAAATGTAGCACATAATTTTTGCAACTGTGTATGGTACTTTCCTTGGACATTAATTCTCGAAGCTAAGCATTAGTGTTTAGTACATTTGTCATTCTCTGCTGACCAAACTGGCTATCACTAGTGCATGCTCTTGTAGTAGTAATTGTACTTACAGTTACTCATTCTTCCTCAACCAAAAGGATGAGTGAAGTTAAATGAACTAGAAAGATTGGAACTTCCCTAGTTGGGCTATTATCTTATAGATTCTTAACAACCTAATTATTTCCACAGATTTTTATCTAGCATTTCAATTCATTTTTTAATTGATATTTTAATAAACTTTTACTCTTAAGATTTTCTTAGATATCTGACTCATTGTTTTTTCTTAATATATATATTTTTATTCTAAAGATACTATACAGAGGGGTTACAGTTACATGAATGAATCCATTTCCCATTGAGCATTGTTACACCCTTCTTTATTTTTCCCCTACCATCACTTTCTTCCCTACCTCCCCAAATCCTCCCTTCCCCTCCCCCTGTAAAATTGTAAAGTTTGTTTTCAACATACTGTGTTATACATTTCATTGGTACAATGGGTAATATTGTATACTTATTTCAGCATTTTGTTATTTCCCTTCCCCTGCCAAATTAGAAAAATCTAATAATAACAGATGCTGGAGGGGATGTGCATAGTTGGTGGGAATGTTAACTTGTTTAACTACTTTGGAAAGCAGTGTGGAGGCTCCTCAAAAGACTCCATGTAGAGCTTCCCTATGACCCAGCAATCCCACTTTAGGCATTTACCCAAATGATCACAAACAAGGCCATACTAAAGCTACCAACACAACTGTTTATTGCAGCATTATTCACCATAGCTAAGATATGGAATCAACCCTGATGCCCCTCAATAGATGAATGGATCAAGAAAATGTGGGGCATCTATCTATCTATCTATCTATCTATCTATCTATCTATCTATCTATCTATCTATCTATCTATCTATACACACACACACACACACACACACACACACACACACACTGGAATTCTATGCCTCCATCAGAAAGAATGACATTGCCCATTTGTTAGGAAATGGAAAGACTTGGAAAAATTATATTAAGTGAAGTAATCCAGATTTAAAGAAACATAGGTCCCATGGTTTCCCTTATCTGCAATAACTAGTATATGCCTAGGACAAGCAGAAGAGGTCAAAAGCTATGAATATATGACCATATAACCTGATGTTAAGTGAAATGAACCCCAAGACACAAGAGGTCTTATCTTCGTTGCTGTTCTTTTTAATGTACTTATACTGTACTGTGTGATTTTTTTTTTTTGTTTCTTTGTATGTTCTTCCCCCACGGTACAACCCCTGTTGTCACTGCATTTGATTCTGGTGTCTAGCATTTCAATGTCATGGGTCCTAGAAGATTTTCATAGAGAGATATTAACAGTCACCTTGTCAATAAGATGTAGATAATATTATCATTCATTGAAATGAAACTTTGTGAGACATTGTAGTAGAAATGTTTTTTCTATCATCTTTTGTTCTTGGTCATTTTGGAGCAGGTTTCATGGAATCTTTGTACTTTTCTAGAATGTTTATTCCATGACTACTGGGGATTTCACTTTGCAGCATGATATTATAACAGGTATTCTTGCTAGAACAACTTATAAGCCACTGTCGAGATTTCATCTTTGATTCTTTATCAAATGGTTTCATTCATTTTCCAAAACTTTGGCTTGACTGTAACCCAATTCAAAGGGCACTGGCCATGTTTGGATTATAAAGTATATTTCTAATGTTTATTCCTGTTCATACATCTTAGCAGGGATAAGTCAGTGAAGCCCATGGAAGGTAGTGCCAGCTCAGGCTGAGGAACTCCGGGGGCAAAGCCTGGCAGGGAGCTCTCAGGAACAGACTGATTGCTTCAAGTTAATTCGTATTCTGCCTGCCTACTCTAAGTGCCAGAGTAGATGTAATCTGTTGAATACTGTGAATTCTAATTACCAGAAGTTAAATTAGCAAGTAGGGAACTGCCTGTACTTAGAAATTATTTCATCAATAGCTTTGATAATTGCATTTTCCCCTCACAGCAATGGAAATGTTTTAAGAAGTATCTTGCTTCAATTTCTACTTGGTAATTTCAGAAAATGTAATGGAATTAGAAGACATTTTCCCTCAGACCTGGTTATTCTGGAAGTCATAATCCAGGGAATATTGAAGCTTTCCCAATTTCTCCTCTTCTTTGGGTTCCTCTTTCTCTTCCCCATCAGTCAATCCGGTCTCAGCATCATCATCCTTAAGGGCCTGTGAGGTAGGGGAAAGGGATCAATGTCAATTTAAATGAATTTTCTTCAGAATCCAAGTGAAATTGGTCCTATAATTACACCTCCAAGCTGTGAGAAGCAAGCACTAAGATGCTGGGAATATGTTGATCTGACACACATTCATGTTTGCTTTTTATGTATTTTTAAATTCCACTTGTGCGAGGAATTTTTCCCCCCAATCAGCAGGCAACATGGAAGCAATGGAAAAGCCCCTCAGAATATGGCAAGCAAAAATATAAACTTGTGCAAAGAAAATGTTAACTCAATACTATAGTTGGCTCTGAGAAAACAGTTTGATTTCTTTCTAGTGTGATACACATGCTATTAACCAGACCAGGTTTCACATTCTTGTCATTTAAAAAGGTCTTCAGCACCAGGTAAAACATCATTGCTACATGCAAGTGCAGTCATATGTATGAGTTGTGTAGCCTTTGGGTGCCTAATTTCTTTGAAAGAAAGTAGTTGAATAAGGAATCCTGAAGGAGTTTTAATTCTCTATATTTCACATATGCATTTATGATGATTACAGAAAAAGTGGAAAAATCCATGCCCCCAGCAAATGCATGTTGAGAGAAAGTTTGCTCCAATTCCAGCAGTCATTTATCATTTATTTTGATAACAGCTCCACAGAAAGCTAGGCTGAACTAAATTGATTTGAGTCTCTATATGACATTACAAGATAAAAAGAATTATATCTGCAAATTTGTAAACAATTCAAGTTGATATTAAAGAGAACAAATATCATGTTATTGAATTAGCAAAACTTTGTCTTGCCAATTGTTTTTTTTAAATATCTAAAGGTTACATGTACTGAAAATTGACAGACTAGAAAGCTCAACTCACATACCTCAAATGCTCCTCTCTTTTAAAACTCAAAATATATAACTTATTTGCCTATTGTGTAAAATTTTCTCAAAGTATCACTTATTAAGTTTATTAATATTAGAAGTTTTGTTTCTAGGAAAGTACATTTTTTATTGTTTTAAAGAAGTTATAATAATTCATTAGAAATCATTGTTTGAAATAAAAAATATGAGGGGCTGGGAAGGTGGCTCAGTAGTAGAGCACTTGCCTTGCATGCATGAGGCCTTGGGTTCAATTCCTCAGCACCACATAAGCAAAAAGAAAAATGCTGGAAGTGGTGCTGTGGCTCAAGTGGTAGAGTGCTAGCCTTGAGCTGAAGAGCTGAGGGACAGTGCACAGGCCAAGAGTTCAGGCCCCACGACCGGACCCCCAAAAAATATGAAATATATTTTTGATCACTAGCAGTGTTGAAAAATTAAAAAGTTTATATTATTTATTTGCATTCTCCCTAAGTAACTGATATACCCAGAAAATAACTTAAAATTATTTTTCTATTGTGTTGCTTGATGTTTTCTTTCTGCTTTGTAAAGGCTCTTTGCAGCTTACTGTTGTAAGAGCTGTAAGTTACAAATATGAATATATAGTGAATATCGTCCCCTGCATTTTGATTGTGAAATTTTCATTGCCCTGTGTGTGTGTGTGTGTGTGTGTGTGTGTGTGTATGTGTGTGTAGGTTTTACTGTAAACTTTTTATAGAAATTAAGTTAAAGCACATACATGGTAAAATGCTTTATATCTTTGGCAAATCTAAGAATCTCAACTATTGTCAGCTCTCAGACTGATTCTGAGAACTCTTATAGGATGCAAATGTAAGAAGTACAATCAGGCTTTAGATAGGCATCAGAATGACCAGACTATGTTCCCACCACTTTGGCCACTCCATCCTGTGCAACACATGGTTTTCTCTCTGCCTGTTCATTATTCTAAGGAAAGATCCCCTCCCTTTTTACTCTACTTACATAGAGAGGGTCACCCTCAGTGGTGCTAAACATGACACCCCAGTCCTTCAATTTCATAATATTTTTCCAGTTAGCTCCACCCAGCTTTCCACTGTTATCCTCTAATACTAGCATGCGCTGAAGATGAACGGAGTTCATTCTCAGGTGAGAAGAATATGGAAACAGAGCTGAGCTGCAGCTACACATGCTTCCTTCCCTTCAGTACTGTTTGAAACTTCTCAGAGGATTCCAAGTTTGAAAAATTGAAAACGACTACTATTACGGGCATCTTTACAAATTTGGTTAGGCCTACACTATTTAATTTAGGAAATTTATTTTATACTTGTATCTTTCCTTGAATATAAAAATGTTAATTTACTGGCAGCCAAAGGCAGGAAATAACAATTATTGAAAAAAATTGCATTAATCTTTGAACTAGAGAGACAAGGGTGTCACAAAAGGGATCAGGTGCTAGTGCAGTGATGCACAGACTACTGAGTTTAATTAGAGGACTTTAGGCTATGGAATCCCATTGATTTTTTTAAACCTTGGTTGAGAATAAGACAATAGCCCTGTCAGAGAGGGTGTGCTTAGAAAGTGTACTTCAGGTAGTTTGCCTTCTTGGAAGATTTTAACTTTTACAAATAATAGCAAATTATTTAATGAATATTTCTGTCTGAAAAGTCTACATGTGTCAATATAGTTACAATACGATTATTTGTTAAAATACTTCTTCAAAACTTTTAGAAATGATAATCTATGTATCATGTTTCAGCCTAGTAAGCTTGACATGACTGAGATATTAAATCTTCTCTTGCCTAAGTGTTTCTTTTTTTAAGAATAGAAGGTACAAGACCATCTCTGCAATTATTCTGCATAAAAGTTTTGAAATTTTTCATGCTACTATTTATCCTAAAGCGATGAACTCGGTTTCCATGCCAAATGCTAGGCTTAGGCAAGACATTTCAGATCTATTAAATCAGTGCTATTTTTTTTCCTTATAGAAAACAATTGAGAAGAAAAGCCTTGTAAAGTCAGCAGTTGTAACACTAGGCATAGCTTTTTCGTGGTTGCAAAAGCTTTGTTGTAAACTTCAGGCCTTCTTTTGAGTTTCTAGGATTTCGGGCTCATACATACAGTTTCACGTTCAAAAGGTGTTTGGAAGGAACATTTGTTCCTTCAAAGTCACACCGTCTGGAATGGGATTTGATGAGGCACACTGAAAAGGCAGTACAAAGGGACTAACCTTTCTGTGTCTATCAATGTAAAACTTGAGCTTTCTAATACTGCTGTATTTAATCCTGGTTAGGAATGTTTTAAGAGGAAAACACTTTATGTCTCACTTCCCCTGACCCCAAATCAATTTAGTTCAGCCTCTTGATGTGTGTCAGAATGGTATGCCCTTGGCTGTGGAGCCCAGCTGGCAGGCCAATAAATGTATGTCAGCGTTGACTTAGGGATGTTTAGTAGGAGAGAAAACCTACCGCAAGGGACAGTCCAGAACAGTCATGAGACACAACACAGATAAGGAGGACATAGAAGGAAGAAATAAAAATTAAAATATCCACACACATTAGTGAAAACCATGGAGAAATGAACTTTCCAGACTTAGTACTTCACAAGATAATTACTTCTTTCTCTGCATGTTTAGCATTGCCAAGTTTCAAGATATAAAACATAAAACCTTTAACTCTTAACCCTAGGCAACACAAATATACTACCTATAGTTAGTTTTGCAATCATTGCTGAATGTTTTGGGTGTTGGCCTTAGTTATAAAAATTTCCTAAATAGGCATCTAGCCATGAACACTGAAATTTGAATTTCTATGATTTTGGTATGGATTGAAATGGTAAGAAGTTATTGATTGCCCGGGAACCTATGTGGTTTAAGAAATCATATCTAAAACTTCTCCTGTTTTCTTTTTTATTAAGAGAGGCAGGAACTTAATTTGTCCCCCACCTCCATGTTCACTTAAATATTGTGCTTAATATTTTGAAAATATACCTTTTAACAATGATTTTAATTTGCCTTTATATTGTTCAGAACTCATTACTAATTACTCTTCCAGTCTTTAATGGTAGCATAAAGTATTGTGTATCATTTGGGTCTGTTTTTATTTATTTCAATTATATTTCATTCTGTACATTGAATTGTCATATAAGTTAGAAAAAAGACCTACCTTATGATGTACTCAAAGTGATAGAAAACACTTTTGTGAGTGCTTGGAATTCTAAGTATTTTAGCATAATAGGTTCCTAGAAGGTAGTATCTTAGTACTTCCTTACTTGACTCATTTTCTCTTTCCTTCTCCAAAGGAACAGGTGATTGATGCAAAAAATTAACCACCATCAATAGTCATTTATCCATGGTACAACAGGGGTAATAAACACTTGCACTATGTTATAAATTAGAATCTTACATGATACAGAACAAATCCCACAAATTAAAAATATAAATTTCTTATCCTAGAATACAACAGATATTGATTGACATTTCCTAGAGCTTACAATTGTTAATTCAAGGACATAGCAAAACCACATTTGAATTCCATGGTAAATTATGAAAATGATAGTATTGTATATTCAAATTATTGTTTTTAAAGTTACTGCTAAAATGGCATGCATATTTTTCAGTCTATGAAGGAGATTATTTCCACACTTTAGCTCCCAATAAACGGTGTAATGAAATCTGTGTCAAAGTATTGAAATGAAACAAAAGCATGAATCAAAATTTCAGGTTCTACATTAAAAATTTACCAAAGAGAAAAATCCTAATAAGCTGTGTGTAGTTGAATGCATACGTATGCCTTTGATAAGTGATCAGAAACTATTAGAGAAAATGAAGTGTTGCTACTCCAACCAAAGCTCTCCTGATTCTGAATATGGACACTACATCCATTCTTTACCTCTGAAACCAAGCAAAAAAGAAGGGAAGGGAAATGAGTTTCTATGAAAGTTATAATTATATTCTAAAGGGTCTTTGAGAAAAAGACTTTAAAACCCTAACTGGAAAGAGAAGTTTAGTGTCCTGAGTTTGTAGCTAACTAAAAAACTACAACTTTACCTAAAATGCCTCTTTCAAAACTTGATTCACTTGTGCTTAAGGAGAACCACATATTTTATGAGATCAATGACTACCAAGTAATACCATAGGATAAACAGATAAAAATTATTGTATATATTGCTATTTGGAAATAAACAGAACTTTTGAGTCATCTGAGGAGAAATATTGACAGTTATAAATGTTGTTTCTATCAAAAATCTCCCATTTACACTTTTATATGAATTACATGTTCCTTAGATATAGTCAGTGTAAGAGTTATTTCAAATATAAAAAGACATTTCATTATTATCATTACTAATAGTAACCTTTGTCTTGAATTCACCTGTCTAGTGAATTTAGGTGAAATTACATAGCAATATAAAGGAAATCTGAGCATCTTCCTTAGGCTCAAGAAAATAACCCAGCCACATGGATTTAGTAAGCAGTTATAGTTTTAGTTATGGTCTCTAAGTAAGGAAATACCACTTTTACTTTTCTGCTCTCTTATTCTTTTGGACTGGCTCTTACTTCTTCTCCTGATATAATTCATTATTTTTTACAACTAGTTATTGATCTGGAACAAAATGTAGCAAGCAATGCTACTGTTCATCAATGATATGGAATAGCTATAAAACTCACTTATTTAACAATGGCTATCAATAGTGAAAAAGTTAGAAAGATAACCTTCCAAATGGAAAATGATCAGGTTCTCTTTATTCTGCTTTTGTGACTCTAAACCCAGCCAGACCTGGTTAAAGAGATGAAATAAAAACCATCAGGCATTGTTTGTTACGGCAGACCCAGGATGCCATCAGGATGGTGGTAAATGCTTGCTTCCTACATATATGTCAAACACACCATGACTCCTTGGAATGTTGAGCAGTGACTGAAAACATTAGCAGGCATCTCTACCACAATGACACATAGCAACAACTTGGTTATTTCTATAAGTTTCTGGCACAACATAATACTACATTTATTTGTTACTTCTCAGAAACATAATCCATGCATAAATAAGGGCTATGTGTTTTACCTGATCTTTCATGGTCTTCCCTAAGTCTTTCACGTCTTTCATATTAATGGCATTCTTTCCTCCCTTTTCTTTCCCCTTCTTCTTGTTTTTCTTTTTGAACAAACACTTCTTGCAGATACAAAAGCAGCAGGTCAGGACTAAAAGGACCGCGACTATGGCTATGGCTATTAAGGCCCATGGTGGCACTGGAAGAGAAGAAAAATAAATACCACATTGGTAACAAGATATCAGTAATAACACCTTAGATGCACAGAGCAGTCTCATGCTTCAGTATATACCCCCATCGTGGTTTGTCCATGTTGTTTCCCTGCCTGAGGGGTTCTTTGTAGTCTTTTCCCTTAGCGCTTCCTTTTATGTCACGCATTTGTGTTCCCTGATGTGCCAAGCTAGATTCCTGTTACTGTATCCTTTGATTTTGTCTTCAGAGCACCACTCCAGGATTTGACCTCTGATTTTTTTTCAATCCTGGCTTCCCTTACTTAATAGCTGTGTCATCTTGGGCAGGTCTTCTAACATATCTTTTACTTGAGTTTCCTCATCAGAAAGTAGAGGTAAAAATGACAGATCCCTCAGAGAGTCCTTGATGAGTATTAAATAATAAGGTGTAATGGTTAGTATAGCAAAAGCTTAATAAATATTAACTGCTAATACTCATCTATCAAACACTAGGCTTCATGTTAGTATGTTCTATGTTCTGGCATGGTAGGAGGAATAGGCATTGATCATATACACAGAAAAGTGCACCTAAGACCAGACCACTTGTGAAATCTAAAAATAAGTGTTGGGTGTTCTGAAAGTTATTATGTGATATATCAGAGTTGAGACTGGCTATGTATCAGGTAGCTCTTAAACCTGAATGAGTTCAAGCTTGACTTAGAGGATGTGTGACTCTGGTCAGATGTTTTAAGTATTCTGACATATTTTTCTTCCTCTAGGAAGTAAAGATTATATAATGCCTATTTTATCTGGTTGATTACAAGTTAATATACTGAGATGCTGCCATTTCACATGTAGCAAGAGCTTAAAAACTGTTAGCTCTTATTTCTTCATATCCATGGAACAGACTCAACTTCTGTATGTAATGTTTATAGTACATAAATAGCCATTAAACACAACCACTGATAAATATATAAAAAGAGGCTCTGATGGCTCAGGCCTATAGCCCTAATACAGCAGGCTGAGGTCCATTTTGAAGCCAAATGGGGCAGAAAATTTCATGAGACTCTTATCTCTAAGAGTAGAGATTCTCTGAGTAGTTTTACTCAGAAAAAGTAGGAAGTGGTGCTGTTGCTCAAGTGGTAGAGTGTTAGCCTTGAGCAAATGAAGCTAGGGACCAGTGCTCAGGCCTTGAGTTCAAGCGACTGGACAGGAAAAAAAAATTTTTAAAAAATATAGAGGAAGATCTGAAAACAGAAAAATTCAGGAAAAATGCTGAAAGGGCAAGAGAAAGGGATGATTTTTTTTAAATAAAATAAGATAAATAAGATTTATAAGCCTGCTAAGGTTAATAAAATGTGTATAAATAAATATACTTAAATAAACATTTAGTTTTTATTATAGTTGTCAATCTGGCATAAGTTAATAACATGTCTTATTTGGTCTCCCTTGCACAATTTGCTTATCAAAACACAATTTCATGGAAACATTTAGGATTTAACTTTGACTAGAAAGGAATTATTCATGATTCAAATCCAGCTATTGAGATTAATCAGAAGTAATTAGATTTGTCTCTTGTAATAAAAAGACATTGGAAAAAAAGACGTTGGATGCTGAAATGATAAGAAAACCTGTAATTTTCTCCAAGGCACATAAACATCATTAGTACCAATGATTGTTGAACACAAGTCAGGAGTACTCTGATAAAGTAAAAGCACTTGAAATTAACCTCTCTTCAAACCAAAGAAAACCCACTCTTCCTTGCTTTCCATCTGCATTCAGTTTTGTAATGAAGAATATTCACTCTGCAAAGGAAGACTGGATACTATCTATTAGACTTAAGGACATATAAAATTTCAAATTTTCACCCATGGAAATACTTGTGCGAATATTATAGATAAAATCACCCTCAAAGACATGTCTTCTCTCTCTTTTTCCTTCCTTTTCTCTCTCTCTCTTTCCTTCCTTCTTTCCTTCCTTCCTTCCTTCCTTCCTTTTCTCTTTCTTTTTTTGTTGGTCATGGGGCTTGAACTCAGGGTCTGGGCACTGTCCCTGAGCTCTTTCACTCAAAGGTAGTGTACTCTATCACTTTGAGCCACAAAGCCACTTCCAGTTTTCTGGTGGCTAATTAAGAGTCGTTTAAATAAGGATACAGGTTGACCTGCTGCAACAATGAGAAGTACAAATCGTTATGTAGAGAACGAACTTTACAACTTTGGTGGGGGGGCGGGGAGGATTGGGGGGATGGGGGAGGCTGGGAAGGGATGGGAAGGGTAAACAAAGGAGGATGCTACAATGCTTGATAAGAAATGTACTCATTATCTTGCCCATGTAATTGTAACCCCTCTGTACAGTATTTTCACAATAAAAAATAAATAAAAATTTTAAAAAAAGAGTCTCATGGACTTTCTTGCCCTGGCTGACTTTGAACCATGATCCTCAGATCTCAGTCTCTTGAGGAGCTCAGATTACAGGTATAAGTCATCGGCGCCTGGCATGTTTTCTTTATATCACCAAACACATGCTTGTGAAAAATTTAAAATAATGTAAGCTCATAACCAATAATATTATTCATATTATTTCATTGAAGAGCTTCTACCTCTGCTGCTCTAGTTGAAATCCTGCCACACATGGGAGGGTGACCATATGTTATTTGCAGGTAACACAGCATTAATAATGACCTTTCATTTTTGAATCTAGTAAATATTCTCCCAGTTTGACTTTTCTGATAGACTCTCAAAGAGCTATATTAAATTATATAAAATAAGATGAAGATAATCTGATAGATTCATGCACACAGAAAAGAAAATAGAGGAGAAAAGCAAAAGTACATTATTTAATCAAGAGACCTTAAAGAGATAGGAATATGGAATTATAGGAAGGAATCTGAAAAAGTGCAACTAGAAGGCAATTTCAAACCAATCACTGACAAAAATTATTTTATGACCTTTATTTCTTAAAGAATGCTTGTAATTGAGATTTGCTTTCATTTACCCCTCGGCATACTTTAATTTTAATTTTGAATATGCTATATTGAATATAACTAATATAACTTTCCCTTACAAGTTACTAGTACCTTTATAGAATTTTTGAAAATTTCTTAATGTAATTGTTTTGTCCATCCACACAAAAACTTGATCAGCTAACATAAAGAAACAGCCATTTTAATATATATGGATTGAATCCTCATATTAAAGATTTATATTGTTGCATGGAATAATCATATTTGAAAGTTGACAGGTTTAAAAAATAATACCAACAGCACCATACATTTGAAGAATTTATAGAAATATTTCAGGAAGCATAACTCATAGACTATGCTCTGGATGAGGTGAAAATATGCTTAACAACTATGTTGTAGCTTAAATTTATTATTTTTCAACATTCATAAAGATTTTGGTTCATTATCACTTCAATTTTATGGATAAAATTCTAAAAATTGAGTAGCTTAAGAATATGATTTTAGATCGTTGGCTAAAAAATGTGTACATTGAAGATATCTACATATGAAAAAACCTCTGATCTAGCTTTGAGGTCTCTTTAGCAGAACATTTTATATGAAAAAAGTCCAGTAAATCAAATAAGATGCTGCCAAGAATGATTTATTTAATATGAAATATACTTCCATCAAAATATTGCTACTGGCAGAAAGTTACTGTTACTGCCACCCTGGCATCATTAAATAGAATTTAAAAATAACTTTACCATTTAACTTGAAAGCTTTCAGTAGAAAACAACAAAGTGAAATAAAAACTGTATAAAGAAATACTATTTTCATTTTCTAGTTCATGAATCAATGTCACATTAATATCATTATTATTTTACCAATATGTAAATTAATGCACGAGAATTAAGTCAATGGGAAGTTAATTCAACGCATCTGATGTTTAAATGCAGACATGATGGCAGGGAGAATGGATGCTCAAAGACTTTTATATCCTATTCCAAGTTATCTTAAATAGCGAGAGAATTCTCAAAGATAATTAAGGATCTAGAAATGGGATTATATTCTGGATTATCTGAGTAATGCTAGTATAATCACTAAGGTTCTTACTAGTGAACAAAAAAGGCAGGAGTCTCAGAATCAAAGAAAAAGATTCGAAGATGTTGTGATGCTGTAATTGAAGACAAAAAAAGGGGACCCTAAGCCAAAGAATGGAGGCAGCCTACAGAAGCTAGGAAGGGGAAGGAGACAAAATCTCCCCTATGCCTTCAGGAAGAAATCAGCCCCAAGGATACCTTGATTTTATCTCTGTGAAACCCACTGGTATTTCTGATCTTGAAAACTAGAAAATAGTTTGTGAGATTTTATGTAGTAATTTATTAAAGCAGCAACAAGAACTCAAGGGATACATAGAAACTTGTCACCTGTGTTTCATATAGATAACTATACAGCTAGGTAGTACACAGTTGGTGCACTCCTGTAACCTAAGCTACTCTGACTTCAGAGATTGAGAGGTTTAAGGTGAGGCCAAGCAAAAAAATCATGAAAGCCCGTGTGGAAAATCGTGGAAAATTGTTGGAGATACAAAGTCTCAGGGTGTGTGGCTCTTTTTCTCTTAAGGTTTTCTCCAAGATAACCTATCTAAATAATACTTCTGAATGAAGATCCTGATTACATCATCCTACGTGAAACTCCCTTTGTATTGTTTCCTTCTTACATCTTTCTGCTTCTTTGTCTCTATCTGTATTTTCCCATTGCTAAATTTTTCATGGGGTTATTATTCTAGGTGGTTTGTCAATCTCACACTGTCCAGTGTATGTTTTCCCACACCTTAAACTTTCTGTCCCCTCTCTTGGACTCAGTCCTGTATCCCATTGTCCACTGAATTCCCCATAAAAACTCTTTTAGTTTCTCCTTTAACCAGTTCTGCAAACTAAGTAATTGGCTTCCACCAGTATTCATTGGACACTGAAATAAGGTAGATATTTTCATTTCCCAATCCATTTGATTAGCACTGCTATTTCTTCTTCAATGTGTTCTACATTTATTTTATATCTACTTGTAAAGTATAGGCTTGCTATTATCTGCCATATAATTGCCTTTTATGTTACCCATTCATTGCCACCAAAGCTTTCTAGTTCCAGAAAAATTTCAAATTCTTCTGACACTTGGCTTATTCTACTCATCTATCTTTATCTTTCATGGCCTTGCCATACCAAGCTCTATCTTAATAATTTGTTGGATTCATGCTTGACTGTTTAATTCTCCCCCCATATTTTTCTAAATGGTATTTCTTCTTTTTTTTGAAGTACGCATCTCTTGTTTCTTTTTTCTGCAGTCATTTACATGACATTTACTTCCAAGCTTACCACAGTCTAAGCGCTGACAGATTTTAAATGAAAAAATATTTTAAAAGTTCTACCCCTTTCACAGTGTAAATACCATGTGTTCTATTCATTGGGTGGTTTCCTTTGCATTGGTTTAAAAAAGATGCCTTATTTTAAGTTTATATAAATGTGGGCAAGGCTTTATATTTCTAGCTCAATTTCTAATGTATACCTTTGTATTAACTCTCAGTTGCATTTTCAATCATATAAAAAACTGTATTTTTCTCCCTGGAAAATAGAAGCTTGTAAATATACATTGGTGCTAGATGGTTCTGCAAATAACCTCAACACAACATATGCAATGCTGTTGCTATGGTCACTACAAAAATTCAATAGTAACTTCAAGCATTTCATACCTTGGACATATATCTCTTTACTTCCGCGCCTCACTGTGCCACCAGTATCTCTATAATGAATTTTATGAGTAATTCGGCATAGAAATGCCTTCTTATATTTACTGGAACTCTTTGCCAATTTGTAGTTTTACCCTAAGTAATATGTCATCTTTCTAAATCATTATAATGATTCTGCAAGATGTGCAATACAATATGGAAAATAATTATTTTGCGATTAACGACTAGGAAAATGGATCTATTTTTCAAAGCCCTGCTTTTGAAGCTGTTTATGAATAATTTTCAAAAACACACAAGGATAATCACGTTTCAAAAATTTGCCAAAAACCAAACCAAACAAGCCTTCTATTTTAAAGTGTTTTCTAAATTACAGAATGAAAATGGGGGAAAAAAGAAATAGTAAACACATGGATTAATGTACTTATTAGTCACAGCTGGAGATAGAATAGGAGCACAGATTAAATAGGAATTTGAAAAAGGGTATAAAGTCATATAGAACATAAGTCAGAATGAGGAATTTCTCACTATAGGCTTAAAAGGATGTAAATTATGTCTATTTTAAATTCTTGGGGATTAGACAAATTTAATTTATCCTCACTCTTCAAGATTGGAGTATGAAACTTCTTTTCATACATACTCCTTTTAAAATATAATAAAAGCAGTGAAATCTTCATGGGAAAATATACACATTTGTGTACATTTGTGTGTGTGTGTGTATGTGTGTGTGTGTGTGTGTGTGTATGTAAATTTTTACGAAATGGCTAGTGTATTGTACCCATCAAGTTTAGGGTGCCCTTGATCTAGAAGACTTCATATCTCCAAATTAAAACCTTTCCCCACAGCATCATAGTAAAATTCACCAAGACTCTGCAAAGGATGTGTTGGTGTCACTTCAGCTTTCATTTGTGCAGGGGTTTGACTGAGAAACAGAGACTATGGAGACAGATTCCTTCTTCTGAGAAATTTGAAACAGGAACTCCCAGGAAAAAGGTAAAAAGAAACGGGAATCAATACAGAATTGATAGTTAGTGGAAAGCAGTATGCCTTTGGAAAGCTGAAGTAGGAGACCAGTTTGGGCTACATAGAGAGACTCTTGTCTCAGAAAAAAATAAATAGAAAGAATCAGTGGAGTAGAAGGACTGAACAGGTTGTGGAAAAAAAACATAAAAAGTTCAAGGGGGCAGCATGGAAGAAGTGAGTTTTGAAGTGAACCCTGAAACCTTGCTTGCTACAGTGAAAATAGTGTTTTTGGCATTCTTCTTTCTTCCCTGCCTGTCTTATTTATGTTATCTTCTCTTCCTTTTATCCTTTGAGTTTTAGATTCCTTTCCATGTAATTTATTAACCAGTGATTACCTTATAAAAGGAGCGTTCAGTGGATTACATACTTACAATTTTTATTCAGTTTTTAATAAAAACTTAGTAAATAAAGATGTTTTCTTGTAGGACACTAACTTTCTCCAAATAGCTTTCAGAACTACTTTTTTGTCTTTGGAGACCAGTTTGGGCTACACAGAGAGACTCTTGTTTCTCACAAGAGCCTAGGCTGGCATTGAATTCATGCTCTTCCTGCTCAACCTCCCCAGGACTGGGATTACAAGCATGTATGTACCACGCACCTGACTCTGAATTACTTTCTTTTTGGGGGGGGCTTGAACTCTGGGCCTGGGCGCTATCCCTCAGATCTGCAGCTCAAGGCAAACACTCTACCGCTTGAGCCACAGTGCCACTTTCAGTTTTCTAGTGATTTATTGGAGATAAGAGTCTCACAGACTTTCCTTGCCTGGGCTGGCTTTGAACCACTATTCTCAGATCTCAGCCTCCTGAGTAGCTAGAATTACAGGCGTGAGCCACCGGCGCCCAGCTGAATTACTTTCTTAAGAACACAATTTACCTTATTCTCAGATAGTTCTATTTCACTTTTGTGATTCAGAGAAGCAGGAAATAGGAAGGGACTCCTGTGCAAATATGCTGCAGAAGTGACCCAAGCCATTGATCCCTGAAGTTACCTGTGGCTTTTAGGGCCAATAGATTGTGGTAAATAAACACAAAGGAGAGACTCTATCATGCTCATTTGGGAGTCTGTTTTATCCACTGGCATGCAACATATTGGAAGAATGGTAAAAAGGTTCACATAAAGAGTTTATACAGTCTACTTGGATAGATTTCACCAACATTCAGGAAACTCTTGAACAATACTTCAGCACATCCTAAGTTCAATGGAGTTTCTTGCTACATTCTAATTCTATGTAATCAGAGCAATCGTATTCTCCATGTTAAATAATTGCTTGTTTAGAATTACTCTGAAAAACATGTTTAATTTATTAAATTTTTTAATTTAATGGGAAATCTGGCTCTCTTTGGTCCTTAAACTGTAAAAAAAGCAGAAAATATCACAAAATTTCAACAAACTATATATTACTTAAATATGCGCAAAGCCACAAACTACTCCTTTATATATATATCCATACATACACACATAAATGTATATGTATCTATGTATGTTTACATAGATAGGTAGGCAGATAGATATTTTTACCAGACTTTGCATTCCATAATCTGATTTCAGTATTCATGGTTCTGTTGAAGAAATTCATATCCTCTACTTAAAAACTATTAAAAGTTACTGACATTTCTCCCTACATGCAGTGATTACTCTTGATAACAAAAATTACTTGACTGAAGGCTATTTTATCAGTCCATGCAATAATCAAATAATTAATTTCATAAAATGTCTATAATAATAATGGTCTGCTTTAAACGATAAGGCAAAGTCATCCCTATCTTCACAGTACTGGAAGGTCTGAATTTGTCCTGGAAAATGAGGTTGGGTCTTCAGGCACAGATAAGGCCCAGCACAACTTCCAGAGGATTTAGATAAGGCTGTAGTCACTAAGAGCTTGCTAGCTGATGCTCCAGGGAGATATGTGCTCATAAACAGGAAGGGATGCCAGGTAAGTTGTCAGCAAAGGCGCTTCAGTAGCTAATCAGTTTTGAAGCCTTTGGAAGTTTGTAACAGGTTTCAATCATTCTGTGGACAGCACAATTTTGTGGATACAGGGACATCCATTTATCCTATGAAATTTGTAGCATGCCTCCCTTGAGTGCTGATTTCTAAGTTCAAAATTGCAAAACAAGTTATGACTCAGTTGTTTTCTCCCCTAGAAAAGTTCTTCCCAATTTTTATATTAGAAATCCTCAAAATAAGCAGCTCTTGGCTTCGGATCCCATTCATAGTTGGTTTTGTTTGTATGCTTTGAACTGGTTAAACACAATTTTTAATCTGTTTTCTATCTCTGGGAAAAATGCCCAGAGGGCAACAAAAATACAGCTTAAGAACTGAACATGACTCTGGTTGGTAACATACAGATAATTCAATATTTGAGAATCTTTTTGTTTCTTTTCTAAGCAATTTAATGTTATTAAGATTAAATTCAGTTATAATAGAGGTAGTTATGTTCCTGGTCATTTTACAATTTAAGGCCATGGTTACAAATGACAAATAAATGAAGCTTGCCACTTGAGCATATTATCTATATTTTGGAAAGATTCTTTCTTATTACATGTACTCTGTTTATTCTAGAAATAAGTGGACACATTTTTAAAATTCCCTAGAACTTGGAGAGATTTGATTGTTCTGACAGGAGAATTGTATGGCTGCTGTGCCTGAGTGGAGAACAGGATGTTTGAGTCTTTTTAGTCATGAAAGAAGAGTCAGACTCATTAATTTCATTACTACATGAAGTGACAGGTAGACAACAGTGAAAACAAAGCTCCTTGTTTGTCTGGCTATCCACAGGACATTTCCCCTTGCTTGTCCAGTGGAGCCTTACTGCTAGACACCAAACACTAATGTTCCCCTCAAACTGTTGTTTTCTCTCAATAGGTCTCTCTCCATGGAAATTTTAGCTGTCCATTTCCCAATTGGAAACATTGTTTCTTCTTTGTATTTTCTGGCTCTCAGATTTGAATGTTCATCTTTATTCATCCATATTTCCCATGATCCTTGTTTTATTTTTTGGCCTTTATTTTCCTAGGAGCTTAGCTATGTCAGTCAATCTTGTATGTAGTAACTTGATTTTGTAGTCCTGTTTGTTTTAATATGTAGTTTCTACTAAGAAACTAAGCTTCCCCCTTTTTAATGGCCCAAATCAAACATTTCCACTTTTGAACAGTATTAATTTTGTACTAAGGGAAGCAAATAATGATCCTGTTTTGCAGTATTTTATTTTCAACAGTTAAATAACATCTTCTGAGGTAAATGTTTTAGCCCAGTAGTAAAGATGTTAGTTGCAAGGTTGTTCACTTTGTTGTCAAAACAGTAGATGTGCTTGACCACACACTCTTGATCCTATAGTATATATTTCATCAACAACAGCATGCACATAAATGCTGCTTTGTTCCTCTTCAAAATTAGCCAGGTGTTTTAAGTTACTGAAAAACCTATCTTGAATTCAGCGCTTAACCAATAATTATTTACTAGACTTTTAAATTAAAAAAAGATTATATTAAGAACTAACTGACTTAAATTGCATATTTTCACCCAATGATTTATGAAAGTGCTTGGGTTAACATTTCACTTAGTCTACATTATCTTCATTCATGATGGCAAATTTAAGGTACTGTAAATAATATGACTTTTCAAGGATCCTTGGGGAAATAAATCATGGCTCAATCACAGGCATTGATATTTGAGCTGTGAAGATCTTTGTATTAGTCCAATGGCCAGCAGAATTTCTGCTTCAAATCAATAGAGGTAAAATTTAAAAGAAATACTTAGGATCTCACTGTTTGGTTCTTTATTATTTACATTGCTCCAATGGAGATGATTTATTTATTCACAGAGCATCTTTACTTTTGCTGAATCTGCTCACAATTTGCTAGAAAACAAAGTTAGGAGCTCATAATTTCTTTTTGTAGCGTTGACTAGAATTGGAATATTATCTGAACGTTAAAACAGTAAAATACCCAGAACAATTTCTTAAAGGATTTAAAGTTGTGAAAGTTAACGTAGGAAATAGCTATTTCATTTTTAAAGCATTCTTCAGTATAAGTAAAAATGGTCAAGAATGTGGTCACTATGCAAACAATAAAATGTTTATATTCTTATAGGATCACCACTACTAGCTAAAGAAAATAATTATCACACTGTATATTTCTGTCTTCTTAAAATTCTTTGAAAAACTCTAGTAGACATATTAATGCATTTCATCAAATTCCTTTGAAGCAATGCAAAATTTTGGATTTTACTCATCATAATACTTTACAAGGAAAGAATATAAAATGAGGAATTCAGTGAGCTGATATGGATAAATAGTGTGGCTAAAGGTCATATTCTTTTCTCTGAAAAAAGATGGATTTAATTTCAAATTAAGTAGTGTTGAACAGAAAGGAGGAAATTAGGAGAGTAGTGGTATAATTTTAGAAAATTCATGAGAAAAAAACAGAAAAAATTGGAGAGTGCTACTTTCTACAGAAAAATCTAGGCATTCACTTAGAAGGTAAAGCTAAGAGAGTGACAAGTAGTAACAGATTGCATGAGCCAATTTCTTTGACAATAAGTCTTTATGTTTTCTTACGTGCTGGAGACAAATGGAAGTTAACTTAAGAATGCATTCCTAGATATTCAGGAGGCCGAGATTTAGGATCACAGTACAGAGCCATCTGGGCAGGAAAGTACATGAAACTCTTATCTCCAATTAACCACAAAAAGCTGGAAGTAGAGCTGCAGCTCAAGTGTTAAAGCACTAGCCTTGAACATAAAATATCAGTGACAGAGCCCAAGCCCTGAGTTCAAGCCCCAGGAACAGCACCTTTCCCTCTGTCTCCCTCTCATCCAAATTAAAAAAAAACAGTATGCATTCTTTGGACATTGTAAGTGTAACCTAGGTTAGCTACCTCCATAAGCCTGCATTCTAAACTTAATTCTGGGTTCTTCTAAAGCACATATGTTGGCTTATACCTTGTTTGTTTCTATTTATTCTGTATTTTCCTTAAGATGCTTGATAAGTAAGTTAGACAAGAGAGAGAAGAATATAGTACAGTGTGTAGGGGAAGCTACCTGGAACTATTTTGTCCTTGGGTGCTTTTTCAGATCCACTATGAAGAGTTCAACTTGTGAAGTGGGAAAGGAGGGGGTAAGTAGATTTGAGACTGTGTAGCTCATTTCCAGAGTAGCTGTAAAGATATTTCAACTTTGACAGTGCTTAGAAAGTCGTCAGAGAAAGCAGCTGGTATTCCTAGGTTCTCATTTCATAAGAAGGCCAGCTCTCTTATTTAAAGGACGGTCTGGGGGAGATGCTCCACTTCACTCTGAAGAATACAGACGTGAAAAGTAGTAGGATGAGTTTAAAGTTGGGTGCTCTTTCAGAAAGTCTCAGTAATGTGTGGAGTTGGACATGTGGCATGATTGTATAATAATTACTGGAAAAAGAAATCCTTCTGGCTCTTTTCCTCACCGTAGTCCCCACTAAGCAACACTAAAGATTTTATAACAGCAGATGCTAACACCTACGGCTGGAAAAATACGAGAGAGGTTGGAGGAAAAGTTAAGACTTCTATTTCTATTTCTTCAGAAAGTTAAGATAACTACTACTTATTTTGAGATGTTTTGTAATTTTCTGGGCAAAGTTCCCATTATGCTATAACATGAAATAGGATCTGGGGGAGAAATAACCCCCCACAAAGTATAAAGAATTTGTTACCCACCACTAATTAGAATTAGGATCAATATCAGATGGTGCAAAATAAGTTCCTGTAGTGGCTGGAACATAAAGATTGAGTGTCTCCATACTATTTTGTTATGAAACAACACACAGATCTGCATTTCTAGATTAGAGAAGATTTGATTAATTGGCCTCATAGCGAAGTTATTTTGGCCTAGTGTCAGTATAATTTGATTTTGAATTAAATGAATGTTTATGGTGAACTTTAATAAGTGTGAAATTTAATAAGGAAAACAATAAAAATCATGGAAATCAATTATAAGATAAAATATCATTTCAATTCTTTAGGATATACTAGAAAGTATCAGAGGTATGAAGTCAGAGTATTATGAATTTAAACTCAGAGAATCTTTTTTTAAAATTTAAAACAAAAACTTCATTTATTTGTACAAAAAGTAGAATGATGATACCAAAATAATAACTGGGAGAATTACATGGAATGACAAATATGAACACCTGAACCACAGACAAAAGTAAATAAATGCTCACTCTCTTTCTAGGTTTAAATAGCAAGAAATACGTTTTAAATTATGTTCTAAAAGTATTCCTTGATAATATTTAAAATGGTCAGATCCAAACAATAAAATTATACAAATTCTGTGGGCTCCCAGTACAGATTTGGTTCTATTTGCCTTTCCAAAACTTAAAGGAAAAGCAAATTAGCCCAGTGTGATTTCTCTCACTTAGAAGGAATGTGCATAATTTGGAGTTAATCAAGAGTGTATTGAAAGCATTAAAATCTTAGACAATGGAGTCTACTAGACTTGTAAGAGAATTAAGAATCTGTTCTCCCTTTTTCAAGAAGGGCAAATGAGAGGACATAAACATAATATAGCAGCAAAGCTTACAAGTCAGGAATAAGGAGATAGAAATTGCTTAACTTTAAGAATTGTTTTTTCTCAAAGACTTTTAGAAAGAATAGATTAGGCACCAATCAAATATTTTAAGCAATGTAAGTAGTAAGTGGTCCTGTTTTGCTTTGACACCACTTAACCCTGTCCTACTGGGTTTTGGGCCTATTGCTCTGAAGTGTAATAATATACCTGGTTTTTCTGTTTGACAAATCTGTATGCTAGTATGCCCTTTAATCCCTTAATGACCTTCATATTTTTGAAGGTCAATGTGAGCTTTATAGGCAGTGATGGAATGTACGAGGAACTTTGTAGAATGGCTGGAGTTCCAACAATGAGGAGATAGATCCCTGGTTTATATCTAGCAGTTCACGGGGCAAGCAGAAATACTTTAATATAATATACTAATATAATAAAAGCACTCTTTTCTCATTTAATAGAATAACTTAAGGGCCTAGTTTGTTTTGAAAACAAGACTTTCTGATGAAAACAGAAAAAAGTTTCCTTAGAAAGACAATCTAAGATTGCAAATATACAAATGGAAGTATTACGAGCTTCAACTTTTGAACAGATTTTGATTCCTGGATGAAGAATATAGAGTGGAAATAAACGTAATGAGGTTTATGAGCTACAAGTTATCTGACAAAGACTACAGGAGATGTCCTCAGTGCTTTAAATTAGCCAACACACATAGTCTCAGAGTGGAAGTTCAGAGTGACAGAACATCACAAGAAAAATAGGTTCTAATACCTGACTCTTCTGTTTCTGATGGTGTGTGTGTGTGTGTGTGTGTGTGTGTAAAATTAGCCACCAATAAAAATATCTTCTCTGTCAGGATTCTGTAATGCTATCATTGTCTATATTATCAGAAGATGTAAGTCTTCTCTTTCCATTGTCTTATTTTTATAAGACTAATGTAAGCTCTATGTCTAAAGATGTCAAATTCAGAATATACACTAAAGAGGGGACCAATTTGAATGTCAGTTACTAGGCTTGTAACAGTACAAAGAAAATCCCTTGCAAATTTAGGTCTCTGAATTATAGTTCTGGTGGAACTACAAACATCCTTTTGTATGAATCTCACACATTCATACAAAGGAAGTGTTTTCCTTTAATCAGAAGAATGTAAACTGATTTGATGACTTCAAAGGAGAGGATGGAGAGGAAGCCAGGTACAAATGAATCAAAGTGATTTATTTTAACCATTTACTTAGTTTTATGAGACAAAAGCTCCTGTTTTCCTTTAGTGATATTTTTCCATTTTAAATCACTAAAACTATGCATTACTTATCTAACCAAATTCTATCTAAATTCCTCATAATTCTACTGACACAAGTTCTTTCATTTCATTTTGCTCTCTTGTTGGTGTTTAGACACCTATACCACAGCACAGGTAATTTTCTATTTAGTCTTCTTATTATGAATTTTCCATGTGACATTAAAGACTTCTACAATTCTTTCTTTTAGTTTTGGCAGTACTAGGGTTTGAAGTAGAGGCTTTATGCTTGCTAGGTATACTCTACTACTTAAGCTAAGAAGCCTTTAACCATTTTCTTCTTCAGTAACTTTTAAGGTAAAGATTTTATATTTCCTTTCCTTTCCTTACAGCTTTTCATTGTTGGGATCACAGTTGTATATCACCATAGGTAGAATATTGTTTAAGATGAGGAAGGAACCAATAACTTTTGCCTGGGACTTGCTCAAAATTCTAATTTTTGAATCTTCCTAACCTTCTCCTCTTGAGTAATAGTGGCTGGGTTTACAAGCAGGATCCCATAATCATAAAATGCAAGTTAAAGCTGATCATGGTGGTACAGGCCTCTAATTTCAGCTCTAGGGAGGCTGAAGTAGGAGGACCAAAAGTTCAAGGCAATACTGGGCTACACAGGAAGAGCCTGTCTCAAATAAAAAGAAAATCAAGGTAAGTACAAAGGAAAATTGTATGATATCTATTTCCCTACACCTAGCTGAAAAATGTAGGTTATTTATGACCCCACTTAAAGACTATTAGTACTAGGGGTAAAGGCCATGTGACTACTATCTCCTGGGCCATACACCTTTCTGTCTTCCTCTGACATGAACGGTACACAGAACTTACTGCTTTTCATTTCAAGACAAGGGGACAGGCAATTTTTTTAGATAGGACTCCAAAGACATTGGAAATAAAAGTAAAAATAGATAAATGGCATTCTATAAAAAAGTAGCAGCTTCTGCACAGCAAAGGAACTAATAAGCAGGATTAAGAAAATGGAAGAAAATATTTAAAACCTATATATTTGACACGGTATTACTATCCTAGAATATATATGGAACACAAAAAGGCAAACATCCCAGGCCCCAAATAATCCAGTTAAAGATGGTCTAAAGTACAAAATTAACACTTTTTGAAAGAAGATATACAAATAGTCAACTATAAGAAAACATAATCCATCCCATTAACCATGTAGGAGATAAGTTTAAATCATATGAGTGATCATCTTACCATGGTTAGAATGTCTGTCATCAAAAAGACAAATTCAACAAATTCTGCTGAGGGTGCTCAGAAAGAGGAATTCTTCTATAACATTCATGGAAATATAAATTATATATAAATATAAATATTGCATTCATTGTGGAAAATAACATAGAGATTCCTCAGAAAAAAATTCTCAGAAAAAAATTATCATGTGATTCGGCAATTCCACTACTGACTATAAATCTGAAGATGATGAAATTATTACACCAAACATACATGTTTACTTTTATGTATATTGTGGCACTATGCATAATAGTAAAATATGGCCTCAACCCACATCTTAACAGTGGTTGAACTGATACAGAAAATGTACTATCTAGCAACAGTGGGATATTATTCAGTCATAAAATAATGAAATTCTGTGATTTGCTGCAGCATAGATGAAACTGAAGGTTATTCTGTTAAAGGAAATAAACTAGGCTTGGAAACACAAATACTCATGCTTCCTCAATTATGAATAATAATAAGTTGATCTTGTAAAAGTATAGAAAGGACAAGTGGTCACTAGAGATTGGGAAGTTTTGGGGGAAAGGGAAAGTATACTGAATAAGGTGTCAAGACAGAAGGGATGAATTAGTTCTGAATTTTGTCTACTATAGAAGGGTAATTACTGATGAAATAATCTATGATACATTTCAAAATATACAAGAAGAGCATAAAATTCTCAATGATTAATTCTCAATGATTAATATTTGAAGGCATAGATATGGATTTTGCCCTGATTTGATTATTACATATGTGCATATACATATATACATAATGTTTCTCCATGTAAAGATGCAGAAATATTATGTCTTAATAAAAACAAGAGACCAACATTAGCATTAGCTTTTATTTTCTTCTTTTGACTCATTATGTACAAGCAAAGAATTTTCACCTCTTAAAGGTCATGGAAGGAATATTGAAAAAATGGCACATTTCTAAAAACACAAGTGGTTCATAGGAAATTCGTCTTCCCTCCCTCTCTCCCTCCCTGCTTCCTTCCCTCCCTCCCTCCGTCTCTTCTTCGCTTCCTTCCTTCCTTCTTTCCTACCTTTTCCACTTAATAATGATTCTACAGTAGAATAATTATGAAATATTCCTAGTTTTTTCTTGTACTGAGCCCAAAACACAAAATTGAAGTAACCACCGGCAAGATGATAACTAGATCTAGATAGTCTTAAACATGCAACAAACCATTTAATCTATTCATGATTGATAATCATGAAAACCAAGCTTTGGGTGATCAAACTTGCTAATCTACTGAATTAGGAGACTATGAAGGGACTATATTTCTATATGCCAATTAGTATCACTTTCAATTACAAGTTTGGAAGTGAATTACTATCCTATTACAACATGTAATATCTTCTCTTTAATTTCATAATACTGAATTTTGATACATGTGGCTATTTATTCATTAAGGCAAAATTTGACAAGATTGACTTTGGTTCTCTAACTTTTCAGGATCATCTATCATGGCTAAGGGCCAGGAGCACACAGAGATCCTCCTAGCAGGTTGCTAGAAGCAATTTGTTAAACACAATCTTCACTGTAAATAGGGCTAAAGCTTATATGTAGCAACCTTTGATTTGATATTTCCTAAAGTTAATTTAAAGGTAAACCAAAAAATACCTAGAGAAAAAGTTAAGTACTAACATACTTGTGAATTAATTTTGTAATATTGCTACACAGAGATAAATTTCAAATGTAGCACAAGTGAAAAATAGGAATTAATTGATTTAGGCAGACTGCATATTTCTACTGATTCAAGCAGAGTAATTGACATTAAACTTTGAGGATTCTTTTTTTTTGAAAGGTTGAATTGGGAGTCTTTATTACAAAGCCAGTGACTATAGGCAGACACATGTCCCCAGAAAACTTGCAGCCTCAAATACACTTAATACTGTTAGAAAATGGAGCCATGAAAATAGTATAGCAAAGAAAGAACTGAAAAACAGTAGCAACAAAACAGATCAACTCCAATGGAGAGTCAAAGTGGGATTCAATGACCTGAGGATAGTCAGCAGACACGAAATAGCGCCTGAGCTGGTCTAGGGGCAGGGTCACAAGGGAGCTTTGAGAATGATTCTTACAGTTACTACATTTTTAGAAGGATGCCTATTTCAAAGAGGACTGTGTATCTCTCAATCAAAAAACAGTTGGTTATAGGTCAAATTTTTTTTTACAGATCTTGGAACAATTTCATAAAAAATGTATGTTTCTATTCTTTGATTTAATCAACATATTCAGGAGAATTTGTAATTTTGACTTATATAACTCACATAGGTTGGCAGAATATATCCATCCAAAAAGTAATAGCTTGATTATTTGAATGTCATTCTACAGGAAGCACAATAGCAAATAATTTACAAAATATTTCTTGATTATTAAAATTGATTTGTGGCTACAAGAGTTTGCAGGACAACAAAGCCTCATATTTCTTTCTGGTTTTTTATTTTCAACATTGAATGAACTTGAATTGTAGTATTTAGAGGGAATTAAATACATCTGTGTTGTTAAAAATTGGCATTGCAACCATTAATACGGAAAATGTATGACACAAGGCAGAATTTTTTGTTTGTTTGTTTGCTTGTTTCTCTCCCTGTCTACGTGATGACATTGTAGAAACTGGTGGTAGTCATCAGCTTTCAGTTTTCAACTAGAATTATGTTCCAGTGCAAATTGGAATGAAGGAAGTACCATGGAATGAAGGAAGCTACTATATTCATTTGTGCTCTAGGTATGTATTTTAACTAAAGAACTGTTTAAAGCTGTGGTAATAATAATCTAAATAATAAATGATTATAAGCGCTTCCTATTAATATACTTCACTGTACATTCAATTATTAGGTGCTTATATACTGTGGCTTAGCAAATCCTTGGTTTCAGAAATTTATATTATCCACTGTAATATGTGGCAAGCAAAGAGATTTACCAGTGTACACCAGGCTTTTCTCAGTAGAGGTAAAAAGATTTATTGAGATAAAATGCATATACCACGAGCAGAAGAGAACCTCTGTTTAGAAGTCCACTTCTAATCTTCTGCAAAGCATTGCTCTGATGAAAGATGCTTTAGTCACTCAAATAGTCACCCTACTTCACTGCCTACCAAAGGAGTGCTAAATTTGTTCAGGTAACACATAAGGAACTGTATACTTGAGCATACAACTCCCTTCCCCAGATTTCAGGGTGAATTATGATCAAACTCAATCAGTTTTAGAATTCCTTTACTTTTGATTAGTCTGGGCTTGGGTATTCAGACCACATAATGCTAATAAACGGTAACGATAATCTGTGGTGAAACTCTGGAAACTATTTTCTTCCTTAATAAAAGAAATGGGAAGATCCCTTCAGTTCTAGTTCCCTACCTTTCTATTCTTGTTATGTGACCATCAGATGATATTATATTTAAGGTACATAATATTGCATCACAGTCAATATGCATTAGTAAAAATGAACTATGCAACTTGAGGGTAGGGTAGGAGGGGGAAATGAGGGAGAATGAAGGAAGGGGTAGCACTGACCAAAAAATCATGGTACTCATAACCCAACTAATGGAATTGTAACCCCTTTGTCCAACTACTTAATAATAATAACAATAGTGTTTTGTCAGTAATTTATTAGTGTTATCCTCATTTTTTTAATGAAAGCTGTCTCATTTTAGAAGTTTAATTATAACCATGATTTTAACTTAAGAACTTTAACAGCATAATTTAGTTATTTTTTTTTGAGGGAAGGGGTTGACACGGGAATTTGAACTCAAGAACTTGGATATCAATAAGAAATGTACTCATTATCTTATTCATGTAACTGCAACCCCTCTGTACAGTATTTCTACAATAAAAACCATATAAAAAAAGAACTTGGATATCCTAAGCAGGTACTCTACCAATTGAGCCCCTTTTATTTCAATTACATTTTAGATAGAGATGCACGTATTTTCTAGGGCTGGCCTCTAACCTTGATTCTCCTATCTTTGCTTCCTAAGTAGTTGTGAGTAGAGGTGGAAGCCACTGGGTTTGATACAAATTCCTAACTACCATGATAGAAGTCTCTAATAATAATGTTTTTTTATCATCTATAATAGAGCTACCTAAAGTTACCTATGTATGTATATATCTATGGATGAATCAATCAATCAATCTATCTATCTATCTATCTATCTACCTGTTAAGAAAAACTAAACGTTTGAAAGTGTTTCCCAAGCACAGAGGCAGAGTTTTCCCTAGCCCACAGAAGAGTAAAGGATATTTTATAAATGGCTAAGCCTAAGGCCTCAATCATAAATATCTCTGGCTGTACTCACTTGGGGCGAGACAAGATTGAGCACATATTCACCATGGAAGGAAAGAAGCAGGTATCAATAGCCCAGAGCTATTTACTTCATGGATACTCAAATTCTATACATAGACAAACCTCAGGCAATGCATTCAGACAATGACTTTTATTATCCATACAAGTACCTGTGAGTATATCCAGCACTTTTTATTGGAAGACTATTTTCCTGTCTGTGCTTATTGATTAAATGAGGTCGTTGTAGACTTGGTGATTTTGGACTCACATTTTTCTTGCCATAGTGAGTTCTATTTGATTTCTGGGAGGGCATGTGCATTCAATGCACCTGAATTTGGATTTTTGTAGTTTTAGGTAAAATTTCATTTTCTCCAGGTTACTAGCTTTTGTTTTGTGAAAGCACCCCAATTCCTCTCTGGGAAAACACGACTTCCTCATTCCTGATGAAAGTAATTTGAATAGTATTGGTTTTGCTTGCCTTTGTAAAAGATGGGTTTAAAATTCTGGTCTGGTGAATCATGACATTCCGTCTCCTCACTCCCTGACTACCTCACCTGAGTCAATATAATGTAGTATTCAGACTTGTGACTATTGTGACAAATGTCTTGACTCCTGACTACCTAGACAGGACAATAGAAATGTAGAGATTTTCTTGTCATCTTTGCTAATCTATTTTTACACTGAGCACAATGCGGGGAGAGGGGCACATGGTAAACACACAGTGTTTATTTGTTGAGTAGATTGGAAAGAAAGCACTTAATGTTGAATCAGTAGGCTGACTGCATCTAGCCTTGAGGTGATAGGCAACCACCATAATGTGGAGGACTTCTCCCTGTGGGAGACACTCAACGTTGGAAAAAGCAGAACTCCAAGATGTAGAAACAACAGGCCCTTTGCTGGGCCTGTTGGCCTTGTTGTCACAAGGTACTGTATCTACTTCTTTCTTCTCATTTTATTTCATTTTTCTTTTTCATTGGTTTATCATTGGCAATCACTGTCTTTGATTCTGGTATCCTCCGCCTTGTATATAATTTATCTGATTTGGGGAAGGGAAGAGGAATAACAAAATGCTGAAAGGAAGACAAAGGCTGACCCATTGCAACAATAGTCACAAGACTTTAAGTTGGAAATGAACTTTACAACTTGTAGGTGGGCGGGAAGGGGGGAGGTATGGGGGAGGGAAAGGATAGTAGGGGAACAACAAAAGAGTGGGTAATAGGGCTGGGAAGGTGGCTCAGTGGTAGAGCGCTTGCCTTGCATGCCTGAGGCCCTGGGTTCCATTCCTCAGCACCACATAAGCAGAAAAAGCCGGAAGTGGCACTATGGCTCAAGTGGTAGAGGGCTAGCCTTGAGCTGAAGAGCCAAGGGACAGCACCCAGGCCCAGAGTTCAGGCCCCCACAACCGGCAAAAAAAAAAAAAAAGTGGGTAATAATGTTTAACAAGAAATGTACTTATTACCATACTCATGTAACTGTAACCCCTCTTACAGCATCTTGACAATAAAATTTAAAAAAATTAAAAAAAGAAAATAAATTCTGATGACATATGAGTCTTAGGATACAGCTATGTAGAAGTTAAGATAGGTGGGTACTTGTGTGTTGTAAAACACAGAAAATTTCCCTAAACATTTATTCAAGGTTGGTTTCCATCATAGGCTATGAATTCACAGATGAATCATTTTATTACTTGAACTCTTTTAGCTCTGAAATGTTAAAATAGAATGAACAAAATCATATCATCTTAAAATCCCTGGCTTGAAGGTTTCATTCACAAATATTTTATTACTAGAGTATATAATCTGTACTGCAGCAGAGATATACTATAGTTTTACATGATAATTACTTTCAAATTTAAAGATTTAAGATGTCCACTTTTCCTAGAGGCTGACATCTGATGGTAATTTAACTTCAGTGATTGACCTAAGGAAGTCTTTGACAGGAAGATGAAAAATACATTTACTATTGGGATTTTTTGTTAATAAAAGGTTTTAAGAACAAGAGCTAAGAACTATGTCATATTGGGAGGTCCATTATCATATAAGTCAGGCACACCCAACAGTGATTCTTTCTTTTCTGGAATGAATTCTAGGAATGTTTAGTTCTTGCCTTTTATCCTCCTTATATCCATAAAGTGGTACTCACATATAGATTATTTATTTATTTATTATTTCTTTATTTTTGTCAGTCGTGGGGCTTGAACTCTGGGCCTGGGCGCTGTTCCTCAGCTCTTCCAGCTCAAGGAGAGTGCTCTACAACTTGAGCCCAGTGCCACTTCTGATTTCTGGTGGTTATTTGGAGATAAGAGTCTCACAAAGTTTCCTGCCTCAACTGGCTTTGATTGGCGATCCTCAGATCTCAGCCTTCTGAGTAGTTACGATTACAGGCATAAGCCACCAGCGCCTGTCTATAGATTTTTATAGCTCTAACTATAAATGATTTGTTTAACTTTAGGCAAATGCATTTCTCTAAAATGGAAATTATACAAGTTGTCATGTCCAAAACGAGCTTTACAACGTCGGTGGGGGGGGGGGGGGGGGAAGGAGAAGGATTGGGATGGGGGGGAGGGGGGAGGCTGGGAAGGGATGGGAAGGGTAAACAAAGGAGGAGGCTGCAATGCTTGGTAAGAAATGTACGCATTATCCTGCCCATGCAATTGTAACCCCTCTGTACAGTTTGTTCACAAATAAAATAAAATAAAATTAAAAAAAAATAAAATGGAAATTATGGTAAACATCCATTTTATAGGATCATTTGAAGAGTAAATACGATGATTCAGGCAAAGTATTAAAAAGGTACTGAATTAATGGCAATTATCATTATTATTACATTCTCTAGATTTCAACTTGTTTCTTTATGAGGGCTTTCATGAGTTCCAGGTTTCTAAATTTACCTTCTTCTGGTTTACAGATGCACCTTTGGTATCTGGGCCTCAAAACCTTGACCTTTTACATCTTAGCTTAATTTTAGAAGGAGGTTTTATAAACTTCTACTGGATTGAAGAGTCTTAAACTTAGTTTCTCCTGAGCCATGTACTTAAGTTTCCCATTTTGCTCTATCCAGTGGAGTAAATTCAGCCACATGATTGGGCTCCTGTTGTTGGCTGCCTTATTACCTGCCTGAATTTCTCTAAATTATCAGCCACTACTTTCTATTTCCTTCCATCAGGTATTTACTATTTTCCTCTAGGTAAAATGTCTTGTTGCCATTTGTCTAGAAAATAAATTATATTGGTCTTTTTCCTTATGCAGAATTGGGCTGCTCGTCCATTTTTATACATATGTACATTATGGATAGATTCTCCCATATTCTTTGAAGGGATTTCACCCTTCCAGGTCATTAGACAAAAGCCTTGGCAACAGGTGAAGAAAGTTGCACAGTAGTTATTCTGCAACAACATTGACAGTTGTATGCTTGAGAAATAAGCAATGCTTGTGAGGTAGAAGATGGCGAAAACATATAGAACAATAAAGTCAGTCTATTCCATGAAGGAATATACTACCTCTAAATAGAGAGAGCTGAGGAATATAATGATATCTCTAATTATATAGTCTTCTGTTAGAATTCATCCAATCATGGAGTGGAGTTGTTAACCATTAATGGAATTGTTAGCTATGATTTCCTATCTGCCAACCATCTCCAGTTCACTTTAACTTTGTGTTTGTGTCAGTAATATTTGAAACCTAATATGTTCCAAATTAATCCTCACTTAATTAGGGTTATCTCAACTAAGTTGCCCGGTATTTGTTAAACATATTATCAGCTTCTCACTTTTCTAGTTTTAACTGGAGTTAACTTACCCTTTTCTGTGTTATTATATCTGTAAATATATTTGGCATTGCTGGAGTTTGGCCTTGTGCTTGCTAAGCAGGTGCTCTACTACTTGAGCGAGGCACCCTGTCTTTCTGCTGTAGTTATTTTTCAGATAGTGTCTCATATGTTGGCTTGGGGTCAGCCCCAGAGTGTGTTTCTTTTACCTGCCACTCAACTCACATAATAAATGTACCATTAAATCTTGTCTTTTGGATGTAAAATTAAGGCTCTTAATTTACATTCTGAAGGATTTACTTTGTGCTTCCCCAGAGATGTCATTGGTTTGTGTCAATCTTATGTGACCAATTCACCTGCTCCAGTGTGGAGCTCTTCAGGGTTGGATTAAAATGAACTATGATGTTAACCGGATAGAGTCCTCTTAGTTCTGCCTCGCTGAGCTTTAAAAATTGGATTGAAGCACTGTGACTATCCTTTGCTATTTGTTAAATAATAAGAACTTCATTTTCTGAAAACCCAATTTCAGCTGTACTTTCTCAAGAGAAAGATTTTCACCCCTGAAGATAGCTCTTATTAATTTTCCACTGTGTTTTTCTATATTGTGTATCTAAAAGCACTTCCTATGCTTTTAAACTTGCTCTTGGAGGTAGCCTTGAACTTGGTAAGCCTTTTGAGTATCTATGGCCTGTATAATGAGCATCTATCATGTTGTAATTCCCCCCTACTGCCATTGGTATATATTCTAGAAGATTCCTCAATACACACTAAGAACTCATTAAAGATTGAACCATCAATGTGTAGGTCACTACATGTTCTATCACATGTGAAAGAAATGTATGGTTTGATTCTTTTCAGTTGCAGGTGCTGTTGATATTCCTAGTGTCTTTAAAAATCAATAGATATTTTTTCCCTCCATAACAAAGAGTTATGAATTTCTGATTTTGCCTGTACACTCCAACTATTCTAGCAGTAGTGCATTAGTTCTAAACAGTAGTATAAAGTCTAATTATGGGAAAAGCAGTCTTTATTTCATAAGTTATACCTATTAGATGGCTTGCAACTTTTGGTGTTAGTGAATCGAAGTGCTAATGCATGGGCAAAATGAAATTGATTTTTCCATATAGTTGTCCTGACTTTTGAAACACCTTCCCCAATGTCTTGATATGTACTCCACAAAAACCCATACATGGAAGATCAGAGAGGAGCAACTACTCACTCAATAAACTCAATTATCTCCACTTTCCTCAAGTTTCCCTGACACTTGGAATTTGAAAACTTTAAATACAAATAAAATCCTTCCTCTTTTTAAACTCTTCGACTTTGACTCCCTAGCAACTGTCCTCCTTTAGTGTACCTATCCCACCCCAACATTACCCTATGACCTTATATAGAATCCTTATGTTTTAGCCTTCAAGTTAGATAATTATAATGAAAAACTAAGATGCTGTCTCAATCTTCTAGGCACATGTAGTAGGTGGCATGCCATACTGAACTCACAAAAATCACCACAAAGACTACCATGCCCTAAGTGTGTTCTACAAAATCACACTTTTGCCTTAATGATTAGTCCAGGTGTATTGAGAATGGAGGCCTCTGGGAAGTGATTTAGCTGTGGGACTAATGTCTAACAGTAATGGCTTTGTGCAGCAGTTACCATTTTGTAGTTACCATTTTAGTCTCTCAGATCTCCATCTTGGAAGGATATTATCTAAGATGCCATATTAGAATTAAAGACTGAGCCAAATCAGTTGATGCCTTAATATTGGGATAAATTTTTTTAAAATAAATTACCCCACCTGTTTTTTTTCTTGTTATAGCATCAGAAAGGGACTAAGACAGAGGCAATAGTTTAAGAAAATGTCCACACAAAGAAGGTGATCAGAATAGCCTCATGAAAGTGGTATCTTGAAGGAGGTGCAGAATTTATACATGTTGATGGAAGAAAGTAGGATATTAATAAAAGAAGGGTCAAAAACTAAATATTAGATTGGAAAGGGGAACATTAACTTATACCTACACTTCCTTCTAATTTGGAGTTGATTACAATCTGCTTTAGGTCTTTATATTTTCCATAGTTTACTTTTTCATTCTATGAGTAAAATCTAAGTAACTATCTTGACTAACTCCCTACTTCTGCTTTTAACTGGTATGAAAATATTTTTATGCTTTGATATTAAACACATAGTCTAACCACAGTGCCAGGACTGACTTCCTACAATTACACTAATCTCTTTCCGTGTCTGAATCATGTTACATTCAACCCATATCTGTGCATGTGTTAGTGAGGTTTTCTGTTTCCCTTTCTTTTTCTATCTATCTTTCTTTCTTTCTTTCTGTCTGTCTTTCCTTCCTTCCTTCCTTCTTCCTTCCTTCCTTCTTTCTTTCTTTCTTTCTTTCTTTCTTTCTTTCTTTCTTTCTTTCTTTCTTTCTTTCTTTCTTTCTTTCTCTCTTTCTCTCTTTCTCCCTTTCTTTCTCTCTTTCTCTCTTTCTTTCTTTGTCAGTCTTGGGGCTTGAACTCTGGGCCTGGGTGCTGTTCCTCAGCTCTTCAGCTCAAGGCGAGTGCTCTACCACTTGAGCCACAGTGCTACTTCCAGTTTTCTGGTGGTTAATGGGAGATAAGAGTCTACCTGATCTTGCCCAGGCTGGTTTTGAACCATGATCCTCATCTCAGCCTCTTGAGTAACTAGGATTACAGGCGTGAGCCACCTGTGCCCAGAGAGGTTTTCTTTTATAAAGAAAAGGCCTTTGTTATTCTACTGGCCAAAATTCTTCTTTTCATGAAATCTTTACAAATTGCTCCAGCAAACCCTTCCAGAACCCATGGAATTTGGCATCATATATGTCTGACATTTCTCTTATACTATTCTACCACTTAGTCAATAAAAAAATAATGTTGAATTTAATAGGGCAATGACAGTAATTAGTTAAATGAATTTATCTCCTAAGTTATTTCTCAAGAAACGTGCTTTAATCTTACTGAAGACTGGAACAATTGCAAAAGATTTTCTATGTGATTTTTCTTCTTTTTGTCATAATTCTTTTTTCCCTCATAACATTACTTCTCCTAAAATTCTACAAAAAATGTAATATCCAGCTTATGAAGTCAAATCAAGGTTAAATGTTATTTACTTTTGAGCTTTCAAGTAAAGAGCAAGGTGATTTTTTTTTTAAAGAATGACTTCTACACAGGGGTATGACAATCTCACAGTCATTTCTTTGGCAAGAAATCTAATCTCTCATACTAGGTCTTGCAGTTATAATAGCTGTCATTCCTGTGGAAACAATTTCCAAGAATTGCATTTACTTGCTCTAACTGCCACCTACCTCATCAAAGTTTTGGAATAACTTTTAAAGTGCCTCTTTCCATTCTTGACACAGAAGAAAAGAAACTAAAGGGATAAATCATTTTAGAAGAAAAGCTATTGAAGAGTGAAACTAGAAGCTCAGTTTCACTGGCTCAAGGACTGTATTGAAATGTGTGGGTGCTTCCGGGGAAAGGTTATTACAGTAGGATCCTTTAACTTTATGATTCAATATCACTGTTTTCTATGCAAGTGGAGAGAAAATGGAAGTTTCTACAAAACAGAAAAAGATGCAAAAGAACTATGAAGCAAATCATGTGGAAAGTTCTTGAGGAAAAGGTTACCAAAGAGAAAAATGCTTTAGCTAGTCATAAAGATGATTGCAACAGTGCTCAAAGCTAATGATAGTATTGAAGGCAACAAATACTGGTACTAATAGATATTAATAATACTAACACTAATACTAATAAAGGAATCTTAATTTAATAGCAAGACACCAGAGAACCTGGCAATTACCAGCATGCAATGTTTCGCTACAATACTTTAAAAGTGTTTGAAATGGAATTGAGATGAACTGATTAATGGAACACATTTGCAAATGTGATGTGTGAGTACTTTGTGAAAGTGGGTAAAATATATAATCACTTTCACTTTATGATAGAGTAAAATAGTATTATGCTCTTATGTCATAAAATGTATGGCACATTTGAAGTGTTTGTAGATATAATTTTACTACCTACATTTCTGCCCTGTATACTTTCATTTATTCCCTCCCCTCGTTCCCATCCCCTTTCCTTTTCAGACCTTTCCTCTCCTATTGGATAACTAAATTAACATTGTTTTTCATTTCTGAGTTGAGGATACTTAGTACATTTAACGAGAAGTTTGATGTTGAAAGTTCAATTAAAGTCTAGAGCTTTAGTTGACCTGCAACTTGAGCTTCACTCTGAAGGGTCTATTGCTTTGGAGGTCTACTTGTCAAGCTTCAGGATCCTTGGGTTTGGAAACAAAAGGAATGAGAGCTTCTTCCATTCCTGTACAACATGAACCATCTTTACTCCTAAGAAGGCCCTCAAATATATTCTTACTGCTCTGAGTTTTCTTTAGTATTAAAATAATAAATGCATAGATCAAACAAACTATTCTTATCTAATTTATCATAAAAATGTATCAATCTGAAAAACAAAGGCAACCTCTCTGCCTGCCTTGCTTCACCCTGAAATAAAGAAATGATGTGGTTGTGCTTGAATTATTTAACAAACTCTATTTAACAAGCTGTAGAAAAAGAAAATCATGGAATAGTGTACATTCCCAGTAGCAGGGAAAGCAGTCTGGAGGTACCTCAGAAAGCTAAATAGAGACCTCCCTTATGACCCAGCCATACCACTCCTAGGCATCTACCTTGAGCAACAGGAGCCAGAATACAAGGACACATGCACCTCCATGTTCATTGTAGCACTGTTCACAATAGCCACGATATGGAGACAACCCAGTAGCCCCTGTGCAGATGAATGGATCAAAAAATTGTGCTATACAATGGAATATTATACAGCCATTAGAAAGGACAAAATAATAGCATTCACAGGGAAATGGATGGGACTGGAAAAAATCATTTTAAGTGAGGTAAGCTAAGAGCAAAGAGATAAATGGCACATGCCCTCTCTGATATGCGCATGTTAAATCCAAAATGTAAGGAAATATGGCAAAATAAATGGGACTTAAGAAACAAAGGACTGCCACTCATCTTGTCATATCATTACTAAATGACCCCATGACCCCATGTTGTTGACCACATATATGTTATATATTTGCACACATCTGAGGGACACTAGGAGGAGGACACAGAAACAGAGGGAAACAGGGGACCCATCAGCTGCACTGGACATTAATGAAAATGAACTAAGCAACTCAAGGCCAGCGATGAGAGGGAGGGAATGAGAGGGAAAGAGGGAACAGCTTACATTGAACAAAAAGAAGAAATGTATGGGTCACCTGATGTGGAAGAAATAGTTGTATTGTCAAAGCTCATAGAATTCACAAACTTTATAGACCACGATAATGACAATTTGACTCATGAAGGTTAGGATGTGTTTGTGACTTTCACTAAATATCACTATCTCACAATACTGGGAAATTTGTGAAGTTTATATAATCACTTAATCACAATAAAAATTATATAAAAAAGAAAATCATGGAATAAAATGAAGACGTGGAACATTTATTCTGTTCAAATTTTAAAATATCATTTTATCAGAAAATTTATGTTATGAATTCAATGTAAATTACATACAAAATACCCACAGTTCCATAGGAAGGACACAGAGTCATCTTTCAGCTTTGGTACAGGTAGAAGCAGCATCCTAGAGGATGAGGGCATGTTTGGCTCTGAGAGTACTAGCCTGAATTTTGAATCCTGCTCTACTTACTAGTTTCATGGCCTTGGTTACTCAAGCTCTCCCACCTTCAAATCCTTGACAGCTAACTAAGGATAAGGCTGGACGGAATCTAACTACAGCATTGTGGTGAAGACCTAATGTGACATAATGAACAGGCACGTTCGTTGCATTACCAGATGCACAACTCAGTAAATGGGTCCCTTGTGACAGTCGGGCCACAGTGCATGGTGCAGTTTTCTAATAAGCACACATTGGGGAAAACCCCCCTCCTCCCACCCCGGGCCCAAGGTTAAAGTGCTCTAGCCGTCATTTTATTTATTCTTACACGACTGAGTGTAGACCTAAACACAAACAACAGATGAAGTCTCTGGCTTGCCTGGCCTCTCCATGCTTTTTACCTTTGTCAAGTGGCATTTTCTTCTCTAGAGAGGTGACCGGAAGGGTTATGGTCAGAGATGGGAGAATTATCTCAGCAAACGTGTAACAGGTACTTAAAGCTGCTTTTTGCTGAAAAGCACTTACTCCTTATTTTGGTTCATGAATTAATTAAAACAGTGGAAAAGTGTCTGCGGCTTCTGTTTTAGCTAAGCCATGTTGCTGTAGTCAGCGTGCAATTTTGGAGTACAGAAAGGACAAGAGTTATAGATCATATGTTTACCAGTAGGTAAAGAAAGGAAATACCAGAGATTTCCAGAGCCCTTTTCTGAGCAAGGACTAAAATAGTGATCAACCAAGCCACATTTTGACCAGGACTATTTCATCATTATGTCATCCCTCTTCTTCTAGTTCTTTGTGTATCTAAAGCTAAATCTCATGCTTGTACCACAAAAGATGGCTGGAGATAGCATAGCTGCCTGTGCCATGTAATAAGTAGGCCTTTTTATGCCCTCCATCATGTCTCTTTATTTTGCTTATGGAGGTGAGTAGCTGGACTTGACATGCGTAATCAAGCCTCGAACCCCGGATTCATCAGTTCTTAAGGGTACAGACAATTCTCATAACACTGTTTATTGTATTTATTCTCTAGGTCTGTTGTAAGAAAACAAGTGGCTTACAACCACAGAAATGTAGTCTCTAGATGGTTTCAAGGCTAGACGTCTGAAATCAAGGCAATGGCAGGCTTGCATTTTTCTCTGAAGGCTCAAAGGGAGAATCAGTTCCATTCTTTTCTCTGAAGTTGGGTTCCGTGGCTAATCAGTGCAGACCTCCCATCTCTGTTCCATTGCAACATGACCCTCCGTTTGTCTTGGTCTCTGTGTCTCTACTCTTAAAGACACTGGACATATTGGATTAAAAGGCCAGTTTAATTAGATCTCAAACTTAATATGATCTTGACTCTGCTTAATTAGATCTTCAAAGACCCTATTTTCAAAGCTCACTTCCACACAGTTGCAAAGGCTTAAGTTGCCTCTTTCTGAGGACACAATTCAAACTTCGACACCTTTGAATTAAAAACAAAGATATGCCTAACTTCCAAAGTAGATGGGTAACATTTGTCTCTTAACCAACACCACTAATTTGCTATGTAGATATACTCTAGGTTTCCTGAAATTCCATGAAATTTTGTTTGGGAAAACATTTAAAAGTTGTCAAAATTCATGTTAAGCAAATGTCTTTTTCTGAAAGATTTTTTCTACTTTTTCTTTTTAAATATATTTTCATAGTCAATAGATGGAAAGTCTTTGTAAGCATGAGGGATATACAGTATATAAGGCTGTAGTAGATCAAGATAGGTTTTAGTTGTTTCCTGGATTTGGTTATAGCTCAGCATAGAAATGTTTTATTGTATAGTTTTTAGGTCTGAGTTCAGGACTAGAACTAAATACCTGATAGTTTTCCTCCTTGGCTAGCACTCTACCAACAGAGCCATGCCTCCAACTCCTGAAATGTTTTTTTTTCGTTGCTCAAGTTGATTTATTTTTTAATTTTTCATTATTATTTTAAGTAGGCGTACAAAGAAGTTGCCATTTGACAAAGCACTTCATGAATACAATACATCTTGATCAATGTTATGCAGATGAAAATTTTCTTTTAAAAGTAGTTTTTTCTCTGCAGATTATGATTAATGTTTATGTTATTTTGATTTAAAATAGTTTTAAATATTTATCTGAACCTAAATATATTAGAACTTTAGCTAGAGGAAAGAAGAGGATCATAAAGTTTGAAATGCTTATAGAATATAAAGTGTGTTAATTTAAAACATCATTTTTGGTATTTACTTCTTTGGTGTTTATATCACTTTTGGTGTTATTTCTTTACTGAGTTTTTATTATTACTCTACATTTTTAAATTTCACAGATAATTTCCTTACAAAGACAAGTGTCAAGATCATGTAAAATACGATCGTTTTATTTATTGTTTTTCATTTTAAATACCAAAAATTATAAAAGTTAACTTCTAATAAGCAAAATGATTCCAAACTCACTAGCTCTTAATTCCAATTCCTGTATTAGAGATAAAACTAAGAACATATTCATTACTTAAAATACAAGTTTGGAATTGGAACAATATCTTCAATCTGAAATCTATGTTTTCCAATCTTAGAAACAGATCTTCTGGAATGTATGAATGTGAGCTAATTATCAGCACCAAATATAACCTTTGCAGGCTTTTCTAGACTGGGAGTAATTAATAGTAAATTGACATGGCTTCCAGGCTCTTTTCAACATTTCTTGGACTTCAAAGAATCTTCACTGGAACCTCCACAACATGCTGCTGCTAGTGCCTGAAACACCATCCAACAAAAGAAGAGGACAAAATGATGTTTTCCAGTTTAAATTCTGTTCACTTTGTAAAAAGTTAAAAAGCACATTGTGCAAATTGACACTAATTAGAACAAAGGAAGTCTATCACCTTTTCTTAAGTGAAATTTGTTTGATCTCTCTCACTTGCTCTTTTTTCCCTCTCTCCATGTAAGCAGAATTCTAAGATGGCTTCCAATACACCATCTTTCCTCATGAACTTGTGCAACCTCCTCCCATTGAGTATTTGAAAGACCTGGAACTATAATGGGTATGCTATGTGGCAAAGGGGAAGGAGCTTTCCTAATAGGACGTCCTGACCCAGGTTGTGTTTCAATTTATCACCTGTATGGTGGCTGTGGTGATTCTTGAGGTGATAGAGACAAGGTCCTGCTGGCCTTGATGAAGCCAACTGTCACACTGTTGTGAACTGACTATGGAATGAACTCCATTAGTATCTGAAGGTTCAGTCCTACAACTGCAAGGAACTGGATTTAGCCAGAAAATTCTGAAAGAACCTGGAAAAACAGATTTGCTCTTCTGAAGTTCAGTGGATACTTGACTACCTGGTGGGGCCCCTGACAGATGATCCAGTTAAATTACATCTGGATTCTTAACTTATATAAATTGTGAAATAATGAAATGTGTCCTGTGTTAGTCTACTACATTTATGGTATTGGGCATGTTTTCATGTACTAAATTTATGGTATAATACATGTAGAATAAAAAAATAAATACATTTCTCTCCACATACATATGTTCATAACAGCAAAACAGCCTTTTTAGTTCAACAGTTTTTTCAGCTTTAGTTTACAGGAGCAACATAGGAAAGGAATGTCTATCTTTGCCTCCAAAGACTTTAGGATAATCAGGAAGAATAAGACAAATAGCTAGATTGTACTATGAACTTGGCAAGAGCCCTAAGTATAAGGGCCATAGAGAATCAAGGACATGGAGCCTCTGATCAAGGAAGAAAAAGACTATAAGCATGTTGGTATGTGGCAGCCATACTTAGTAGTTAGAACAATTTAGAAACCTGAATGATTTAGAGACAGTTTCTTACATTCATGTTGTCATGAACTGTCATCACCATTTATGACACATGTTCACAAGCAGCTTCTGTTTAAAAAAAATGAGGCATTAGTGGTGGTCTCTGAGGGGTGGCTCTGTGGTGGCATTTGGAAGTATCCAGGAAGTTCAGCTTTGTGTATGTTGAAGGTAATTTCTTTTCCTTCATCTCTTTTCTATTCACTACTTAACCAGTTTTCAGCTATATAGTGTGTGGCGTCTGATTCTGTTTATTCTCTTATTGGAGGGAGGGGCAACAGTTTAAACTCACATTTTCTCACTTGACATCCTGACATTTGACTTCTGACTTCAGATCTTAATGAAGTAAAACTTTCCAAGGTCACTAAAGATTTCTAAATACATCGAACATTTCTCCGGCATAATCTCCTACTATCTGTTAGCAGCATTTTCCATGCTTGAATATTTGTATCACTAATTATTTGTTCTCACCACCACAGATGTAAAAAAAAAAAGTTGGATCACATTCCATTCACGAAAGCCCAGAAGCTTATGATTTGTAGAATAAAACCTGCCCTGCTCAGCCAAGTATCAAAAATTAGGGATTCCATTATTTTTTTCTGTATCACATAATGTATTTCTTCAATGCGATTAACCCCTAATGGCCTTAGTGTTTGCTAGAATGTTCTGTAATGGCACTCACATTCTTTCTTATGGAATGACTTCGTATCAGTTAAAATCTTACTCTAGCTCAAGCCACAGATCAAAGGCCACCTCTTTCCAAACTTCTCATCTGCATTAATTTTCCCTTCCTTCACCTCTCTTTATTTGTACCTCTCAAGCACATACTTCAGGGGTTCTATATTAAAATGTAAACTTGTTCAACCACTTTGGAAAGTAATATGGAGGTTCCTCAAAAGACTCCACATAGAGCTCCCCTGTGACCCAGCAATCCCACTTTTGGGCATTTACCCGGATGATCACAAAGAAGATCATACTAAAGCTACCAGCAAAACTATGTTTATTGCAGCATTAGTTACCATAGCTAAGATATGGAACCAACCCAGATGCCCCTCAGTAGATGAATGGATCAAGAAAATGTGGTATACATACACAATGAAATTCTATGCCTCCATCAGAAAGAATGACATCGCCCCATTTGTTAGGAAATAATATTAAGTGAAGTAAGCCAGGCCCAAAGAAACATAAGTCCCATGGTTTCCCTTATTTGCAATAACTGGTATATATCTGAGACAAACAGAAAAGGTCAGATAAGGTGATGGTAAGCGAAATGAACTCCAAGATAAGGACACAGGTGGTTTTTCTTTCTTCCTGTTGTTTCTAATGTATTTATAAGGTACCATGTGATTTTTTGATACTTTGTATGTCCCTCCCTATGGTATAACCCCTGTTTTCACTGTATTTGATGTTGGTATATTTTGGGGAGGAGGAGAGAAAAAACAACTTGCTTAAATAGGGATCCAGTTTGACCCATTGCAACAATGAGATGTACAAGATGCTATATCAAAAAACGAACTTTACAATTTAGGGGGGGGGAGTGTAGTTGTGGAGATGGGAGGAAAGGGATGGTAGGGGGAAAACAAGGGAGGAGGCAACAATGCTTGATGAGAAATGTACTCATTACCTTGCTCATGTAATTGTAACCCCGCTGTACAGTATTTTCACAATAAAAAACATTTAAAAAATGTAACTTGATTTATATAGTTGAAACTCTTGCTTTATATATTTGAGACTCTTATGCATTTGAGACTCTTTATTTCCTTAGGAAATTGATATCCTAAATCTATATCTACCAGAGCTGTTATAAGTAATAACTGGTCATACGATAGTTCATTATAAGAATGAGAGCCCTGGGAGAATGTTAGTGATGTTGACAATATCTGTTGCTTCTCCCCCGGTAGCCTGAATGCATGCTGTATTCTTTCTCAAGCAACATTTTCAACAAATTTTCTTTTTAATTAAAATTGACTACTGTATCTCAGAAACTCTTTACTTAGCTCCTGGGATAGTCCACTGCTCTTTGCCTTTACCCAGGACTCCCTGAACAGCTCATTCAGCTTTTCATTAGTCTCCCAACTGATTCATATATTTGAAATTTAAGATATTATTATTCATACCCTTCTCATTTTATGTGCTCTTACTAATGACAAGTGGCCACTAATACAACCTAAACTCACATATTTGCCCCCTGAATCTGTTTGTCATCCTCAGTCTCCTACTCTTTCCATGTTTGACACAGGATAATCCTGGAAGTTGGTTACTCAGCTTCTCTGGATTGCTTTCCACTTATTCTTTCCTTCACACCTTTAGACTGGGCTGCAATGCCTGTCAGCAGTGCATTCACAGAGTCTGTCACGTCTGTACTTTCCTTTCCCTAGCAATTTAGGCTTTCATTATCTCTCCCAAGTGTACCTTCAACTGCCTTGTTCCTGCCTGTCCCTATCTCCAGATTCTCCCCTTGCAATCTTCCCTACCCACACAGTGCTGCCAGATTGCTGTTCTCAAACAGACTATAATTATGTTACTTCTATGTTTATCTTGAATGGTTCTGGCACCTCTTTAACTATTAAATAAGTCTAAACTTCCTAGCTTGATATTGATGGTCCTTCCTTAGCTAATTCTCAATTAGCCTTTGATGACCTTTCTATACCCCCCCTCTCTCGCTGGTTGTGGGGCCTGAACTCTGGGCCTGGGTGCTGTCCCTCAGCTCTTCAGCTCAAGGCTAGCGCTCTACCACTTGAGCCACAGCTCCACTTCTGGCTTTTTCTGTTTATGTAGTGCTGAGGAATCGAACCCAGGGCTTCATGCATGCAAGGCATGCACTCTACCACTGAGCCACCTTCCCAGCCCTTCTACAAATCTCTTAATTTTCAGCATGGATCATAGTTTTAGTTGCTATTGTTCCCAGGAGATTTGACTTCTCCTATTACATCACAAGAATCATGACTTATTCTATTTTGTACCCACTACCAAGACAGTCAGCCATACCACTCACATTAACCACTTTTTTGTAAGGCAGATAGCAAGCAGTCTAAAGTAGGAATGAATGGGTTAAACTCTGAAGTTATCTTCCAAGAACTAAAATTTAATAAGGAAGCAATGACCACAATACCAGTACTTCATAGAGAAAATTAGATTATTTGAATAGTATGATATTCTGTAGGGGCATATATAGAAGAACTAGTATTTTATGATAGAGATCTTGGATATATTGGGATGGGGCAATATCATTTCACATATGAACACACTCTGGACCAAGAAAAGAAAATAGGAAATCAAAGCCAAGGACTAGTGTGGTTTGTGCAGAGCATTAAGTACATAAATGAATTGCAAAAAAAAAGATAAGAAAGGTAGGTTGAACTAAA